>NW_019154096.1:78688511-78958592 GCF_002288905.1 Enhydra lutris kenyoni
CCAGTGACACAGCACAGGTGTTCCTCCCCCACAGCGACACAGCACAGGTGTTCCCCCCAGTGACACAGCACAGGTGTCCTTCCCCCCCAGCGACAGCACAGGTGTGGGGATCTGTGCTTTGCCCTCCTGTTGCTTCCAAGTATTGGCGCCCTAGTATCTCCATGCGGAACTCGTGGTTGCAAAGCGTCCCGTCAGTGGATCCCGCACCTGCTTCCCTCCCCGGCTCGGTCGCACAGCACATGGAACGGCCGTAAAAGCCCGGGGCAGCCGAGGGGAGGCTGCTGACACCCACCTCTTCTGACTCTGTCCCGAGTGGGAAGCCCCCTCCCCCTCTGCTGGTCCAGAGCAGGGGCCTCCGCCCTGAGACGCACCAGGGCAGGGAGCCGTCCGTGCCCCCCACACCCAACGGGGAGTGAGCGCTCACCCTTGTCCCTGGCAGAGCCCACAGAACCTTCTAGCCTTTGGTCTCCAGAGAAGGAGTCTAGGTTGGAGCTGGGAGCTTCTGCCTCTCTCCCTCTGTGCCCCAAAGCAGAGTCGGGGGGCGGATCTTGTCTGGTAGGGGTTCAGACAACTTTCAGTTTGGGTCCCTCAACTCGAAAACTGTACGAGGTTTTGGGGCTCGGACTCAGCTGTCGGAGGCAAAGAGTGGCTGCCTTGTGGGGCGGTGAGGAGGAGACGGGTTCTTGGGGCCCGGTCACCTCTGGGACAGACCCAGATTGTCTGCCAGCCGTGGGTCCCTGCAGCGAACCCCAAACCCAGCTGCTCCTGGGTGAGCCACCTGCTGTCCTCTCACGCGAGGACGGGTGCGCAGCAGGTCTGGGAAGCTGGAGAGCCCGCGGGCGGCCCCAGCTCCTTCAGGAGGCCCCTTGGACGGTTGTGCTCCTCTGGCTGCGGGTGGTTTCAGTGCTTGCTGTGTTGGGGATTTCTCCCCCATATCCGCGGTACTTACACCGGCCGTAACAGTCCATTTAACTTGAAAATGGGGTTTTGTCTTAGGAGAAACATTTCACGAGAATCCAGTGCTAATTCCCGCACAATTAAACCCGGTTTTCTCCCGGGCCGAGGAGGACTCTCGTTTCCCCTGGGCTGTGTCGCTGGGCGTTCGGGCTCCGGAGATGAGGCTCTTAGCAAACGGAGGTGACCCTCCTCCGCCCAGGGTCTCAGTGTCCTCTGACTTGCTCTTCCACGTGCAGGTGGCGGGGCAGGAACGGGGTCACAGTCTCAGCGGCAGCTCCCTCCTCGGGCATCCGTGCCGTCGGCGGGGCGCACTGCTCCGTCGCGCAGGGCTTCTTGGGGCCACGTTCAAAGCCCCGCGGGTCTCGTGAATCGTGGGAGCTCAGAGCTCGTCCGCTCACCGCGGCTTCGGCGGCGATCTCCGAAGACATGGAGAATGGGCACGTGGCTTCTTCTGGGGCTGCTTCAAGCTCTCCCCGCAGTGGGATGTGTCGTTTCCTTCTGATCTCTGTTCCGCACTCAGTTGCTCGTCCCGTGTGACACCCCGCAGAGTGGATGGGGTTTATCAGCCCGTCGTCACGCAGCGGACGAGTTCAGTCTCTCCCAGCCCCTGTCATGTGTCTCGGTGTTTCATTTCGCTGCCGTTGGGGCCCCCGGACGCCGTAGCGGGCCGTCATGAGGCTGGGCTTGGCGCTGCGGTGCACGGGCTGTGTCAGCCACGTCCTCCCTCACTGGCGCTTCTGTCAGCCGCTGTTTGCACGTCGTCCGCCTGGCGTCCCGGCGGGTCCCACGCTTCCCTCACTCTTCCAGATCTGCTGCCGTCCTCTGCCTGTCGTCCCCCGTCGTGGCGCCAACCCCAAGCCGCCGTCCTGTTCCAGTCGGGCACTGGTGTCAGGCTTGTTGGGCCTCTCTCCCTTGGATACGTGGTTCTTCAAAACCCAGCCGTTTGACCCATCTCTAGTATTTACGTATCGAATTAGTCATGCTGACTTAAAATCTGGGAAATGTTCTCATGTCTAAAAATATGCATTTTCTCAGCAAGAATTTTCCAGGTCTGTGTCCCGAGTTTATGGGTGTTCTGATTTCCCTTGACGTAGAGGAGCTGTCTGTGACTCGTTCCTGAGTGGAGCAGAGGTCGCGGGAGCGCGGGGTGGGCCTGAGGGGAGGCTGCCTTGGATCCATCCTCATCTAATTGCTGGGCGTATTTCACAAAGATAATTCAAAAATCATACTCTCACCGTTTTTACCCTCTTCTCTGGACCGCGTCCCTTTTTATCAGGGACTCTGAGGCATAATTTTTTTGACACTTAGACATCTCCTCCTTCTCCTGGAAATTGGTGTTGACATCTTTCTATAAAGACACTGAACTTTGATGCTCTTCCTACGAAACTCAATTCAGCTCTTCAGAAAACTCATTCATTTTCTTTTGGCCTATCAGATGGGAACACAGGGGTGAACTTACCAATTTCTCCATGGAAAGTAGACTCCGGGGAGTCAGGATTTGAGTACCTCTAATATATTCCCTTGCTGGACCGCCACGAGGAAGTGACTTAGTGTACCTGGTTTTATGCATTTGATCATGCTTCTTAAATACACTTGTGTGGGGCTAACGAGGGCAGTCTGCCGATGGCGGGACAGCGTGATGGATTCTGATGACTTGCCTCAGAGAGAGACGCTGTGCACAAGGCATTTTTACCCGGGGTGTTCTGCAGGAATTCGTACTAACGCAGAAGCCATTGTGCGGCAAAAATGGCCGTAGCGAGGGGCACCTGGGTGGCTCAGTGGTTAAGCCTCTGCCTTCGGCTCAGGTCATGATCTCAGGGTGCTGGGATCGGGCCCCGCATCGGGCTCTCTGCTTGGCGGGGAGCCTGCTTCCCCCTCTCTCTGCCTGCCTCTCTGCCTACTTGTGATCTCTGTAAAATAAATAAAAATCTTTAAAAAAAAAAATGGCCGTAGCGAGTGCAAGGTAATCAGATGCTTTGTTCTGAAACCTGAATGATGGTTCTCAGGGTTTTTAAGCAAACCTTTTCCTCCACTGCCATGTCTTTGTGGAACAGGTGTTAGAGGAGGTATTTTCTTGAGTCGGGCTCCTTACGGAGCAGGGCCCCCTGGTTCCTAGCCCGCCCCTCCAGTTGCAGCCCCAGCACCTCGCCCAGGAGTCCCGACTAGAGGATGCTCATGGGTGTTGACAGCCCTCCGTCACCTTCTTCACATTCCTTTTAGGAGACTTGCCTGTCACCCCGCAGCGCTGTGTTGTGGGTTAAATTGTGTCCCCCCAGAACCTCTGTAAAAGCCCCAAGCCCTAGTACCTGTACACGTGGCCTGTCTGGAAATAGGGTCTTTGCTGATGTGATGGACATGAAAGATAGGACGTGGTCCTCCTGCAGCAGGGCCCTTTGCTACGATGTGAGTCCCTGGAGGAAGCGTGTGCGTGTGGACAGACGCTCAGGGGAGATGGTCACACGCCTGGGGGTAGGGGGGTGGGGAGCGGCTGTGGCCGTGATGGGACGAGGGGCAGGGGTCTTCCTCCTCTGGACCCTTCAGAGATAGCGCGGCCTGCTGGGTCTCTCCTTCAGACTTGCTGTCCCTGGAACTGTGAGGAAACAACCTGTTGTCTTAAACCACTCTGTTCGCGATCATTTGTCACTGCAGCCATGGGAAACTCACACGCCCTCTTCCACCCCTTTTAAAGCCCCAAGTGTTCAGGAATGCTGATCACTTGACCTTGGGGGATGGGAGGTGGGGTCCTGGTGCCCTCACAGTGCCGCCTCCATTGTTCTTCCTACGCACATGACTGAATGCACCTGACAAGGCCTGCAGAGTGACTCCTGCATTATCACTCAAGTGCCCTAGCTGTGTGTGGTCTAGACTGGCGGCGGAAGGGCCCCCTGACCCGCCCCTCACCCTTCCTCCCCTGGAGACTTTTCTGACTGGGGTAGCTGAGCGGCCTGAAGATGAGCTCTGGGCCCAAAGCAATCAACATCTGAGGAGAGCCTGCCAGGCTGGGCTCAGGTTTAGGGGATACGGACCTCCAGGGAGCAGGTGGAGGCTGGCTTCTCAATTCACCTGCCTTCCCTGTTATTGGCCCGGGCAGCCCCATGTTACAGGGGTCCTCTGAGTGGGGCATGCGTGTCTGAAAAGTGCCCACACTGAGTGTGGGCAGAAAGCACCACGACTTCTGCGCAGACTTCGCTTTAGTCTAAAGAAATTGCCCTTCATGTGTTTTGTATACCGTAATAGACATTTTATCAGAGTGAGGATGCTCCGGGGAGCCGTGAGGAAAGGAGGCGCTCGGTGCCTTTGCCCCTTCAGATGCCCTCTCACTGCTCCTTCGCTCTCTGTAGGCTCTGTCCGAGGGCGCCCGCCCCGTTGGGACTGGGCAGTGGCGAGCCCAAGTTGGTTTTGGATGGAGGGAGGAGCCAGAGAGCGGGCTTGCCCTCTCTTTTCACAGGCTTGCCTCTGGTGTCTGACTTCCTTCTCTTGAGGACCCTAGTTCTCTCTGGACAGCCGCCCTGCAAGATTCTGCCCTGCGGGGTTTGGGGTCCACTTTCCCCCTCTTTCGTTTGGGCCAAGGGGTGGTGCCTACACTTAGCCCCGAGTCAGTGATATCCTTTGTCATTCTCCTCCCCCCTGCCCACACCCTTTTAAATAGCACTAAACTCTAAACTTACTAACCTCTTACTGAGTTTTCCTAATCGTGTGAGCCCTGTGCTTCTCCTTGATACGTGGTGACAAAGGGACCCTTTAGACAATGTGGTCAGGGTGCAGGGAAACCAGAAGGCATGGCCAGCATCACAGGGCTCTATGGGGAGGACTCTGGGATCATGACATTCCCCATGTTGGGAGCCGGGAAGTAAGTGTCCTGACCCCGTGGTGGCCAGACCATGGAACCAGACTCAAAGGAAACCAGAGCATGGGGGCTGTTGATGCGGCCTGTGCGGGACAGTGTTCCAGGCGCAGAGCCAGGAGAAGGGTGGGCCATAGAGGTCTGGCGGGGCATGTGCATTACGGATTGATTTGCTCATGATGTATAGAATTAGCATGTAAGTAAATGAACATGCACGAGGACAAGATGCTCATTTCTTCTTAATGGGCAGGAGTGAAATACCAACGCATTTTGGAAAACACCAACTCGGAAGCTTTCAAATACTCAGATCTCGGGACAGAATGTTGACACTGTATCTGTCACTGATGGTTGTTTGGTGACACATTTGAAGCCACAGGGACCAGAAGTGAATGCTCAGACCTGCTACAGGTGCTGTGGGCTGCATGGGGTCCAGTGAGATGCAGACCCAGGAGAGTGAGAGCCCCTGGGTCCCTCAGCAGCACTCTCCGCGGGCTCTGGCAGGGGTGGCTGGGACGAGCCCACTGGGAGACACTGGGGCTTGGAGCAGGGCAGTGGCCATGGGGTAGTGAGGGGGGAACATGCGTGTTTTGATGTGCAGGTGGAACCTGCAGATCTTGCTGTGGACTGACGTGCGGCGTGAGTGAGTGTGCAGAGCGAGACTGACACTGGGGCTCCGGAACTGCCAGCAGAAGAGGCTTCACTGTTGGGACAGAGAAGCTGCTGGAGGGGCTGGTTGGGGCGAATACCAGAGCCTGGTTTTAGACCCAGTAGGACAAGTGAGCCATGAGGCTGTGGCTGATTCCCGGCCTCCATGTCCCTCTGCGATGGGACTTTGCTACTCCTTCTACCGAGAGGTGGAGTTTGTCTTCCAGCCCTTGAGTGTGGCTCGTCTTGAGATGTGGCTCGGCCAACAAGAGGCAGTAGTGATGGCGTGTGGCTTCTGAGGCTTGGCTTCAAGAGGCTTTGCAGCCTTGATCTCAGGAGCATGCCCTGAGAGGACCGTCAGAAGCCCGGGGTAGCCCCCGGGTGGAGCAGAGAAGGGCTGTCCTGGCTGAGGCCCCGGCCCCCCAGCGGCAGCCTGCACCAAGTGCCTGGCATGACCGAGGCCGTCTTGGGCTGTCCACCCCTCAGGCTGCTGGACAGTGGGACCTGCAGGAATGAGCCAGCAGGTGAACTGCCTGGCGGAGCCCAGCTCCAGTCACTCGCCCACAGGAGCACGGCAAGCAGAGTTTTTAGGTCCTTGAGACTCGAGTGGGTTGCGAAGCAGCACAGACGACTGGTGTAGCTGTCGACTTGACGATTAGGGCAGATTCCTTAACAATACAGGTTTTGTTATCACACAGGTCTGGTAAGGCCAGCGGGTGGGGGTTGTCAATAAAGAGAAGTGTGTGACTCACAGGTCCCAAGAATAGGGGGCACCCCAGGCCCATGGGGAGCAGCAGGGCCGGGCAGGAGGCAGGGTGGATGGGGGTGTGGGCAGGAGGCTCTACTGTGGGTTCCTTGAGAAGAGATGGGCAGGGGCGCCTGGGTGGCTCAGTGGGTTAAGCCGCTGTCTTCGGCTCGGGTCATGATCTCAGGGTCCTGGGATCGAGTCCCGCGTCTGGCTCTCTGCTCAGCGGGAAGCCTGCTTCCTCCTCTCTCTCTCTCTCTGCCTGCCTCTCCGCTACTTGTGATCTCTCTCTGTCAAATAAATAAATCTTTTTAAAAAAAAAAAAAAAGAAGAGATGGGCAAAGCAAACAGGCTCAGGCTGGCCCATCTGGACAATTTCAGGGGACTCTGGGTCTGGTGCCCTCCCCCGAGGTGCTTAGGGCAGGACAGGGGTGCCCCACGGTGTGTCGGAGCCCACTAGGGGAGATGGTCAGCGGTGTGCACTCTGGATGTGTTGGTTTTTGTAAGAAAAATGCCTTGAGTCCTTGACTGTTACTAGGAAGGGAGCAGTCCTGGGAGGGCGGTCTCTCCGGGGGCAGCAGGACTGCAGGTGTCATGGAACTGTCGCCTCCAGGGGTCTGGGGCTCCAGGGAAGGTTGTGGCTGGAGTGTCCGTGCGAGAGCTGTCAGAGCCTGGCCAAGCCCAGCTATCGAGCGAGTGAAGCTGGGGATAGAGGTGGTCAGTGGCATAGCCCAGAGGGATCTCCAGCATGCAGGTGCCATAGAGGGGAGCAGGGACTTACAAAAGAGACTCCTGGACGAGGAGGGGGACCGACTAACCACGCTGAGGGCCGCAGATTGGTCCAGGGAGAGCAGGGTTGGGGTTCAGCCCCAAGGGGGTTCCGGAGGGAGCTGCCCATTCTGCCTGCACATCCCAGCATCCCAGCTCCATCCTCTCAAGGCTCTTCTCCCTCACGGCTCTCTAACATGCACCGCTCTGCTCAACACCTGAGCTACTGACTTCTCTTGTGTGCTGTCCATTCTCATTACACACTACATAGGCTCTGGGAGGCGGTGGATTCTGCTTCCAAACCCCAAGAACTGAGAGCAGAGCCTTATAGTGCTCTGCAAACACTGGAGTGTGGGATGAAGGAGGACAGCCAGTGCTCTGCAAACACTGGGAGGAAGGAATGAGTGAGGGGGCGAATGAATGAAAGGGAGCTTGCACGTCAGCAAACCCGTGCTTCTCAGGTGTAGGTGAGTAAACGGATTCTCGGTGCGGAGGGGCCCGCCGTGCCGCCAACAGCCCCACGGAGCACGCACACTCGTCCCTGCATCCAGCCACGGCTCTGGGTTGCCATCCCTCCCACTAGTTTCAGGCTCATATCACATTTCCTCAGTGCCTGGCGCAGAGCAGGCCCTCAGTCCCCCAACGCACAGAGAAGTAAAACGATAATCCATAAACTTGATATTTAAAGAGCTTGAATTTTGTCCTAATTACTAATCCAAATTTGACATTTCTCACATCTACCCCAGAAAAAAAACCCCAAATGTCCACTAATGAAAGCACTTAGTGCAATTTTATCCTCTAGAAAAGTGAGCTATTTAAGGCAAAGCTTTTAGCAAATACCTCTCAAGATAGTAAAAATTAAAGTTTAATTTTTTTTTGCTATTGTTTACAGTTTGATTACGCAGCATCTCTTTGCAAGAAATGCTTTCATCCGAGGCACTGGAACATGTACAGATGTGCTCTTTATTGACGTTGGAGCCGCGATGTTGGATAGACGGGGTGATTACCAGTGATCTGTCTTCTGCAGGAGGGAGCCAGGCTCCCAAAAACGCAGGCTGAAGTTCACGTTCAGAGACCTGATGGGGGGAAAATGCAGGAGGGGTCCGTGGAGAGCCTGGGGACACCTGCCCCTGGCAGCCCCGGAGAGGTGATCTCTGCCAGTGGGTGACGGTGGCAGGCAGGGACCATTTGAGATCCCTGTCAAGCTGGTCTTCCCAGAAGCATGAAGGCCTCGTCAGGATGGCTGGCCTGCTCTCTGGGAGACGGTCCGCGAGCACATCTCTGTGTCCTGGGTGGCTGCAGGTGGTTAACTTTGGGGCCAGTGCCGTGCCAGGACAGGCGAAGTCACCAGCATCCTCAGTGCTCCGTGGTCCAAATGACACATGCACCATCTGTCCCGTGCACGCTTGTCTTCCGCAGGGAGTGGTCGGGGGAGGGGATGCGCAGGGATCAGAGGTGACTTGGGCTCCCCCGTCCTCAGACATTGAGTCTCAATGCGAGAGGTCAGCAATGGGGGCTGCGGGGCATCCAGCTCTGACATCGTCGGTCCAAACCTGGTTCCATCCTTTGTCATGGTGGAGGCGAGTTAGTGGTCATGTCTGTGCGTGGGGTGGGAAGGGGGGAGATTTCCTGAGTGGAAGGGGCGGGAGCTGGAGTTACTGGTGAGTGTGGCTGGACACAAGGCCTGGGCCTGGCATCAGGGTCTTGCCCAGGGCCTGGTGTGGACATGAGAGGCCCAGTGAGGGCACAAAGTCCCAGTGCCCTTCTGGGACAGGTGGGGAGAGCTGGAGGAGGCCACCGGTACAGCTGTGCTGAGAGCTGGGGTCCACGGCCAGGCCTGGTCGGGAGTGCTGTCAGGGCCCGTGCTGGGACGGGTCAGCAGGGTGGAGAACAGTACTGCTAGACCCCACCAGCGCCCTTCCGCTGCCTCTTCTCTGTCCTCCCCTCCACGGGAAAATCTGGTGTCTCTGGGCCCTGGCTCAGGGGAGGCCGAGGAGCAGATGGGGTGTTTAGGGGGAGTGTCATGGGTCAGAGCAGGGCTCCTGGCCTCCCTGGCTGGGCCCAGAGACACAGAGGCTCAAGGATGGAGGATGGTAGGGCTGGAGCAGGGAGCATGCAGAGGACACGCTGGTCTTGGCCAAGGGCCCCATGCTGTCCCCCTGCTGTCCCATGCTGGTTCTGTGATGGCCCCAGGCTGGCCAGCCCTGGGACCCGAGGGCTCCCTCACCCTTCTTCCATCAGCTCCCAGAGAGGAACTTCCTTCTACGGGGCTGGCAGGCCTCCCGTCCCTGAGACTCTGTGCGGTTCCCCCCAACTCCCTCCATGTGGGAGCTCCCGGTGTGGACTCTGTGGGGCCGCTGGGAGCCCAGGAGGAGGAGCGTGGGGTCCTGGACACTTTGTGGGGTTGCAGAGGTCCAGAAGAGGAAGCCCCCGGCCACAGCACTAGAAGAAGGAGGGGCTCCCTGGGATCTCCATGAACCTACTCCATGGAACCAACTGTGGTTCCAGAAGCATCTCTGCCTGTGTGGAAGTCTCCGGCACAGCAGCAGGCACCTGCTGACCGGCCCGGCTCCCAGAGGAAACCCCACGGCAGCAAAGCAAGCGTGGCTTGGAGCCAGGAGAATCCTTCCTGTCCCACGGGCCTGGGTGCCCTTTCCGGCTAAAGACAAACATGGAGACCAACATGTCCCTTTTCGCAGTGGCTGGCAGGAAGCTCGGGGGTGGAGAAGTGGGATGACCACAGTCACGAGTCTTTCTCTGCGGTTTCGTGTCCTGTCTCACTGTGTCATTCCTGGGGCCTGTCTGTTAAAATTTGCTTTTGTAGCATGCGGTGTTGCGAGAGTCTGAGCCACTTCCTGAGTGCGGCGTCATGACCTGACCGCGCAGCAGAGGGCCCGTGTCGCCGAGCGGGAGGCATTAGGAACGCAGGCAGGTGAGTCTGCCCGGGGTGAGCTGGAGGGGCTGGGACCTGTTCCCCTCCCTCAAGTGTGACGGGAGCTGGTGGCCTTGTCTGCTGCCTGGAGACGGTGCCGGGTCTCCCGCTGACGGCGCAGTAGCGGCCCTTGGAGCCCCTGTAGGACGGACTTTCTGGTGGGCGTGCGGCTGCACGGAAGCTTCTCTGGCTGCGGGAGGAGGCCTTGTGTAGGGGCCTCACCGGCCAGGAGAGGGTGGGAGGCCTCAGCCTGACGCTGGGGAGGACCTCTCAGCGGGAGCGGTGACCTATAGTCACATGAAGAGCTTCTATTTTATTTTGTTTTGTTTTGTTCTGTCTTATTTTGAAGGTTTCAGTGTATTTTTCTAAGTGATTTGCACCCCAGTGTGGGGCTCGAACCCACAACCCTAAGAGTCGCACGCTCCGCTGGCCGACCAGTCAGGTGCTCCACCGAAGGGCTTCGAAAATGCCCCGTGTCTGGGCTTGCTCTGGAGTGAACCTGTCAGAGCCCCTGGGGATGGGATCCCACATCTGGAGTCCGGACTCGGGATCCTAGTGGGCAGCAGGGTGGGGAGCCCCCGGGGTAGCAGCAGGGAGTGGCAGAGCACTCCGACACTGGGACTTTTGTCACCCCGCAGTCTCAGGTCTCTGAGGACACGAAGTTCCCCCTTGTCCGACAGGGACGAGCTTCACGTTAGGGTGATGCGGTGGGGGCCACCCCGGCGGGCTGGACTAGGGGTGGACCCGGCTGCCCCGACTGTCCCAGAGAGGTGACACGGGTCTGCCCTGCTCTGGGGCCTGTGGGCGCCCCGACCCCTCCTGAGAGCACGGGGCGTCTGCCCACAGGCATGGGCCCCCAGGCCTCTTACAAGAGAGGCTAGCGGCTGGCCACCATGCCCGGCCTCACTGTGCGACTCCCGCATTCGAAGTCTGGGTCGTAACCCGCAGCGGTACCCAGCCGCCCGGGGGAGGGGCTGGGGGCCAAGCGGTCTCTCCATCGAGTGGTGTTGCTTGTGGGCCCCTAGGCTGATACCAAGTGCCTTGCTAACCCACGGCTTTTTTGTTTTTTGTTTTTTTTTCTTTTAATGAAGGGAGAGCGGCTCAAACCCCCAGACTCCATTGGGTGGGGCGGGTGGGGTGGCCCAGCGAGTCGTGGTGAGTCCTGCTAAATGGGGGCCCCTACACGGAGGCCCTTTGGTCTGCAGATTTCCTGGTGATGTGGGAAAGATGTTAGGGTTCAGAGCCGATGGCCAAGAAAGAATTCCTGAGACACCTTTGGTACAAAAATGTGGTTTTAATAAACCATGGGGACAGGACCCGTGGGCAGAAAGCAGCACTGGGTCAGGAGGAGCTGGGTCAGGGCTCCTTTAGGCTTTCAAGTCAGGAGGGGGCAGGGGAGAGCGTGAGTCTCTGAGGAATTTTGGAAGCAAGGTTTCCAGGACCTTGAGGGGCTAACTGGTGTTGGGAAAAGGTCATTTATTACCGTCTAATAAGACCCAAGTCAGGAGACGCTTCAGATGGAGATCAGTGGGCCGTACGCTTGGGGATGATTGCCAACAGGTCTCTTGCGGGGTTTAGAGATAAAGGAAGCTTCCAGAGGAGTTTATATGTTAAAGTGGACTCACAGGATCCTGGGGGGTCGGGGGGGGCGGGGGGGTTAATGTTAAGCTCGGATTGCCTTTTGCCCTTAGCAAAGTATTAACATCAAGGCAGCTGGGTTCCAAGACGAAGGTCACTCCGCTCATTTCAAGGACTTGTCAAGGGGCTGTAGGTAGTAAGGGCATTTAATTTTCCCTTTGCCTTTGTTTCCCACATCACTGGGACTTTTGTCCAGATCATTCCTGAGCCCCAGGAGCAAAGGGACAGGGAATCAGACCCCTCACCTGCATCAAGGCCAGCCGCTAGCCAGCCAAATGGAAGGGGCTCTCCTTGGAAGGGGCCTTGAGGAGCTTGAAGAGAAAGAAGAAAAACAGCAAAAACAAAACCCCTAGGAAAGCAAGTCCGAAGGTCCATGGAAACCTCCCGGAAATGCACGCAGGGGTCGGATTCCCTCCGCAACCAATTAAGGCTTCAGAAGACCTTCCCCCTCCCTAGCCTTTCTAAGTGCCTTTGTCTTTCCTTCCTGACTAATTGCTGTTTAAGCCGAGTGTTGTCAGACAAATGCTCCTGTCCTCCGCCCGCCTGCCCTCCCCCGGCGCTCCCGAGGCCGAGGCCGGCTCACCCTGGGCTGGCAGCACCGTGCCTCCAGTTTTCCCATCTCTGCTTGGGCAATTTAGCAACTGCTGGTTGAGAGATGCTAAATTAATTAAAGAGGTAATGGTAACATGGAGTAGGGCTGAACATCGAAAATCAGCTTTTAATTGAAAAATGAAAGCATCTTCCCAGAGTCAGACGCTGGCCCTGGGATGCGGGAGTCTCATTAGCGCGGTGCTTGATGGTTGAGGCTAATAAAGTAGACGACGTGGCCGAGAGCCACAGACCTGCCTTCCGTGGCACTTCATTCACGATTGTGTATAATTGTTCATGCCATTGGGCTTAAACATGGCCTTGGGGCTTGGATGGTAGCCTGCAGGCTGACCTGACCCTTCACACCACAGAAGGCAAGACCGTGAACTCTGCCATTGCCTGCAGAGAGCCCTCGAACCCAGTCCCGAGTCCCAGCTGGGGTGGGAGTCCTTCTAGCTGGCCTGCTGACTGCGGACCCTTTGCCTGATGCCCACTCTGCCCTCCTTTGAGAGTGCTCCTTTTTGGGGAACCCACCAACCCCTTTGCACAAGGTCTGATGGGACATGGCCAGAGGTGCCCAGAGCCTTCCTCTTGAGGAGAAGGCTGCCCGGCGTTCCTCCACATCCCGGATCCTGAGCAAGGGCACACAAAGACTGGAAGTGGCTGGAGGTGTGTGACCCCGGGGTGAGCACGTGGCATGTCCATTTTGCAACTCCTTGAGTTTCCGTGGAGCTGCCTGCTTTTCTGTCCTTCCTGGGCCTGGTTTCTTGGCCTTTTCTTTGATGATGCGAGCTTCTTTCCTATCCTTCTAATGAATTCTCGAATGACTTGGATTTTCCAGATTGTTTGGTGTTGCTAGCAACCCGAGGCCCTCCCCGGACGTAGGAATGGGAACACAGATCTGGAGCAGGTCCGGGTGGCTCTGCCCTCCCACGCCCCTGAGCCGCTCCGCTGCCCACGCCAGCGCCCCCCTCCTTTCAGCCCACTTTGCCTTTCACCAGAGGAACTGGTGAGGGAGAGAACCGAAGCTGCTGGAACTCAGCCCCGGCAAGCTCTGGATCGCATTTTGAGCTGCCCTAGCCCAGCCTCAGGTAGCAGAGACAAGAGACACTCTGGGCCTGCCCAAGGGGGAGCATTGAGGAGAGGGGGTGGCCCTCCTTCAAAGTGGCTGCTGTGCCCCCCTCACTGTCATCGTTGTCCTTCATGGTAGGTGCCTCCCGGCCCAGAGCCTCTTCCCTGGTGGCGCCGGCCTGGGGGAGCTCAGTGCACAGCGCAAGGAGCTGTCCCGATGCAGGCACCGTGGGCTGCGGCATCTCGTTCCAGATGAGGAAAGAGCTTTTCTGGGGGCCGCCGGCGCAGCTGGATAACTGCGTCAAAGTGTTCCTTGTTTCCCCAAAGGTCTGTTACCTGCCGCCTATTGTCAGGCAACAACTGCTGTTTTATAGAAAAACAGGAATGAATTCAGGTGAAAAAAAGCAAAAGAAGGACTTATTAGAAGAACAGTGTGGCTGACAAACAGGCATACCCACGGAAGATCAGGGTTGGGGGAACAGGAGTCGGCAGCCCTGAGAGTTCTGGTGGGATGGTCTCGGGGCCTGCAGCGGTCAGGGCCTTCCAGAAAGAGCACCTGGCTGGGCTGGCGTCTGCCTGTGGCAGCACCTGGCCGTGAGGGGTGGGTGGCCCTGTCTCCCACTACGAACGTGGGTTCTCGCCTCCGTCTGGGAGCACCAGCCCCTGAGCTGGCCCGTGGCTTCCGCCAAGCCCGCCGACAGGGAGAGCACGCAGGTCGGTTCCAGAAACGTGGAAGGACATCTGGGCATGACCTGGAGGGTGGGCTCAGGGGTGCGTTGACGGCGCCATTGTTGGGAAACCTTGGGACTGGAGTTTTATCAGAATATTGGACAAAGGGTTGGTGTATGATTGAGAAGCAGCACATCCGAGAGGCCTGCGCGTCCTCTTAGATTTTCAGAGTGATGGATCATCTTCTTAACGAGACCGTGCAGGCGGCTGAGTGACGCTCCCTCCCTCTATTGTTAAGGTAAAGGTATTTATTTTTAGATGCTCCGTGAGCTTCAAGATTGCTCAGTGATCCTCGTAGCCTAGTAGAAAGAACATGCCTTGGCTGATTAATTGGAAGTCGGGAAATGATCTTTTTCCTTGTCTTCAAGAATTTTATTCACCTTTTGAATAGTCAGACCATGTGAGCATTTTTATGCAAGTCTGAGCTCCGCCACCTGACGTTGGAAATGGATAGAACCAGCCCAGTTCATCCTTGAAGATCCTGCTGTGCCGTGAAGCACGGCCCATCGCTCTTCCTGGGACGGTGGTGACGGATGCGTTGCTGCCGTTTGTGCAGGCGTGCAGCAGCTAGGGCTTCCCGCCGTGGTCGCAGGACAGGCAGCGGAGGGGGGCAGGATGGACACCTCCGCGTGGACGCTGTTCCACTGGGACCCCTCCAGCCTGCTGTAGGGGTCTGCCCCGGGGAGGGCCCGGTGAGGGGGGCGGGCTGTGGCCAGCCCTTGAAGCCTCACTCCGCAGTGTCCCTTGGTTGGTAGGATGTGCTGCCGTCACAAATAATGAGCCAGTTGTGGAGATAAAGTGAAGTCATGAAGAGTACTCACATAGTCCAGAAGTAGTCAAGAAAAGAGAGAAAACAGAACAAAGAGTAGACTAGATGAAAAGGAAGTAACTAGCCAAGTGACAGATTTACTCCAATCGGATCATTAACTCTGTTAAATGTATTGAATATAATGTGTAAGTATATATTTTTGTACCTTGTGTTTTTATTTTCATTCAATGGAAAGTAATTCTCTTGTCCTTCGTGCCTTCTCTTGGACCTGCGGGTTGTTTAGAAGCAAGCCTTTTGGTTTTTAAATATTTTCTGGTGTTGAAGTTCATTTTGGCCCCAAATATGGTCTATGCTGGTGAATATTTAATGTGCCCTTGAAGGGGATGTATGTTCTGCTCTCATTGGATGAGCTGTTCTGTGTTAATTAGACCGAGCCCGTAGACTGCCTCCCCGCTCTTGTGTGTTGTACTGATTTTCTGTTTACCCGTTCCATTGGTTACAAAGAGAGAAGTATCAGAGTTTCCAACTATAATTACGGATTTATCTGTTTTTCTTTTCAACCCAATCAGCTTTTGCTTCACATATTTTAAAGCTCTTTCATTAGCTGCGTAGACATTCAGGATCGTATCTCTTGATTCATTGACCTCCTGTCTGTGTAGCATCCTTCTTCATCCCTGGCAAGGTGCCTTGTTCTGACGGCTCCTTGGACGGACACAAATAATGTTCATTCCGGCTTCCATTCAGTCAGTGTTTCTATGGTACGGCTTCTTCCGTCTTTGTATTTGTACCCTATTTGTGTCTTCATGTTTAAGTGGGTTTCTCAGACTGGCATACAGCTGGGTCTTGCTTCTTTTATCTGTTATTTTGATATTCTGAATCAGATACTCTCATGTGTTAAACCTCTCAATCACAAATTACAAATAGCTTCCCATACACAGAAATTCTTCCAAAATATTATCCTAATGTCTGAAAGATACTCTATACAATTCTTTTAAAAAAAAAAAAATTAATTTGCTGATTTGAAAAAAGAGAGAGACAGCATGAGCTGGGGGGGAACAGAGGGACAGGGACGAGCAGACTCCCCACTGAGCAGGGAGCCCAACATGGGACTTGATCCCACAACCCTGAGAGCATGACCTGAGCCGAAATCAAAAGTTAGATGCTTAACCAACTGAGCCACCCAGGTGTCCCTGAAGAACGTTCTGTGTAACACACATTCCTAAACATATCCTCACTATGCTCCTGTTTTGGGGCTGTTTCTATTAAAATGAAAGCTTCAGTTCATATTCCCATAGCTACATGCTTGGACATACCCTTGATCATTTTCTGGAAGTAGAATTACTGAGTCATGGGACAGGCTTATTTTAAGATGTCATTTATAGCCAAGATAGCTTCTAAAGTGATTGGGTGGTCATAAACAGCAGCTTCGGATCTCCTATCTTCCCGCCATCTCAGTGCCTAGGACGGTCTCGGGCTTGGCGACATAGGCTCACTCAGTCGGGGCTCTGGGGACTGCGTGACTTTAGCTCCGGGAGTCCCTGAGGACGTGAGGCTTGTCCTGCTGAGCTGATGTCTGCCTAAGGGGACCAGCCTCTGGCCGAGGCCTGAGTGTTCTCCCCCCACCCCCCAGCACGGCTGGCCCTCCATGCTCCTGCTCGCCTGTCTCCTCGGTGTTCAGCTCTGTGTCCAAAGTCACCTCCTCGCGGGGTACCCTGACTATGGGATCGACAACCGCCACCCCCCAATTCCTGTCATAATTTAGATTCACGGGAATGCAGAACCTCAATCTCAGACTGGGTCTCTGGTTGGACTGTGAGCAGATCCGACGTTTGTCGCCGTCCGACTGAAGACACCGCTCGGGGCTGCGGTCCTGCTGGTGTCGCTCACCTGCCTCCCCTGCGGTGGCGAACACGCGTTCAGCTGGGAGGCCGGGGTACCTGGTCCTCCTAGATTTTACAGGTGAGAAATACAGCTTCTTCCTGGCGCCACAGAGACTAGTGTTGCCTGTTTTGAGAATGAACTTTCCTCTCCTGACTAGTTCAGGTGGAGAGTTTGACGCCTGTGAACTAGAAAAAGGGACCTCGTGGTGGGAACGTGGTGACCGAGGCGGGTGGCGCGTGCTGGGGTCGGGCTGGGTGCGCCGTGCTGCTGGCCGGGGCACAGGCAGCCTGTGCATCTGGCTCGTGGTTCCGGGCAAGACCACACCTGACAGAGGTTCGAGGCTGGGATGAAGGAGCAAGAAGTCAAGGTTCTGGGCTCCCCCTTGAGTTTGCAGCCGTTGTACAAGGACGAGGGCCCGTCTGTGCAACAAGACCGTGCGGCGAAGAGCGGTTCGGCGAGGGGATCCCCGGCTCGGGGTGCGCGTCTTTAAGCTCGCGGTGCCCGTGGGTGGCGACAAGAAGGGCCAGCGGCTGTCTGGGCAGCTGGGGTCGGGGCCGGCCGTGTGTCTTGAGCGTGGTGTCCCCAGGGTTGGGCGCCATGGGGCCTCGGCCCCGTACACATTTTGTGGGGGTGTTAGGTCTGCCCGGGATGGACGGCCAGAGGTGGGTTTGTACTTGAATCTCCGCAGCTTTGCTGTAGGTGGCGAGGGTCTTCCCTGCGGGCAGGACGGTCCCCGCAGGGCCTCTTCCGCTGGGCCCGTGCGGCTGTCCGGTGCGCACACGGCTCTGTGCTGCGTTAGGCGGCCGCCTTGTGCCTCGAGAGTCAGCATGTCCATTTCTGCACGTTGGTGGCGCGTGGTGGGATGCTGTTGTTGCCGAAGCCTGGCATTTGCTGCCCCCCCACCGCCCCCTGAGAACAACAGCCCCGGGCCGAAGGCGTCTGGCTTTGTCACTGGTCAGCAGCCCCCGGCAGGGATGGCGCCGCAGCGCTTCCCTCCGGCGGAGCTACGTTTAGCAGACACGTCTGTCCCTGCGTTTAGTGGACACGTCTGGCACTGCAGCTCACGGCCAGCGTCCGGTGGTGGGAGAGGGCGTGTGAGAGAAGAAGGCACGGCCCGAGGGCAAGGAGCTCGGCCTCCCGCGGACGGGTGAGTCTGCTCCCTCGACCGCCGCCGCAGGCTCCCAGCAGCCGGTTCTCAGCGCGTGGCGGAGCGGCGTGCTCTGGGGACAGCGGGGCAGAGAGCGCCATGGGGGTCCGAGAGGCCTCCTTGACGGTGGCATAGCTGAGTCCCAGAGTGGGGACGGAAAACCTCCAGGCCAAGGAGTGCTAAGCACAAAAGCTGCAGAAAGAGGGACTGTGCTTCTGCTCACTGCAGGAGCAGAAACCGACCCATGTGCGCCCCGGGGACTGCTGGCCCGTGCACTGGTGTGGCCGGGTCCAGGCGTTGGGATGACGCTGTCAAGAATCCATCTCCTGCCTCAGCCATCTTCCTCCTCGACGTCTCCATTTGCAGCAGACCCTCCTGCCTGTGGACACAGTCAGCCACGGAGAGTTCCAGTGCACGTCCTGTTAGCGGAGCTCCTTCCAGCAGGCCACGCTGCCGTCCCTGAGCCAGCCCCTGCCCGGAGGGAGACGTGTTTGCCTCCGAGCCCTGCAGACCCTGGGGCCGCCCTGACGGCCAGGCGTGCGTGGGGGCCTCTCCTGACACACGGATGGAAGATGAGAGAAGGGTGGTTTTCCACAGCAAAAGCGAGGTGCTGCTCCCGGAGGAAAAGGAATGGTACCCATCCCCCCGGCTGCTCCGTGAGCTGAATGTATGTGTCCTCTTGGCTGCCGTAACAAACGATCACGCATCCAGTGGCCCTAATACAAGATGCACCATTCTCTTACGATGTTGGAGCTCAGAAGTCTGAGCCAGGGACACACGAAGCTGTCAGGGGGCTGGAGCGTCAGAGCTCAGAGGAGAATCGGTTCACTTGCCATGGCAGCTTCTAGAGGCGCCCGTGTCGCTGGGCTCCTGGCTCTCGTTCCGTCTTCAAGCCAGTGACGTCGGATTGGATCTTTGTCCCGCTGCCGTCTGCTGTGTTCGTGTGTACAGCCTGCTCCTTCTGCTTGCGAAGACCCTGTGATGATTTGGGGCCCAGCAGCACAGTCCAGAATCACCTCACCAGGTCTGTGCATTACTGTTTCTCTTCAGCTCGACCACAGAATGAGACTGTCCCTTTTCCAAGTGAGGGGACGCAGCGAGGTAGCACAAGGTTAAGCAGAGTGGACCGTGTTTATGCTACAGTGAGTTTCCCCTGGAGAGAATGGTTTGAAGGCCTGTGGGTCAGAAGTAAGTGTTTGCCTGGGTGCCCGGGGTGGAGCGAGGCCCCGCCCTGCCACTGGCGGGGAGCCTGAAGGCCTCAGGCTGGGTCTCCTGTGTGCTCCACTGGTGATAGACACTGTGCCCTCAGGGGGACGCCTGGTGCTTCGAGTGTCTTCCAGATGCAAGGAACGGTGGAGGCTTCTCAGCCAGGGCGCCTGCGGTTGGGCCTTCAGAGGCGAGAACCTATGGCATTTTGGATGCCCCAGCGGCCTTTAGGTCTGCAGGCTGCAGAGGGGCTCAGAGCCCGGTTAGGGCAGGGCTGTGTACGTGACCTCCAGCCCTCTGCAGGACAGCCTGGCAGGCTCTGAACTTGGCCTCACAGCTGTGTGTGGTCTGCCTGGAGCTGCCTCTGGCCGGGTTCCTTCAGAAACGGAAGGAAAATAGGGGCACCCGCATGAGGAGTGGTGACAGACATACGTCTGTCCTGGGTGTTCCTAAAGGGGGCGGCGCGTCAGGCGGGCGCGCCCCATGCATGGTGCTGACACTCATCTCCTCTCCTCAGGACCGCGAGATGGAGTGTGGATTTGTGGTCCTCAGTGGCCCTCGGGGTGACCGAGCCTGGTGGCAGGTGGCTGCCCTCAGACCTGGACGTTTCTAGTGGCCAGCGAGTGGGGGACCCCGAGGCTTTCTCTTTCCAGGTGTTCCTGCTGGCTGGGCATCCCGCGGTGAGAGGGCGGGCTGTCCCTGCCTCTGGGACCCCAGGCTCAGCCCCAGAGACCTACTCCCCAAGGTCACATCAGGGTGCTGTCAGCGGGGAAGCCTCATCTTTCACAGTTGTCTGTTTTTTCTTCAAAACTAGTTTTAAATTTATTTTAAAGATTGACATCCAGTAAAAGGGACTTTTTTGGGGAGTTTAGAGTCCTTGAACTCAGTCGGGTTGTAGCTCAGCTCATTCACCCCTGGACTCCCTCCTGCTGCCTCAGCAGTCCCAGCCTCCCCAGCCCCTGGCGACCCCTGACCTGTGTCCTAAGTCCCCAGAGTGTTGTCGGGAATGTCCCAGAGACACGCGAGGCAGACACAACCTTCTGAGTCTGGGAGTTTTCACTCCACTTCATACTTCTCAGGTTCACGCAGGTCATAAACCTTCCAGAAAGAGCCAACATAAAACCAGTGAATCACCGAAGTGGTAATTGTGAAAATTTGTTGCAAACTCAATGGAAAAGACAGTTTGCAAAGCAGAACTCTCCAGCCGAAACACGGAGCGAGGCTCCGGGAAGCTTCGTACAGCTGTGAGTGGCGCCCCATGATTCTTCAAGGCGATGGCTGAGGTTGCTGGAATTTGCTTAAACGACAGGGGATTGGTTAGTGGTTACCCTGTATCAACTTTGGAATTTTATTTATTTATTTATTCATTCATTCGTTTATTTATTTATTGCTCATGATTTCCAGAGGCAGAAGCAAAAAGTGACCTGGTCAAGTTGGTCTTGCAGAACAAGCTGACTGAAACTTGGCTTGTAGAACGGAACGGCTTTTGTCCGCTCGGGGCGTTCTCCAGGCTCGTCTCCATTGGTTCGGTTTTTCACTCTCCACTCGCTTTTGATTGTAACAACTCAGAAGTTCACTCCCTCCTGTGACAGAGGAGGAGCCCTTGTGCAGGTAGACACAGTTCCTTCTGCCACGTTAGGGCATGTGGTCACAGGTTCTGGGGATTTAAGATCTGGACACCTTTGTGGAGCCATGATGCCACTGCCAAGACTAATGTGTTATTTAGTGGTGAAATGCTTGAGGATTTTCTAGATATCTTTGTTGTTGATTTATAATGTAATTTTATCTTAGCCAGAGAGCAGACTAGACGTATGTGTGAATCCTGCTCAGTTTTTAGGGACTCATCTTATGGATCCAGCTGTGCTCTGAGTAAAGGTTTCATGTGGACCTAAGACAAGTGTGAGTTCTGCTGCTGTTGGGCAGGCTGTTCTCTCACTGTGAACTTGCCTGGTAGTGTGGGTCAGGTCTCCACTGATTTTCTTCCTCTCTCTTTCTCTCTTTCAAGATTTTTTATTTATTTGACAGAGAGAGAGAGAGAGAGAGAGAGCATAAGCAGGGGTAGTGGTGGAGGGAGAGGGAGAAGCAGACTCCCTGCTGAAGGGAGGGCCCAACATGGGGCTCAATCCCAGGACCCTAGGATCAGACTTGAGTCAAAGGCAGATGCTTAATTTACTGAGCCACACAGATGCCCCATCTTTTTGTATTTTTTTTTTTTTAAAGGTCGTTGGGATTTTGAAAGAATTTGTTTTAATTTTTGATTTTTTGGGGTAAGATTGTGTTTTTTGGTTTTTTTTTTTTTTTTTAAGATTTTATTTATTTATTTGACAGAGAGAGAGATCACAAGTAGGCAGAGAGGCAGGCAGAGAGAGGGGGAAGCAGGCTCCCCACTGAGCAGAGAGCCAGATGTGGGGCTCGATCCCAGGACCCTGAGATCATGACCTGAGCCGAAGGCATAGGCTTAACTCACTGAGCCACCCAGGCGTCCAGCAGATGCCCCATCTTTACTGATTCTTAATTTACTTTTTCTGTCTGTCTGTGAGAGAGAGGCACTGGGATCTCTGACTGTAATTATGGGTTTATCTCTTTGCAGATCTGTTTTTGCTTTATGCACTTTCAGTTCTGCCATTAGATCACAAATACTTAGGGTTGTTTTATCTTCTTACCTCATATCTTCAGGAACTGATCTTTTCATCATTATGGAATGAACTTGCTAATTTTCTTGGCTTTGAAGTCTACTTCATATGATATTAAAGTATCATTTCTAGCTTTACTTTCTACAGGCTTAGAATGATCAATCTTTTCCTAACATTTTAAACATTAGTTTTTTATATTTAAAACAGGTTTCTTGTAGGCAGCATATCATTCAGTCTTGCTTAAAAAAAAAAAAAATCTATCCTGACAACCTCTGCATTTTAATTGAGATGTATGGCGCATTTATAGTTAATGAGATGCAGATATGGTTGTTTTTAAATCTTCTATCCTTCTATTTCTTTTGTATTTATTCCTTTGTTGTTTGTTCCTGCTGCTTCTTTTCTGTTTTCTTTTAGATTAGTTGTTACTTTTATGATTTGACCTTATCTCTTTTATTAGCTATAATTTTTGTTTTTTATTGTAATAGTTGCCTTATACATCTTTAATATGTCACAGGCAACTTCCAAGTGGTGTTCCCTGGCTGTGTGTGAAATGCAAAACCCTTACAATACTATCCATACTTGTCTCCCTTCCTTACTCTACATTTCCTTACATTTTTCTTCTACATATGCTATGAACCAGACAACGCATTGTTAGTAATTTTGATTTAAACAGTCAGCTCTGTCTTAAAGTGATTTAAATAATACCTGTCTTCGTAGTTACCTCATATAGTTAGCATTTCTGATATTCTGTTATCCTTTCGATTGGAGACAAATTTCCGTCTGCTCTCATTTTCCTTTTGCCTTCCTTTCTTGCAGCGTAGTTTCACCGGTGATAATCGTTTCAAGCACTTTTGTGTCGGAAAAAATTGCCTTAGTTTTTGAAGCTATTTTTATGGAGTTAAGAGGATTCTAAGATTCTAGATTGACAGTGTTTTTCAATAATTTAAAGTTGAGCCGTTGTCCTTCAGCTGGAACTGTCCCCATTTGCTGTTATGCTTATCTCTTGTCCTCTGCAACACTTTTCTCTAGCTTCCTTTACCATATTTTTTCCTTAACATTGTACAGTTTGACTATAATGTGCCTTTGTGTAGTTTCCTTCAGGTTTATTGTGCTTTAGGTTTGTTGAGTATTTATTTCTGAACTGTGGGTTCATGTTTCCATCAAATTTAGATATTGGCTGTGTGATGTCTAACCTCTCCTCTTTCAGGAGCCCTGATTGCCTGTATATTTGGCCACTTGATGTTCCACAGCACCTGATGCTCTTCATTTGTTTGAGCCATTTTCTGTCTGCGTTTAATTTCACTTATGTCTTCAAGGTCAGTAATCTTTTCTTCTGCGGTGTTTAAACTGCTGTTATTTCTACCCATCATATTTATTTTAATCTCACACCTTATAGTTTTCATTTCTAGAACTTCATTTTGGGTCTTTTAAAATGTCTTCCTAACATGCACAGTCCCTCCTCTATCTTCTGGAACATAGAGAACAGTTATAACAACTGTCTTGGTCCTTTTCTACTAACTTTGTCTTCTATGTGAATGCTGGGTCAGTTTTGGTGGATTGCTTCTTTCTCCTCATAATAGGTATTATTTTCTTATTTCTTTATATGTCTGATAGTCTTAGATTGAATGCCAGACATTATGAATTTTCCCTTGTATGCTGGATATTTTTCTATTCCTATAAATATTTTTGAGCTTTGTTTTGTACCATGGCTAAGTTCCACAGAAACAATTTGATCCTGTCAGATTCTGATTTTGTGTTTCTTAGGTAGGAACAGAATAAATTTTAACCCAGGGTTCATTTATTACACTACCGAAACAAAAATTCTTCTGTGTGCTCTGCCCTATACCTTATAACTTAAACTTTTCCCAGTTGGGCTACTGGAAGCAGGTTGTGCTCAGGCGTTTTAGGTGAGCTCCATTGCTGTTCCCTCTAATCCTCTTCCTGGTTTCAGGGAGCTTTTACACAGGCATGCTCTGGACATACTTGAGGGGAGCCCTCTGCGGGTTTCCGGTGTTCTCAGCACATGCAACCCTCTCCCTGCCAGCACTCTGTGACCTCTAGCCACACCGTGGGTGTCTCTTGTAGAGTCTCAGTTTACCTCCTCAACTCAAGGAGACCACTGCGCTCTGCCTGGAGGATATTTCAGTGAAATACAGAGCGATTAGAGCAGACACAAGGAGGCCACTTGCTAGACCTTCTCTCTGTAGCTTTTCATCACTTTGGAATTGCAGCTCCAAGTGGCTGACCTGTTAAAATGGCTGGTTCCCTGCCAGAGCAGCTGTGTGTGCAGAGATCTCCTCCCAGCTTGTCAGTTTTACCGATCAGCCCCCGTGCCACGGCTGTGACATGCGTCCAAATCCTGTGACCAGCCTTCCTCTTATCTCTCAGGGCCCGACTTCAGTCCCTAAACCATGTAGATCATCCTCCTCTATTTTCTCTTCTTTCCAAGTGAGGGGCTCGTATTTAAATGTGACACTCCAGGCAAGTTCCAATTATAGGATAAGGCTATTACCTCCGGCTTCCTTGATATTGGGACTCTGTTATTGTAGCTCAAGATTGCTTTGGCCTTTTTGATGTCTGGGTTATTCTGCTGTCTGACAGTGAACTTGCAGTTGATGGAAACCCCTGGATCCTATTTACATGCGGGGTTGCTAAGGTCCGAGAAGCACGGTGCTTCTTTGCTTCAGTATTGGCTTTTGAGGTACAACTTTGGGCAAGTGCGTGTGAAGGATGGATTAGGAAGGAGTGTGAACCAAGAGCCAGGTTTGCCGTGGGTGAGTCCTCAATGTGCACACGCTCCCTTCCGTCTTCAGCGCAACCACCCTAGGCGAAGGCTCGTCGGGTGAGGGTGCGCGCTCAGAGGACAGCTGAACATTTGGTTACCTGAGGATTCGGATGTTTTACAGAAGTCTTAAATTTGGCAGATTTTAGTATTTCAAGCCAGACTGTCTTTTAAATTGGTTCTGATTCATTAAATCCCACTTTAGAGAACACTTATTTAACCGATAACACTTATGGTATTGAAGTTTATGAAGTAACGAATGACATGTGCTATTGACTTAATGCCGGAATAAAGATGAGCCATTGGTATTTGATTAAGATAACAGCTGCTATAGAAGTGCTGTGCCCTAATGCAAAGAACACTGTTATTATACAGTAGGATAAAATACTTACCGCGAAGCACCCCAATTTAGGAAATAAAGGTTACTTGAGAGCATGAAATTATTCCAAGTTAATTTTGCACTCTGCTCTTGAAGCTGATTAGTACAAAACGTAATGAAATGCAATTTTTGCTAAACAGCTGAGCCAGGAGGGTAGCCCAGAAACCAGCAATTAACACTGATTGGTACTGAGCCTTTTGTGTGTCGGGGAAGATCGTTGTGCACAATGGGAGTTAACAAGGTGACCCCTACCAAGGCCGGTTGCTCTGGCCTCCGGAAAGTGGAATGACATCAGACTGTTGTTTTTGTGATTGTCTTTTGCAGACTGTGGGGGACACAACAGTCACTTCCAGTTTCCCTGGGGCAGGAAGAGGGTGATGTGGGGGTCTTGAAGCCGTCGTATATGTGTCTGTGTAGGGGATGGGGCTGTTTCTGCTCCTTGGAGTGAGGCCAGATCCGGTGTACTGCTCGGGTCCTGCCCCTTCCCCCGTCTCTGGCTGACGGTGCTACATACAGTCTACCACGGGCTTTGACCGTTTGGGCATTCAGAAAGTAGTCCTTCCCTAAGGCCTCAGAAGGAAGTGCTTTCTTGTCTGGATGTAATGTGTGGCTTCTGACCCAGCCGCCTGGTACCTTGGGTTGCTCTAAAAAAGCTGCTCTGTGTGTGTGTGTGTGTGTGTGTGTGTGTGTGTGTGTAAGTTAACAGAACTGTCCCTGGTGCTGGCCTGTGGTGGTAAAAGTGCTAAGAGCTGAGCCTGACACGGGAGGAAGAGGTGTCTTTCCCCTAATGTTCCCCCTAATGTGGAGAAAGCAGTTTTGGGGCTGTGGTGGGTCCTGGCGTGTTGACCTGGGCTGGGCAGCATCTGCGCTTCGTCGTGGGGCCGCACCAGCAACCACGGCCACGGGCCCGGCCCCCTGTGCCTCTCACCTGCTTTGTAGCACGCTGAGTGTGCCCGTGCCATGACGGAGGTTGTGGGAAAGGGAGGTCCCAAGCTGAAGGAAGGCAAGCATCCTTACACGTGCAGTTTGGACACACGGAGTTATTTGTCTCTCAGAGGCGTGTGAGCTCATTACGTCGTCTGAGCCAGCGGAGGGGCAGGATCAGTTACACAGCCGTGAAATTAAGTATGGGTGGGACGCTTCTGTCCTTGACGACATGAAGGGGGTCATGAGGACGATTTCAGCCTGCTCTGGGCCTTCGTTTTCTCTTTCCTGAGTTTTACGGATGTTCATGTTGGATAGAGTGATTTCTTATATCCTGTTATGTCCGTGAAATGGGAGAGAACAAGAAAATCAGGTTAACAGCCTAGAGGGAGGGATGGTCATAGCTCGTGTGCAGGAAACATATGTGTTTCGGGATAAATACATGTAAATTTGCTCCCACTTTTTCTTAAAGTCAAGCAGAAGCGATGTGGGCTGGCTCCAGGGGCCCGCGGGCACCGTGTTCTAGGTCTACCTCCCCGGTGCTCTTCCTAGGAGAAGTCTTGCTCTTCTCAGCATCTCCTTGTTCCGAGATGGTGATGGAGCCCACTCGTGACTTTCCATGTGTGCTGCTCACCCGCTTGCTCTGTGACTGAGAGCCAGCCGTGTGATACCCTCATGACCTCCTCGTCTGAAGGGGATGGGACTGGTCCCCAGTGTCTCATATTTACGTGGTACAGAATGGAAGGTCCATTTGCCTTATTCCTTGAAGTCAGCCCCATTATGCCCAACAAGGGCCCATGGTGAACCATCTCTGGGTCCCTGGCACAAGGTGGGGTTCTTTGGGTGGCCAGTGGCAGACACCCCTCTCTCCATGGCAAGGAGGACATAGAATCAACAGTGCTGGAGGGCTAGAGCCCCTGCTGAGCTCATCTCCGTGTGCTCTCTGCTTCTCTCTCTGCTGCCGTGGCTCTTGGTGGGTCCCTGCAAGCTGGCCTCCGTGGTCCAACACCAGTGAGAAGGGAGAGTCCTCTGGTGGTTCCAGCATTGGGGTACTGGGATTTTCCGTAATTAGGTATCCTGGGTCACTTGCCCAGGCCCACGTCAATTGCTGTGGCCCCAGGACCGGGTTGCCAGGCCTGGGTCACGTGCTTATGCTGAACTGTGGGGTGCAAGGGGGGTGGGGTCCATCCCAGCCAAACCACACAGACTGAGAACGCGGAGGAGCTGGCCTCCAGAGAAAGTCAGGGTAGCGTTTCTGGAGGATGCGATGCGTAACCGGTGTTGAGGATGAAGTAACACTCCTCTGTGGTGCTCGGCAAATACTTGTTGAGTCATTGAATGATAACGGTACAAAGACGGCGTATCCGTCAGGGTTGTCTGTAGAAATGGATCCACCAGAATCGGGTCACGTGGTAATGGAGGCTGACAAGTCCAAAGCTGAGAGACCAGGAGAGTCCACGAATGCCGGGAAATGCCAGGCCAAAGCTGGCAGACCCAAGGCCCAGGAAGAGCCAGGGCTTCTGTCTGAGTCCCAAGATGGGAAAACCAGTGTCCCAGCTCCAGGCAGTCAGGCAGGAGAAGATGCCCTCTTCCTCGTGGGCGGGCCAGCCCTTTGGCTCAAGCAGGCCTTCAGCTGATGGGAGGGGGCCCACCACCATAGGGTAGGGACTCCTCTTCACTCAGTCTGTGGATCCAAATGTTAGTCTCATCCAGAAGGACCTTCACAGACACCCCCTCAAGAGTGGGCAGGGTCAGGGCCGCCTGTGTGTGCCCGATGTGGCACTTAACGCTCTGACTTGCAGTCCACCGCGTGCTGCTGGGAACCTCTCCTCGCTTGAGGGGAGCCTCTGTCTTGGCATCTGATCCGCGGTAACAGCCGACAAGTAGTGCCTCTAACGGTGCAGAAGTTTGGGGTAATGAGGTACCTCGTCCTGTTCCGGGGTGTGGCTGTGAGAGCCGTGAGACGTGTGAGATGTAGCTTGTCTCCTCTCACCCACAACACGTGCCCCTGATGGGTTTGTTTCTCCCCCAGTGCCCAAGGTAATTGCATTTTTAATGTTGTATTCTGTACCTGTCAGGAATTAAATAAAGCCGGTAAACTCGGGTTAGTTTCTAATGACATTTACGTCATTTCTAAAGATGAAGGTGATTTATCAGGCGTGCAGTTTTACATGAAAGGAGGTGCAGGTGTGGCCTGGAAACGTCCACACCGAGGGGACCCTGGTCCCAGACAGGTGGGGATCCTGACGCATCAGCATTTGTGGCATCTGGGGACTAAGACATGTTCTGTGCTTCCCCGTCTGCTGACACTTGCTCTGATGGGTCCCCAAAGCAGGTGGGTAAGAAGCAGTGCCCAGGGCTGGTCATGGCCAAATGCCATCATTTATACCCGAGGTTCTCAGAGACGACTGAAGCCCCGGGCACTCCTGGGTCAGGGAGGTTCCAGTCTGGTGGGGGGGGGTGTTCCCGCTGCCTATGCCAGGTGCAAGGGCTTGCAGAAGCTGGGGCAAGAGGAGCGGGGTTGCTGACCCACTGGGCGGTGACGAAGCCGTCGCTGGCCCCCGCTCCCAGCACATCTGGGAAGTGAAGGCTCCGGCGGGGCAGCTCAGTCTGAACTACAGGGGCTGTGGTTCTCGTCTCCTTCCCTTGCCCTCACTGAGGCAGGTGGCCTCCTCGTAGTCCGTCTGCCTCGAGGTGCCGGGCTCTGACCTCTGTTGGGATCTTTGTCTTCACCTCCTGTCACAGACCAAATTGTGTCCCTCCAGGAATAATGTGTGGGAATCCTAACTCAGCGCTCTGAATGTGACTTTATTTGCACTTAGGGTCCTTATAGACGCAATAAGTAAGGTCATTTGGGGGACCCGATCCAGTGTGCCTGCTGATCTGCAGAAAGGGAGACATCAGACAGAGGCAGACCCACAGGGGGAAGGTGATGTGAAAACACAGGAGCCAGGTGGGCAGAGGATGCGAGCAAGGCCGCTCTGGGTCGGAGATCACCGAGGACACCGCCGCCACAGCAGATATGACAGAGGCCTGGGGGAGGTCCCCTGTGGTTTCACCCCCGCCCCCCGAGACGTGTGAGTAGCAGTGAGTGCTGGCTTCCCCGGCTGCCTGGGGCTCTACTCAGTGTAGACTCGCCCGCCCAGAATGCCGCAGGGACCAGCATGGCTGAGTGGTTGGGAGACGCTGGTAGCTCAGCAGCCAGGGTTGGGACTCATCGGAGGGAAGCTACTCGTGCCTCAGGAGTCATCCTGCCAGTCAGGAAGCCACCCCCAGCCGCCGGGGCGCCCCACCTGCAGCACGTCCCCCCGCCCCGGCCCAAGGACAGGGGTAACAAAGCTCAGTCCTGGCCCCATGTTCCGTGCGCCCCCCACCCTCGGGCCCGGGGTCGGCCCCTGGAGCACTGCTGAGGGCAGCAGGGGCGGCGTTTGCAGGCGGCCGGAGCACTCACCCAGAGAGCCTGCCTGCAGGGTGGAGGGAGGGTTCGCAGGCTTGTGCGCTTCAGGACACTGCCGTGGAGGACAAGCAGGAGGCTCTCAGCACTGGGCCTGGCCTTTGGGGAAGGATAGAAGGCCTCCCACCTTACAGATTCCCCCTAGGAGGGAGGAAGACGTGCCACAGGGGCGTATCTGGGAAAGCCCCGAAGCTGCAGCTGGAGCGACGCTGTGTCCTGTGTCCACCCGCTGCCCACGGCTGACTCGCACTTATGTCGCCGGAGCGATGCCAGGCTTCCTCACGCCCACCCAGCACTTCCCCGCTTCCCTCATTCACGCAGTTCATCCTTCCGGAATGTTCTCCGCTCTACTTGAAGTCCTTTTCAGGCAGTGGTCCCCCGTGAGGCCGGCAGAGAACGTGGGGCGTGCTCTCTCCTCCTTGTGTGCTGCTCGGGGTCCGACCCTACAGATCAGCCTGCGCTGTGTGTGGGCCCGGACGGAAGGGTGTGCGGTGTTCCCAGAGAAGCCCTGTGCCACATACCAGCGCCTTCTGGGGCGAGAACCGTTTTCAGGGACAACCAGTCCCCCCAAGGAAGCCACCCTGCTTGGAAGAACCAGTAGCTCCCAGTGATCCTGTGGTTGGAAGCATTCAGTAGAGCACCTGAGCTCTTGGGAAAGGAAGGACAAGGGCGGGGTGAGGTTCCGAAGACCCAGCGAGCATCCCTGATGCCTGCTGTGCCGAGCGCCCCACAGCCTGCAGGTAGCCAGGAAGATGCCTTGCTGGACACACCACGGTCCTCTCCGTGTGGAGAGCATATGGCTCTGGCCCCTGGCTGGACCTGGAGGCCATCGCTGCCTGTCCGGGGTTGAATAGTGTCCCTCACCCCCCAAAATTCATGCCCACCCAGAACCTCAGAATGGGACCTGATTTGAAGATAACGTCATTGCAGGTGTAGCCAGTTAAATTAAGGGGAAGCTATACTGGGCTGGGGTGTGGCCTGGGATGTGCCCCAAGCCCAGTGACAGGCGTCCTTATTGGAAGATGAGAGGACACTGGAGAGCAGCGTGTGGTGACAGAGGAAGGGACCAGAGGGGCATGGCCACAAGCCATGGAGAGATGAGGATTCGGGCGGCCCCCACGAGCTGGACGAGGGGCACAGGACAGGGCTCCCTCTCAGCCTCCAGAAGAGCCAACCAGGCACACCTTGATTTTAGGTTTCTGGCCTCCAGAACTTTGAGAGGATGAACTTCTGTGGTTTTAAGCTATGGAGTCCATGGGCATGTGTTACGGCCGCTCCAGGAAGCTCATAGGCTGCTGGGCTCGCTGGGCATCCCGAGAAGGTGAGCGTCGAGTCCGCCTCACCTGTCTCGCCAACACCCGTCCCCCCACCCCGCGTCTGTCCCTCTCACATCCCCACACAGCCTCACCTTTCTGACAGGTCAGCGTGTCAGCCTCTGGGCTCTGGTAGAATTGATTCCAACCTGCAGTTTCAAGTTCTTCAACCAGCAAAATGTTTGTGTTTGCATGCTTTCTTCAATTTTTAATTAACTGTTTGGCACATAGCATGCCTTTTAATGCTTTCAATTACCACATATAATTATTTAGGTATAAATTTTAGAAATGTCAAGTGACTGGTTTCTTGGCAGAGGCAGCTTGAAAGCTGTAAAGTGGCTGCATCCGGTTCTCCGTTCCCGTGAGTCTGACTCTGCAGACCAGAGAGGGCCTGCCCTGGGCGGGCTGAGGGGCGGGTCAGGGGTCACGGGAGCGACGTCTGTGACTGATTTTAATGAGGAGCAGTAATTTAAATCATGTTTACACTAAACCCTCTCCCACTCACCGAGCACATTATGGATAGGACGCAGAACTCCCATGGGTTTTCGTTTGGTTCCAGCCTTGCATCAGTGGTCTCTGGGGATGTATTTTAAGGGAACAATTTAAGAAAGTTGTCCTTTGCACCCCTCTACTTATTGCAGCGTTGTTTACAATAGCAGAACTATGGATGCAGCCCACGTGTCCATCGACTGCTGAGTGGATGAAGACGGTGTGGGTCACATGTACGGTGGAATGCTACGCAGCCGTCAAGATGACGAGAGCTCGCCCTTTGCATCAGCACAGATGGAGCTAAGGGGTACGATGCTGAGTGAAGCACGTCAGACAAAGACAGCTACCCTATGATCGCACTCGTATGTGGAATTTAAGAAACAAGCAAAGGAAAAAAAGACAAACCAAGAAACAGATCTTAACTCTAGAGAGCACACGGATGGTTCCCAGAGGGGAGATGGATGGGGGATGGGTTTAATCAGGGTTGGGATTCAAGAGTGCGTTTATCATGATGAAAAGGATTGAAAAAAGCAAGCCATCCTTTCTGTCTGAGATGCGGCCGTCCACTCACGTGCCGACCTTGTCTCAGCCGTCTTACCTCAGGTGGGTGTGGAGCTGGGCCGCAGCGTGACTAGCTGCATCTCTGGACCTCAGGGCACTTCCGTCCACTGATGTTCCTGCCTGGCTGGGTGGTTCGGGGACGGGACGCCTTCCCGCCGTTGGTGGAGATGATTGGGAAGGGGTTTCTTAGCATCACCTCCCTCCTCTAGTTTTTTAATACTGTTTTGAAAATGAATGATTGATAAGACAACTAGAATGTGGTAGAACAATTAAAATGCTTCCATTTGAGAATTCAAGGGAATGCTGATCTGTAATAGCCACGAATCTCGTTCCAAACCCTCTGTGAGAGTATGACGTGACCTTGTGGGGGATTTCCTTTCTCCTCAGGGGAAGTGGGTCTCGTGTAGAGTCAGGACGGGAGGCGTGGAGGCCGTTGAGCTGTCCAGGGTCCGCCGCCTTCCGCATGCCTACCACTGGTGTGTAGATCCCTGTGCTAGCACGCTGTTGGTGTGCATGCGTGGAACGGTTTTCCAGCCAGACGGGAAGGTGAATCAGGCCCAGAAAGGAGGATGTTTGCTGGAGGGAAGGACTCAAGCCCAAAGGCCCCCTACACGGGCGGCTGGGTAGGAACACAGGACAGGTGGAGTCTGTGGGCCAGTGTGTGATTGGGGCGACCTCAGAGCAGGGCCTCGGCCGAGCGCCAGGCAGGTGATGCCAGCACCCGGGCTCCCGGTGCCTGGGGATTCAGAGGAAGATCCACGTGAGCCGGTCGGGAAGTGAGCGTGATGTTTGACTCGGACCAGTGGGGCTCCTTGGCAGAGCCGCGGAGCAGAGTGGGCAGCAGAGATGCGAGGAGGATGAAGTACATGCAACAGGGAAACATGTTCCTCCTTTGACTCAAGAGCTCAGGTGGTTTGAGGGGCATGTGCTGTGTCAGGAAGGCCTTAGCCCCTCTCCCCTCTCGGTAGCTGATTTGCTTCTAGAATGGCCCCGTCCCCCAGCCGGAGGCTCCGGAGCCGTCCATGCTCCACTTACTCGGCCGGTGCTCAGGACGTTGTGTGCGTGGGCTGGTCGGGTCCACACGAAATCCGAAGACCGAGTGATCTTATGAACTTCTCTGCTGGTTTTGATGCATAAACAGTGTCAGGCGGGACCAGCCCTTTAACAGAGGACACTGGTGGGGCCACATGAGAATTGGATCTCAGACGCATCAGGAAGGGCTGCGTGCAGACCGGAGCCTCAGCCGCGGGATGCACAGGCTCGCTCGCGACGGGAAACCCTGATGCACTGCGCTCGTTAAGGAGAGGCTGTGCCTGGCATTTGTCATCTGCATTTATTTGTAGAACAGCAGTAGATGCTTTAAATGGAACACAGACGGCACTTAATCTTTCTGTAAACGGGGGTGTCACCCTCAGGTCCCTCTGAGCACCCAATTCCTCCCGCGTGAGACAGAACCATGTCCCCTGAGCCAGCTTGGTGCCCAGAGCCCGCGTCACTGTCACTCTGTCCAGAGCTAAGCTGGCTCCATGCGCCCCCGGTTCGCCGCTGTGTCCCCAGGCCCCTCGCGGGCCCTCGCCGTCTGCTCCGTCCATCCCGGCCGGGCTCCGCTGGCTCTTCCCCCGGCAGCTCTGCGCGGTGCCCTTTCTCTTCCCCAGCGCCGGAGGGCACCCTCTCCGCGTCTCCGCCCTCTTTGTTCCTTTAAATTCAAACTCCAGATCTGGAGTCGGGGCTGGCCTGAATGCCCTTGAACATCGGTTCACAGAGTGAATTGCTTTTTGCGCCACTGCTGACCTGGCGACCTGCTGCGTTACGTTCCCGCTCTCTTCTGCCCCCTCCGCCAACCCACCCTCCACCCCTCTGAACAGGCAGAATTTTGGTGACTTGCTGTCTTTGAATCTCAAAGTAAACCAGAAACCCCAAGAACCCAATGGATCCTCGCCAAAGACAAGGTCCCTCAGAGGTAAACATCGGGAACCTCCCACCCCCCTTGGTAGGTGGCCTGGGGAGACTGGACAAGAATCGCTGCGTGAGGGTGCGCCCGACGTGTAAGGGCACAGGACTCATGGCAGCCGCAGTTGCTCGTGGGGTGTGTCCTGGGTTGTGGGGATGATGACATTTCTTACATTCTACCCCTCCCCCCGAACAACCTCAGTCTCATTGTTTGGAGCCTCAGGGGCCAGAGCCAAAGCTTTCAATGATTTCTGTTTTGTTTTTGTTTTTTAAGATTTTATTTACTTGAGAGAGAGAGCGCACGAGCAAGAGTGCCTCCAGCAGCGGCAGGGAGGGAGGGTGTCAGAGGACAAGGGAAAGCAGACTTCCCCGAGTGGGGAGCCCAGCGTGGGGCTGGATCACAGGCCCCTGAGATCGTGACCCGAGCTGAAGGCAGAGGCTTCACGGACGGAGCCGCCCAGGTGCCCCGTGGTCTAGGTTTCTACAGAGAATTCTTCCTCTACTGGAATGCATCTCCTTTCCCTGCCGTCTTGTTGCCATCCTGGCCTCCTTGGAAGCTCAGCTCAGATCACCTCCCCCGGGATCCTGAAGTCCTCCTCACCCGTCCAGGCATGGGGATGCCCAGCACCCCTGGAGCCTAGTCCGCCCGCCTGCCGGGGCAGCGAAGTGCCGTGTTCCCCTCTGGATCCCCAGCCTCCGGCATCCGGCCCCGCACGGAGTCGGTGCCGCAGCAGCGTGTTTGGCAGGGAGAGGCCGGTGTGGCAGCTGGAGACCCAGGCGTCCTGCTCTTTGGATGCCCTAAAGATTGTGGGTCAAGGGTTCCTTTCCTTGCTAATCCCTGGATGCCGGAGGAGCAGAGACAGGAGGCTCAGTACAAATAAAGCCGGAAGCGTCTTTCTTAATTAAATTGAAATGCTAGTAATTAGCCACGTTATTAAGGCAGATTGGATCTACCTTATTGCGGCTGACATGATGGGTATTGGGAGGCTGGGGACCTCCTCACTCACGATGGTTTTTAAACAATGTAAAAAAATCCAGCCCGACAACAATATCCACTGTCTTCTGAGTGTTCCCTGGCCAGGGGTGCCCACTTCCAAGGAGGGACTGAGACGTGTTTTACCGGCTTGACACGCGAATGCTGACCCCCACCGGACGGCAGGTGTCCGCACCTGAGCTTGCTGGGGTACGGCGCTGTGGTTTGGGTCCAGCTCGGAGTTGTGCCTGTAGGGCTGTGTTTGCAGGGGGTCGGGGTGTGGGTTGGGGGTCAGAGTCAGGGTCAGAGCGTGCCTGTAGGGCTGTGTTTGCAGGGGGTCGGGGTGTGGGTTGGGGGTCAGAGTCAGGGTCAGAGCGTGTCTGTAGGGCTGTGTTTGCAGGGTTTGGGGTGTGGGTTGGGGGTCAGAGTCAGGGTCAGAGCGTGTCTGTAGGGCTGTGTTTGCAGGGGGTCGGGGTGTGGGTTGGGGTCAGAGGTCGGGTTCAGAGCTTGCCCACAGGGATGTGAGCAGCTGCTTTCTCAGGTTGCCCAGCACAAAGTCCTTGAAATGAGAGACGCGTCCTCTCTCACAGTCATGGAGGCCAGAGTTTGGTGCTGGTGAAACTCCTGGAGCCCTGACACCAGGTGTTTGGAGGAAGAAAGGAGCCCTGGAGCCACCCGTGGAGCCCGTGGGGCCTCAGAATTACCTCTGCTTCATCTCGTGGGTTGCGTTTGTGCCTCAGATCTGTGGCCGGCTGGGTGGTGTCACTCTTCGTGTCCTTGCTCCTTCGCACTAGTGTTAAATGGTCCCTTTTGATCTCCCGGACTCTCCTCCGCCGTGTCTGCTTACTACCCTCTGCTGCCCGCCCGGGAAGGAACCGGGTGCCCCGGCCCAGAGACACCCCGCTGGCCTGCCCAGCTGTCATCTCTGCAGGGACCCCCACGAAGTGAACTCTGTCACCAGGGCAGCTTGGAAAACAGAGCGTGCCAGGAGGAGGAGGCTTTTGAATGCAAGTCCTTCTGACTGTCTTTACGCGGGGAGACCCGTTTCCTCCACCAGGCCCAGATTTCCTTCCCTCATCTTGGGCCGATGCCCCTGGACGTGCCGGGAGATGTGCCGGGAGATGGCTGTTCTGAGGGAGACCTCAACGCCTGTTTTGTGGTGACAACGGGCAGACTAATGGTTTCTGCCTCAGTCCCTTTGCATCGAGCCTGTTTATGAGGCCTCGAGGGAGCTTGTTTGCCCCTGAGCCCAGGGTTCAGGGTTCCCTGCCGTGGCCTTCCTGGGACCCCGTGGACCTGCAGGGTGTTCCTCGGGGCCGGCGGAGGCCCCCAGCGGCACCCCTGTGTATGCCTTGCTAGCTCAGTGTCGGGCAGGGAGGAATTTATCTTGTTCCTGCCTCTCAGTGACAGTATTTAATGAAGAGACAGTCAAGTCATCTTCTGAACTTGTGCATTTTGAGACAAGAATCATAGCTTCACAAAAATCACTTGTAGGAACAATTCCGAACTGCAGTTTACTTGTTTAATGAAAGGAAACCAAGAAGCGTGGCCTGGCCGCTCGGCTGGGTGTTTTCCTTAGACACGTCTCAGCCTGTACGTGTTGCGAGTGCCCTGGTCTCTGAAGCCAGAGCCTTCCGACTCCGGCAGATCGAAGGCTGTGTGTGGAGAGTCCTGGAGGCGGCTGGGTTGGGATTCTCAAGAACGGGGTTCTGACCTCATGTCCGAGGGGCCACCGCACCTGCCTGTGCCTCATGTCCTATCACAGCAGGTGCCTCTGATCGTTCGTGACCTGAGTTAGAATTTTCCAGCAGAGTCCGTTGGCGATGTGTGTTGTGTCGTCCGGAATAGTCCGGTTTCTGGAATGACACATCTGGAAGACTGCTGGGCCCGTGTCCACCACTGTGTGTGTCCGTGATCGTGAGATGTTCAAGGGCGTGTAACTGGAGGGGTCAGTTTTAGTTTCCGCAAGGGGGAGTGTGTGTGATATCTGGGCGGGAGGAAAGGGGTGCTGAGTCCTGGCTGTCCCGGCCACGCAGACGTTCCCTAGTCCTGGCCTCGGCTCCACTGGGCCTCCCTGAATTCCAGAGTCGCTCCTGAGAATGAAGGCTTTGCCGCGTGACCGGACAGTTCGGTTTGTTACGCTTGGCTTTGTATCCAGCGGCTCACCTCCGTATCGACTGTGTTTTCTCCTGTCTCCGTCCTGGTTTTCCGCTGACACAGCTGTGTAATTGCCTGCGGCCTGGTAATTAATGGTCAGCTCCGGTGCACGTTTGGTCCTCGCGAGCGTGACGCCCCGTGTTGGGAAGGTCTCTGAATTGGATTTTCATCTGTTCGGCACCGTCATTGTTAATGACCGGCGTAGGAGTGAGGCCACTTTGGAAATGAAAACGCATTGCCCTGCCTTCCCTGGACCCCGTGCCGGCATCTCGCTCACTGCCTTGCACGCACGTGCCGATAGTAGCTTCAGATTCCGTCTTTAGATTTACGGACAGAGACGACTGTGGCCTTGGAAGCTGCTTCTGTTCTCCTGACAAGGGTATGCAGGAGGGATGCCTGGTTATGGATTTTGCTGTGCTCAATTTAATCGTCTACCCTTTGACAAATAGAAGAGCAGCGAGCCCCAGGAAGCTGGACAGAGCTGCACGGGGTGGGTGCCGTCGGCGGAGAGCCCCTCGGGATAGGGTCTATTTGAAACTGGGTTCAAGTCTCCGCTCGGCTCCCACCCTCAGGATGCCGCCCTCTTTTCTGGATTCCCCGAGCACATTTGCTGATGACCACATGGTTTACTTGTGGTTTCTGGCATTGTCAGTTGACCTGTCCGTCACCACCCACAGGAAGGACAGGGATTCCCGGCACCCCGCACCGCGCCCGTGGTAGACGGAATACCGGTCCCCCCAACGTGTCCGTGTCCTAGCCCTGAAACCTGTGAATACGTCACCTTGCCTGGTGAAAGGGACTTGGCAGATGTGGTGAAATGAAGTATCTTGAAATGGGGAGATTATCCTGAATCCCCTTGGCCAGCTGGTGTAATCATGAGGTTCCTTCCAGAGGAGGGCGAGGTCCGGGCAGAGGAGGGAGACGCAGTGACGGAGCCGCGTCCACTTCAGGATGGAGCCCTCTGCTTCGGAGGTGGGGGCCGGGGTGCCGGGCCTGGGAAGGTGGGCGCCCGTGGAAGCTGGGACAGGCCAGCAAGCAGATGCTCCCTGGGAGCCCCCGGACGGGACCAAACCCAGCCGCCACCTGGATTGTAGAGTTCTGATCTCCAGACCTGGAAGAGGGTAAATCTGTGGGTTTTCTGCTAAGGCACAACATTTGTGGTCACGTTTTGCACTGCAGCCGAGGGAAACGGAGGCAGAACCTGCTCCTTACCAGGTGCTGGGCCGTGGCGGAGTGAAGGACCCATGGGCAAAGGCAACTATGAACGCCCTGGAAACTCGGCTTACGTGGGAAATCTGTTTCAGAACGAGCGCCAGTCCTCACTGTCCCCGCTCTCTGCGGCAGGAAAACCGTGGCTGGCCATTTGGTTCACGAGGCTGCGTATTCCTCTGCGGGAGTGTGTTGGGGAGGGCGGCCTGCCCCGGTGCATGGAGCGCCTGCTCCATGGGAACCCAGAGGCTTCCATTTAACTTCCTTCCACAAACTTTCCACGATGCGTTTAAAGTAAAAATTGTGAGCATGTCACCCTATCATCTCTTTCAAAGCTGGAAGGAAAAGGTAAAGAAAAAAAAGAGAGGGAAGCAAAGCAGTATTTTGAACTTTTGAAAGCATCATTTGCCAGAGTCCTCCAACTCCCGGTGGAAGGCGGAACACGTACCTGTGGCTTCAAAGGAGACTTTGTAGAACTGTGTTTCTTTTGTCCTTTTATTTTATATCTCCGCAGTTTCCTTGCATACGCTCAGCGTGCTGCCTTCTTTTCAATTAACGAGAGGCCTTCAGGGAGGTTTCAGACAGCAAGTGAGGCACAGCAGGTCACAGAGGGGTGTCCCGGCCTGGCCAGCAAGCGGCCTGTGACCTGGCTCAGCCACTTTCCGGGCCGGAGCTTGGTTTCCTCTTCTGCAAGGTGAGGGGTCTGCTTAGGGATTCCCCAGGCACACTGCCCCCCAAATCCTGGTACCGCCCAGGCCATTTTGAGAACTAACCGAAGGGGACACACATCACTTCTACTCAGCTAGAGGTCTCCAACCAAAAAGTCTTTACAGGTATGCTGACCTTCCGGGTTTCTTCTCTTGAGAAACACAAAAACAACAGAAAAATACGTCCCTAGACATGCTAATAAGCTAAGCAGAGACTGCCATTCGTCATTCTGATTGAAACCTTTTAAACTGCGTAATTGTGCTCTGTTTTTCTCAGTTACCTTAATGAAGTAGCTTTTGGGGTGACAGTGATTAAGTACAGACTTGATAGAGTATGACGCATTGGTCTTTAAATGTCTGCTTTTTGTTTTGTTTTGTTTTAAATCTATCTTAACTCTGTATGAGAAGTGAAATGGATGGGACCGTAATGGTGCCACAGAGAGGGCAGCGAGTCCTTCGACCCGTTGCAAAAAAGCCAGTGGGGAGGGGAGGTCGCATTCTTCCCACACCTGTGGCACCTGCCCCGCCCCTCCCTCCTCCGTGAAAGCTCACGCCTGGCTGTTCCGTCCGGAGCTGGCCGTGTTCCCCAGTGAAGTCTACAACCCTATAAATGTGTATTTTTCTTTTTTTTTTTTTAAGTTAATATATGGTTTCTTTAAAGATTTATGAGGTTCTGTAACTAGATTTTGTATTAAGAAAATATGGATCCTGAATTTTATGTTTTCATACGATTAGGGGGACTGATTCATTGGCTTTTTGGTACCTTATAGGAGGTCAGTGAATATAGTTCTTTGACTCCTCTGGGACTCCGGAGTCTGGGTCTGCCCCTGGAGCTCGCTTGTGCATTATAGGCAAGGTTTCTTGTTGAAATGACTCAGAAAACGCATCCGTCAACAACCTGAACCGGAGGGCCTCGGGATAACCACCCCCCCGGCCCCCGGTGAACAGTATGTAACCCGTGTGAATTCCCAGCCTGGGAACACCGTTTCCAGTTCCCCAGGTCAAAGAATTGTTTTTAGTCCTTGAACAGTAAGTCATAAAGGGAAAGATGTAGAAATAATTGCTTTTGGCTTTGAGAAGTCTCTGAAATCATGCTGATGCAAATGAAATAAATAGGTTATGAGACCTAAGACTCATCTGCTCTGGTAAGCACGACGGGGCTGTAACTTAGCGGTGCGCTCGCGGCCCCCGTGCACAGAACAAACACGGTGCCCACAGCCGGCGGGGAGGGGCCGGGCTGCTGGCGTGGGCGGCAGCAAAAGGCCTTTCTTTGTTCTTCTCCATAAAACTGACGTTCTGCTGAACGACATAACCTCGAAGCCAGGAGCCAGCCTGTTACCCCAAGGTTGCCAAGAATGAGCTCTGGCAGTTTCCTCTCATCGGCTGAGGACCTGGGGGGCGCCCTGGACCCGGAGCCCCTGCTCCTCTCCGTGTGATCAGGTTCAAGCAAGTGACATTCCAGATCCTTATGAGCCGGCTTTAAACAATTTTCATGAAGATCATGCAAGTCATTCAACTTCATCATAGAGTTCGAGAAAATAAGAACATACAGCTGCTTTAAAAGTGAATAAAGATCAACTCATATATGTTGTGCCTAGAGTCAGTGTAGCACGGATGTTTTAATGTATACCTCTTCTAGACTTTTTAAAAAAGTATTTTGTTTATTTATTTGAGAGAGAGAGAGAGAGAGAGAGACTGTGAGTGAGGGGGAGGGGCAGAGGGAGAGGCAGACTCCACACTGAGCAGGGAGGCCGACATGGGGCTCGATCCCAGGACCCTGGGAGCATGCCCTGAGCCGAAGGCAGAGGCTTCGCCGACTGAGCCCCCCGGGCGCCCTCCGTCTTCTAGACGTTTCATACACGTCTGCGTGTGTGTCATCCTCTTACGATCATGGATTCTGCTTCACATTCTTTTAAAAGAGGCGTTTTCTTCATGTTAACACATCTGATTTATCAAGTGTTTTATTTTTCTCTCTCTCAGTGCTTTTTGTCACATTCAGAGGTATTTCTGTGCCTGGGGCGCGGGGTGGCTCCGTCCGTCAGGCATCCAGCTCTTGATTCCAGTCCGGTCTTGATCTCAGCCCCGTGTTGGGCTCCGTGGGGCGTGGGGCCCTGCTTGCAAAAAAAACTCCCTGCCTGAGACGATGAAAATATGGCTCTGTGTTGAAGGCTTTGCTGTTTCACGGTTTGCATTTAGATTAACGATGAATCTTGAACTGATCTTCGGATGTGGGTTGAAGTGGAATAAAATCCAGTGGGTTTTCCCCGTCTGGACAGTCGTTGGCTCCGTGGCCCTCTCTCGAGGAGCCTGCCCTGTCCCCACTGAACTCTGGTGCCTCTTTTTCTTAAAGCAAGTGACCATACCAGCATGTGTATTTCTGCATTTTCTGTTCTCTGTGGTTGTCTGTTTGTCCATCACGCAGAGACGCCACATTGCCCTGGTTCCTTCTGCGAAGTCTTACTGCCGGATGGTTTGTCTCACGGCTCTTTTGTTCCTCCTCAAGCCTGTCTTGAGTGTTCTACGTTTATTTGTTTATTTGTGTATTTATTTATGGATTTTTGTACCATTTTAGGACCGGCTGTCAATGACACAGAAATACCTGCTGGGGTCGGACTGGGTTTACACTGAATCAGGAGATCGTCTGAGGAGAACTGACATTTTTTAAAATAATGATTTTTGTAATCCGTAAGTAAAGAATATCTCTCCCTTTACTTAGGTCTTCTAAAATTTATTTCACTAACGTCTTGCAGTTTTTCATGTAGAAGTCTTGCACTGGAAAAATAATCATTTGTAGATGTTTGATGTTTTTTTGATGCTGTATTAAACTGTATTTGAAATTTTTTTCTAATTTTTGTTGCTAGTTTATAAAAACAAAATGGGCTTTTCATGGTCATCATGTTTCCAGTGGTGCTTCTAAATTCATCTATTAACTCTAAGTTTATTCGTAGATTATTTTAAATTTCTATATATGCAATTATGTTATTTGTGAGTCTTGGTGATATCTATCCATCTATCCATCCATCCATCCATCCATCCATCATCTGTTATCTATCATCCATCCATCCACCTGTCCATCCACCATCCATCCATCCATCAATCCACCATCCATCTATCCATTCATCCACTTATCATCTATCTACCTATCACCTATCTATTTTTCCGTCATCTGTCTATCATCCACCCACCCATCCATCCGTCCATCCATCCACGCATCCATCATGTGTCTGTCTTTGTCTCATTACTCTGGCACAGCATCTCTAGCACAATACCTAATAGAAGAGGTGACGATGAGCATCCTGACCCCACAGAGAAGGTGTTTCCTATTATTGCTATCAGGTGTGCTATCGGCTGTAGGGTTTTTCCCCAGTACTTCTTCTTTATCACATTTAGGAAGACCCCTTCTAGTCCCAGTTTTGTGAGCATTTTAATCGTGATTAAGTATTGATTGTTTTCCTCCATCTGTTGAGATAATTCTGTGATTTTGTCCCTTACTCTGTTAGTGTGGTGAATAACTTTTTTTTTGGTGTTTGAATGTTAATACTTGCATTCCTGAAGTAAACTCCATTTGGCCTTGATACATTATACTTTTACAATCCCTGGATACAAATCTCTGATGTTTTGTTTAGGATCATTGTGTTTAGGCTCATAAAAGATATTGGCCTATACTATACTTTTCTCTTTTATAGTGTCTTTGTCATTTTTTGGTATCAGGGCCATATCATACTCACAGAATTAATTGATAAGTGCTCCCTTTTCTTCTCTTCTCTGAAAGAATATTTTTTGGGTGGATATTATTGTTTTTAAAGGTTTGGGGAATTAATTAGTGAATCCATCTGGGAATCGAGTTTTCTTTATGAGAAGGTTTCTCACTGTTGATCCAGTTTTTAAACAGGTAGAGGGTTATTTAAATGTTCTACTTTTCCTTGTGCTCACTTTTTTTTTAGGTTGTGCTCTTCAACAGGTGTGTTCCTTTCATCTAAGTTTACAAATTCCTCAGCACAAGATTTTTCATAAATGCCTTTTATTTTCTTCTCATGGTCTGTAAGATCCTAGCAGTGTCCGTTTTCCATTCACGATAGTGGTAACTTCCTTTTCTTGCCTCATAATTCTGGCGAGGACATTTGAAATCTTTTTAATGTTTTTAAATTTATTTTAGAGAGAGGGAGAGAGTGTGCAGCAGGGAGGGGCAGGGGAGAGAGAGTCTGAAGGAGACTCCGTGCTGAGTGTGGAGCCCGGCAGGGCGTTGATCTCACCACCCTGAGATCACGACCCGAGCCAGAATCAAGAGTCAGACACTGAACCGATGGCACCTACCTGGTGCCCTAATTTAATCAGTGTCTTCCAGGGACATGATTTCACTTTTATTTTCTGCTATGAGTCTGTTTTCTCCTTCCCTGATGCTTGCTGTTGCCCTTAGTATCTCCTTCCACTATACTTTGCTCTTCTGGATTCTTGAGAGGGAAGTTTACCGAGCGTGTTCTGTGTTCTTTCAGTGTATTCGTCCGGGGCTATGAGTCCCCACAGAGCACTGTTTCATCCCACAGCTTTTAATATCCACATTTGCACCACTGTGTGCTTCAAAATATTTTTCTTTGTAATTTCATCTTCAGCTATGGGTTTTGATTTTTGTAATTTCCAAACAGGTGTGTGCTTTCTACTATTTCCCTGTGATTTATTTTTAGTCTCTTTCATTTTTGTTAGAGAACGTGGCCTGTGTGATTTGAATTACTTGAAATTTGTCAAGCCTCGCCCTGTGGCCCGGTGGGTGGACTGCTTTTGGTAATGGTCGCATGTCCACTTCCCAGGATGTGTCCCAGCTGTGCTCAGCGTCCTGTATGGGTCAGTCAGCTGCTGTTCGTAAAGCACGTTCACATCCTCTGTTTCCTCACTGGTGTTCTGCCTGTTTACTTAGCATCCTTTCCTTTCGGCCTGCAGAATCCCCATAGCACTTCTTCTAAGATGGGTCTAGTGCGACAAAGTCCCTCCGCTCTGATTTGTCTCAGAAAATCTGTACTTCATTTCTGAAGGACAGCTTTGCCAGGTACAGTGTTTCTTGCTTGGTGGTTTCTTTTTTTCAGCACTTTGACTGTATCAAGGTTTCTGCTGAGAAACCTGCTGATAGCCTAATGGGGGTTCCCGTGTAGGCGAGGAATTGTTTTTTTTCTTGATGCTTTTAAAATTCTCTTTGTCTTTGATTTTAGATGGTTTTATTTAATGTGTCTTAGAGAAGATCTTTTTGAGCTGCAAATTTTGGGGAACCTGTGAGATTTATGAACTTGGATGTCCAAATCTCTTTTCAGATTTGGGCAGTTCTCAGCCATTATTTCTTTATGTTTTTAAAGATTTAATGTTTTTAAAGATTTTTGAAGATTAATTTTAGAGAGAGAGAAAGAGTGTACAAGTGGAAGGGGCAGAGGGAGAGAGAATCTCAACCAGACTCTGTGTTGAGCTTGGAGTCCAATGTGGGGCTTGATCTCACAACCCTGAGATCACGACTTGAGCCGAAACCAAGAGTTGGACGCTTAACTGACTGTGCCCCCCCAGGCGCTCCAGCCGTTGTTTCTTTCAGCCCCTTCTCCCTCTCTTCCTTCTGGGACTCCAGTAACACACAGATTGTTCTTCTTAATAGTATCCCATCGTTCACGTTCTCTGACTGGATACTTTCCAGTGACCCGTCTTTGAGTTCACAGATTCTTTCTTCTGCTTGATCAGCCCGATGTTGATGTTCTCCACTGCAATTTCCATTTCTTTTTTTTTTTTTTTAAGATTTTACTTATTTATCTGAGAGAGAGACAGTGGGAGAGAGCATGAGAGAGGAGAAGGTCAGAGGGAGAAGCAGATTACCCGTGGAGCTGGGAGCCCCATGTGGGCTTTGATCCTGGGACTCCGGGATCATGACCTGAGCTGAAGGCAGTCGCTGAACCCACTGAGACCCCTGGTGCCTGCAATTTCCATTTCATTCGTTGTATTCCTTAGCTCCGGAGTTTCTTTTGGCTCATTTTTATGATTTCTCTCTGTTAAACCTTCTCATTTTGTTCATTTATTGTTTTCCTGATTATGTTGTATTGTCTCTTTTTGTTTTTTTGTGGATCATGGAGCACCCCTAAATCAACTATTTTTACTTGTTTATTAGGCAAATTACAGATTCCATTTCTTTTTTCTTTTTTCTTTTTTTTTTTTTTTTTTTGCTGGAAGATTGCTTTGTTACTTTGCTGGTGTCTTGTTTCCTTGATTTCCCCTTTTCCTTAAAGTCTTGTGTTGCTGTCTTCATGTTTGAAGAAGTAGTTACCTCCTCCAGTCTCTACTGATGGGTTGTAGGGGAGAAACACCTTTCATCAGCCCTGCTGGGGATTCTGAAACTTTCTGAGGTACTCTGGGGACACCTGCTGCACATCTTTTATTCCTTCTCAGGAGGGGGGAATTCTTAAGATTGTATATATGCCTCCTCTTGATCTTGAAAGACTGGGTCAGGCGTGGACCTCCTCCCATTTGCTCTCTCTAGGGCAAAGCTGTTATGTCTTGCTGTTGAATTCCTTTGATCATCATAAGCTAGTCCCAATTTCCTGTCATAATATAGAAAGTATTCCATAATCTGACATCAATAAAATGAAATCAGTTTCTTTTGGTTGGTGTTTGCATAGTGTGTCTTTCCCAACATTTTTACTTGTGCCCTTAAATTTAAATTGTGTCTCTTGTAAAAAACACGTAATGGGATTTAATCCTCTTATGTAGCCTGATGATATTTGTCTATTAATTGAAGTGTTTATTCTATTTATATTAAAGTAAGTATAATTTGGTTGGATTTAAGCCTATCATTTTATGATTTGTTTCCATTTGTTCTACTTTTGTTTGGGATTACTGAAGTATTTTCTCCTACTCCCTGTGGTCTTTACGCAGTGTTGTTTTTGCTGGTCTGTCTTTAGTGGTTACTCTGGAGCCCGCAGTGTGTGTGATTCAGTGACGGCAGCCTGTCTCAGGAATTCTGCCACCTCCCTGCCCATGCATGAGCCCTGCGATGCTTTAGCTGCATTTGCCATTTTCCCGTGCTCGGTGCCAGTATCATCACATGTTTTACCGCTGCGCGTTGTGAGCCCGGTCATCAGTGCAGTGGTATCGACAGCACATGTTCTGTACTCGCTCACATTTACCTGCAGCGGTGCCCTTCGTCCCTTAGTGCCTTTCTGTGCTTGCATCAGGGATTGTTTCTGCAGTTACGAACTTCCTTTGGTCTTATAGTGTGAGCCTTCTAGCAACACACGGCTGCTTTCACTGGGTTGAAAACAGCTTTTTTTACCATTTATTTTTGAAGGACCTTTTCCTGGGTATAAGATATTTTAGTCGGGATTCATTTTTCTTTCAGCATTTACCGGCGTCATTCCCTTGTCCCCAGGTTTCCACATTTTCTTTTAAAAGACCGTATGTTCGTTGTGTTATTACTCTTCCGAAGTTAATATGACTTTTTCCCTCTGGCCAGACTTCCTCTTTATTTTTAGTTTTCAGAAGTTTGCCAGTAATGTTTTTAGGTATAGTCTTCTATACCTAACTCTATCCTTCTATCCTTCTTTCCTTCTATCCTTCGGGGCTTTGGTGAGGTTCTCGAATCTGTGGGTTACCGGCCTTCCTCAGTTCTGTGTAGTGCCTGTAGGGCTGTGTTTGCAGGGGGTCGGGGTGTGGGTTGGGGGTCAGAGTCAGGGTCAGAGCGTGCCTGTAGGGCTGTGTTTGCAGGGGGTCGGGGTGTGGGTTGGGGGTCAGAGTCAGGGTCAGAGCGTGTCTGTAGGGCTGTGTTTGCAGGGTTTGGGGTGTGGGTTGGGGGTCAGAGTCAGGGTCAGAGCGTGTCTGTAGGGCTGTGTTTGCAGGGGGTCGGGGTGTGGGTTGGGGTCAGAGGTCGGGTTCAGAGCTTGCCCACAGGGATGTGAGCAGCTGCTTTCTCAGGTTGCCCAGCACAAAGTCCTTGAAATGAGAGACGCGTCCTCTCTCACAGTCATGGAGGCCAGAGTTTGGTGCTGGTGAAACTCCTGGAGCCCTGACACCAGGTGTTTGGAGGAAGAAAGGAGCCCTGGAGCCACCCGTGGAGCCCGTGGGGCCTCAGAATTACCTCTGCTTCATCTCGTGGGTTGCGTTTGTGCCTCAGATCTGTGGCCGGCTGGGTGGTGTCACTCTTCGTGTCCTTGCTCCTTCGCACTAGTGTTAAATGGTCCCTTTTGATCTCCCGGACTCTCCTCCGCCGTGTCTGCTTACTACCCTCTGCTGCCCGCCCGGGAAGGAACCGGGTGCCCCGGCCCAGAGACACCCCGCTGGCCTGCCCAGCTGTCATCTCTGCAGGGACCCCCACGAAGTGAACTCTGTCACCAGGGCAGCTTGGAAAACAGAGCGTGCCAGGAGGAGGAGGCTTTTGAATGCAAGTCCTTCTGACTGTCTTTACGCGGGGAGACCCGTTTCCTCCACCAGGCCCAGATTTCCTTCCCTCATCTTGGGCCGATGCCCCTGGACGTGCCGGGAGATGTGCCGGGAGATGGCTGTTCTGAGGGAGACCTCAACGCCTGTTTTGTGGTGACAACGGGCAGACTAATGGTTTCTGCCTCAGTCCCTTTGCATCGAGCCTGTTTATGAGGCCTCGAGGGAGCTTGTTTGCCCCTGAGCCCAGGGTTCAGGGTTCCCTGCCGTGGCCTTCCTGGGACCCCGTGGACCTGCAGGGTGTTCCTCGGGGCCGGCGGAGGCCCCCAGCGGCACCCCTGTGTATGCCTTGCTAGCTCAGTGTCGGGCAGGGAGGAATTTATCTTGTTCCTGCCTCTCAGTGACAGTATTTAATGAAGAGACAGTCAAGTCATCTTCTGAACTTGTGCATTTTGAGACAAGAATCATAGCTTCACAAAAATCACTTGTAGGAACGATTCCGAACTGCAGTTTACTTGTTTAATGAAAGGAAACCAAGAAGCGTGGCCTGGCCGCTCGGCTGGGTGTTTTCCTTAGACACGTCTCAGCCTGTACGTGTTGCGAGTGCCCTGGTCTCTGAAGCCAGAGCCTTCCGACTCCGGCAGATCGAAGGCTGTGTGTGGAGAGTCCTGGAGGCGGCTGGGTTGGGATTCTCAAGAACGGGGTTCTGACCTCATGTCCGAGGGGCCACCGCACCTGCCTGTGCCTCATGTCCTATCACAGCAGGTGCCTCTGATCGTTCGTGACCTGAGTTAGAATTTTCCAGCAGAGTCCGTTGGCGATGTGTGTTGTGTCGTCCGGAATAGTCCGGTTTCTGGAATGACACATCTGGAAGACTGCTGGGCCCGTGTCCACCACTGTGTGTGTCCGTGATCGTGAGATGTTCAAGGGCGTGTAACTGGAGGGGTCAGTTTTAGTTTCCGCAAGGGGGAGTGTGTGTGATATCTGGGCGGGAGGAAAGGGGTGCTGAGTCCTGGCTGTCCCGGCCACGCAGACGTTCCCTAGTCCTGGCCTCGGCTCCACTGGGCCTCCCTGAATTCCAGAGTCGCTCCTGAGAATGAAGGCTTTGCCGCGTGACCGGACAGTTCGGTTTGTTACGCTTGGCTTTGTATCCAGCGGCTCACCTCCGTATCGACTGTGTTTTCTCCTGTCTCCGTCCTGGTTTTCCGCTGACACAGCTGTGTAATTGCCTGCGGCCTGGTAATTAATGGTCAGCTCCGGTGCACGTTTGGTCCTCGCGAGCGTGACGCCCCGTGTTGGGAAGGTCTCTGAATTGGATTTTCATCTGTTCGGCACCGTCATTGTTAATGACCGGCGTAGGAGTGAGGCCACTTTGGAAATGAAAACGCATTGCCCTGCCTTCCCTGGACCCCGTGCCGGCATCTCGCTCACTGCCTTGCACGCACGTGCCGATAGTAGCTTCAGATTCCGTCTTTAGATTTACGGACAGAGACGACTGTGGCCTTGGAAGCTGCTTCTGTTCTCCTGACAAGGGTATGCAGGAGGGATGCCTGGTTATGGATTTTGCTGTGCTCAATTTAATCGTCTACCCTTTGACAAATAGAAGAGCAGCGAGCCCCAGGAAGCTGGACAGAGCTGCACGGGGTGGGTGCCGTCGGCGGAGAGCCCCTCGGGATAGGGTCTATTTGAAACTGGGTTCAAGTCTCCGCTCGGCTCCCACCCTCAGGATGCCGCCCTCTTTTCTGGATTCCCCGAGCACATTTGCTGATGACCACATGGTTTACTTGTGGTTTCTGGCATTGTCAGTTGACCTGTCCGTCACCACCCACAGGAAGGACAGGGATTCCCGGCACCCCGCACCGCGCCCGTGGTAGACGGAATACCGGTCCCCCCAACGTGTCCGTGTCCTAGCCCTGAAACCTGTGAATACGTCACCTTGCCTGGTGAAAGGGACTTGGCAGATGTGGTGAAATGAAGTATCTTGAAATGGGGAGATTATCCTGAATCCCCTTGGCCAGCTGGTGTAATCATGAGGTTCCTTCCAGAGGAGGGCGAGGTCCGGGCAGAGGAGGGAGACGCAGTGACGGAGCCGCGTCCACTTCAGGATGGAGCCCTCTGCTTCGGAGGTGGGGGCCGGGGTGCCGGGCCTGGGAAGGTGGGCGCCCGTGGAAGCTGGGACAGGCCAGCAAGCAGATGCTCCCTGGGAGCCCCCGGACGGGACCAAACCCAGCCGCCACCTGGATTGTAGAGTTCTGATCTCCAGACCTGGAAGAGGGTAAATCTGTGGGTTTTCTGCTAAGGCACAACATTTGTGGTCACGTTTTGCACTGCAGCCGAGGGAAACGGAGGCAGAACCTGCTCCTTACCAGGTGCTGGGCCGTGGCGGAGTGAAGGACCCATGGGCAAAGGCAACTATGAACGCCCTGGAAACTCGGCTTACGTGGGAAATCTGTTTCAGAATGAGCGCCAGTCCTCACTGTCCCCGCTCTCTGCGGCAGGAAAACCGTGGCTGGCCATTTGGTTCACGAGGCTGCGTATTCCTCTGCGGGAGTGTGTTGGGGAGGGCGGCCTGCCCCGGTGCATGGAGCGCCTGCTCCATGGGAACCCAGAGGCTTCCATTTAACTTCCTTCCACAAACTTTCCACGATGCGTTTAAAGTAAAAATTGTGAGCATGTCACCCTATCATCTCTTTCAAAGCTGGAAGGAAAAGGTAAAGAAAAAAAAGAGAGGGAAGCAAAGCAGTATTTTGAACTTTTGAAAGCATCATTTGCCAGAGTCCTCCAACTCCCGGTGGAAGGCGGAACACGTACCTGTGGCTTCAAAGGAGACTTTGTAGAACTGTGTTTCTTTTGTCCTTTTATTTTATATCTCCGCAGTTTCCTTGCATACGCTCAGCGTGCTGCCTTCTTTTCAATTAACGAGAGGCCTTCAGGGAGGTTTCAGACAGCAAGTGAGGCACAGCAGGTCACAGAGGGGTGTCCCGGCCTGGCCAGCAAGCGGCCTGTGACCTGGCTCAGCCACTTTCCGGGCCGGAGCTTGGTTTCCTCTTCTGCAAGGTGAGGGGTCTGCTTAGGGATTCCCCAGGCACACTGCCCCCCAAATCCTGGTACCGCCCAGGCCATTTTGAGAACTAACCGAAGGGGACACACATCACTTCTACTCAGCTAGAGGTCTCCAACCAAAAAGTCTTTACAGGTATGCTGACCTTCCGGGTTTCTTCTCTTGAGAAACACAAAAACAACAGAAAAATACGTCCCTAGACATGCTAATAAGCTAAGCAGAGACTGCCATTCGTCATTCTGATTGAAACCTTTTAAACTGCGTAATTGTGCTCTGTTTTTCTCAGTTACCTTAATGAAGTAGCTTTTGGGGTGACAGTGATTAAGTACAGACTTGATAGAGTATGACGCATTGGTCTTTAAATGTCTGCTTTTTGTTTTGTTTTGTTTTAAATCTATCTTAACTCTGTATGAGAAGTGAAATGGATGGGACCGTAATGGTGCCACAGAGAGGGCAGCGAGTCCTTCGACCCGTTGCAAAAAAGCCAGTGGGGAGGGGAGGTCGCATTCTTCCCACACCTGTGGCACCTGCCCCGCCCCTCCCTCCTCCGTGAAAGCTCACGCCTGGCTGTTCCGTCCGGAGCTGGCCGTGTTCCCCAGTGAAGTCTACAACCCTATAAATGTGTATTTTTCTTTTTTTTTTTTTAAGTTAATATATGGTTTCTTTAAAGATTTATGAGGTTCTGTAACTAGATTTTGTATTAAGAAAATATGGATCCTGAATTTTATGTTTTCATACGATTAGGGGGACTGATTCATTGGCTTTTTGGTACCTTATAGGAGGTCAGTGAATATAGTTCTTTGACTCCTCTGGGACTCCGGAGTCTGGGTCTGCCCCTGGAGCTCGCTTGTGCATTATAGGCAAGGTTTCTTGTTGAAATGACTCAGAAAACGCATCCGTCAACAACCTGAACCGGAGGGCCTCGGGATAACCACCCCCCCGGCCCCCGGTGAACAGTATGTAACCCGTGTGAATTCCCAGCCTGGGAACACCGTTTCCAGTTCCCCAGGTCAAAGAATTGTTTTTAGTCCTTGAACAGTAAGTCATAAAGGGAAAGATGTAGAAATAATTGCTTTTGGCTTTGAGAAGTCTCTGAAATCATGCTGATGCAAATGAAATAAATAGGTTATGAGACCTAAGACTCATCTGCTCTGGTAAGCACGACGGGGCTGTAACTTAGCGGTGCGCTCGCGGCCCCCGTGCACAGAACAAACACGGTGCCCACAGCCGGCGGGGAGGGGCCGGGCTGCTGGCGTGGGCGGCAGCAAAAGGCCTTTCTTTGTTCTTCTCCATAAAACTGACGTTCTGCTGAACGACATAACCTCGAAGCCAGGAGCCAGCCTGTTACCCCAAGGTTGCCAAGAATGAGCTCTGGCAGTTTCCTCTCATCGGCTGAGGACCTGGGGGGCGCCCTGGACCCGGAGCCCCTGCTCCTCTCCGTGTGATCAGGTTCAAGCAAGTGACATTCCAGATCCTTATGAGCTGGCTTTAAACAATTTTCATGAAGATCATGCAAGTCATTCAACTTCATCATAGAGTTCGAGAAAATAAGAACATACAGCTGCTTTAAAAGTGAATAAAGATCAACTCATATATGTTGTGCCTAGAGTCAGTGTAGCACGGATGTTTTAATGTATACCTCTTCTAGACTTTTTAAAAAAGTATTTTGTTTATTTATTTGAGAGAGAGAGAGAGAGAGAGAGAGACTGTGAGTGAGGGGGAGGGGCAGAGGGAGAGGCAGACTCCACACTGAGCAGGGAGGCCGACATGGGGCTCGATCCCAGGACCCTGGGAGCATGCCCTGAGCCGAAGGCAGAGGCTTCGCCGACTGAGCCCCCCGGGCGCCCTCCGTCTTCTAGACGTTTCATACACGTCTGCGTGTGTGTCATCCTCTTACGATCATGGATTCTGCTTCACATTCTTTTAAAAGAGGCGTTTTCTTCATGTTAACACATCTGATTTATCAAGTGTTTTATTTTTCTCTCTCTCAGTGCTTTTTGTCACATTCAGAGGTATTTCTGTGCCTGGGGCGCGGGGTGGCTCCGTCCGTCAGGCATCCAGCTCTTGATTCCAGTCCGGTCTTGATCTCAGCCCCGTGTTGGGCTCCGTGGGGCGTGGGGCCCTGCTTGCAAAAAAAACTCCCTGCCTGAGACGATGAAAATATGGCTCTGTGTTGAAGGCTTTGCTGTTTCACGGTTTGCATTTAGATTAACGATGAATCTTGAACTGATCTTCGGATGTGGGTTGAAGTGGAATAAAATCCAGTGGGTTTTCCCCGTCTGGACAGTCGTTGGCTCCGTGGCCCTCTCTCGAGGAGCCTGCCCTGTCCCCACTGAACTCTGGTGCCTCTTTTTCTTAAAGCAAGTGACCATACCAGCATGTGTATTTCTGCATTTTCTGTTCTCTGTGGTTGTCTGTTTGTCCATCACGCAGAGACGCCACATTGCCCTGGTTCCTTCTGCGAAGTCTTACTGCCGGATGGTTTGTCTCACGGCTCTTTTGTTCCTCCTCAAGCCTGTCTTGAGTGTTCTACGTTTATTTGTTTATTTGTGTATTTATTTATGGATTTTTGTACCATTTTAGGACCGGCTGTCAATGACACAGAAATACCTGCTGGGGTCGGACTGGGTTTACACTGAATCAGGAGATCGTCTGAGGAGAACTGACATTTTTTAAAATAATGATTTTTGTAATCCGTAAGTAAAGAATATCTCTCCCTTTACTTAGGTCTTCTAAAATTTATTTCACTAACGTCTTGCAGTTTTTCATGTAGAAGTCTTGCACTGGAAAAATAATCATTTGTAGATGTTTGATGTTTTTTTGATGCTGTATTAAACTGTATTTGAAATTTTTTTCTAATTTTTGTTGCTAGTTTATAAAAACAAAATGGGCTTTTCATGGTCATCATGTTTCCAGTGGTGCTTCTAAATTCATCTATTAACTCTAAGTTTATTCGTAGATTATTTTAAATTTCTATATATGCAATTATGTTATTTGTGAGTCTTGGTGATATCTATCCATCTATCCATCCATCCATCCATCCATCCATCATCTGTTATCTATCATCCATCCATCCACCTGTCCATCCACCATCCATCCATCCATCAATCCACCATCCATCTATCCATTCATCCACTTATCATCTATCTACCTATCACCTATCTATTTTTCCGTCATCTGTCTATCATCCACCCACCCATCCATCCGTCCATCCATCCACGCATCCATCATGTGTCTGTCTTTGTCTCATTACTCTGGCACAGCATCTCTAGCACAATACCTAATAGAAGAGGTGACGATGAGCATCCTGACCCCACAGAGAAGGTGTTTCCTATTATTGCTATCAGGTGTGCTATCGGCTGTAGGGTTTTTCCCCAGTACTTCTTCTTTATCACATTTAGGAAGACCCCTTCTAGTCCCAGTTTTGTGAGCATTTTAATCGTGATTAAGTATTGATTGTTTTCCTCCATCTGTTGAGATAATTCTGTGATTTTGTCCCTTACTCTGTTAGTGTGGTGAATAACTTTTTTTTTGGTGTTTGAATGTTAATACTTGCATTCCTGAAGTAAACTCCATTTGGCCTTGATACATTATACTTTTACAATCCCTGGATACAAATCTCTGATGTTTTGTTTAGGATCATTGTGTTTAGGCTCATAAAAGATATTGGCCTATACTATACTTTTCTCTTTTATAGTGTCTTTGTCATTTTTTGGTATCAGGGCCATATCATACTCACAGAATTAATTGATAAGTGCTCCCTTTTCTTCTCTTCTCTGAAAGAATATTTTTTGGGTGGATATTATTGTTTTTAAAGGTTTGGGGAATTAATTAGTGAATCCATCTGGGAATCGAGTTTTCTTTATGAGAAGGTTTCTCACTGTTGATCCAGTTTTTAAACAGGTAGAGGGTTATTTAAATGTTCTACTTTTCCTTGTGCTCACTTTTTTTTTAGGTTGTGCTCTTCAACAGGTGTGTTCCTTTCATCTAAGTTTACAAATTCCTCAGCACAAGATTTTTCATAAATGCCTTTTATTTTCTTCTCATGGTCTGTAAGATCCTAGCAGTGTCCGTTTTCCATTCACGATAGTGGTAACTTCCTTTTCTTGCCTCATAATTCTGGCGAGGACATTTGAAATCTTTTTAATGTTTTTAAATTTATTTTAGAGAGAGGGAGAGAGTGTGCAGCAGGGAGGGGCAGGGGAGAGAGAGTCTGAAGGAGACTCCGTGCTGAGTGTGGAGCCCGGCAGGGCGTTGATCTCACCACCCTGAGATCACGACCCGAGCCAGAATCAAGAGTCAGACACTGAACCGATGGCACCTACCTGGTGCCCTAATTTAATCAGTGTCTTCCAGGGACATGATTTCACTTTTATTTTCTGCTATGAGTCTGTTTTCTCCTTCCCTGATGCTTGCTGTTGCCCTTAGTATCTCCTTCCACTATACTTTGCTCTTCTGGATTCTTGAGAGGGAAGTTTACCGAGCGTGTTCTGTGTTCTTTCAGTGTATTCGTCCGGGGCTATGAGTCCCCACAGAGCACTGTTTCATCCCACAGCTTTTAATATCCACATTTGCACCACTGTGTGCTTCAAAATATTTTTCTTTGTAATTTCATCTTCAGCTATGGGTTTTGATTTTTGTAATTTCCAAACAGGTGTGTGCTTTCTACTATTTCCCTGTGATTTATTTTTAGTCTCTTTCATTTTTGTTAGAGAACGTGGCCTGTGTGATTTGAATTACTTGAAATTTGTCAAGCCTCGCCCTGTGGCCCGGTGGGTGGACTGCTTTTGGTAATGGTCGCATGTCCACTTCCCAGGATGTGTCCCAGCTGTGCTCAGCGTCCTGTATGGGTCAGTCAGCTGCTGTTCGTAAAGCACGTTCACATCCTCTGTTTCCTCACTGGTGTTCTGCCTGTTTACTTAGCATCCTTTCCTTTCGGCCTGCAGAATCCCCATAGCACTTCTTCTAAGATGGGTCTAGTGCGACAAAGTCCCTCCGCTCTGATTTGTCTCAGAAAATCTGTACTTCATTTCTGAAGGACAGCTTTGCCAGGTACAGTGTTTCTTGCTTGGTGGTTTCTTTTTTTCAGCACTTTGACTGTATCAAGGTTTCTGCTGAGAAACCTGCTGATAGCCTAATGGGGGTTCCCGTGTAGGCGAGGAATTGTTTTTTTTCTTGATGCTTTTAAAATTCTCTTTGTCTTTGATTTTAGATGGTTTTATTTAATGTGTCTTAGAGAAGATCTTTTTGAGCTGCAAATTTTGGGGAACCTGTGAGATTTATGAACTTGGATGTCCAAATCTCTTTTCAGATTTGGGCAGTTCTCAGCCATTATTTCTTTATGTTTTTAAAGATTTAATGTTTTTAAAGATTTTTGAAGATTAATTTTAGAGAGAGAGAAAGAGTGTACAAGTGGAAGGGGCAGAGGGAGAGAGAATCTCAACCAGACTCTGTGTTGAGCTTGGAGTCCAATGTGGGGCTTGATCTCACAACCCTGAGATCACGACTTGAGCCGAAACCAAGAGTTGGACGCTTAACTGACTGTGCCCCCCCAGGCGCTCCAGCCGTTGTTTCTTTCAGCCCCTTCTCCCTCTCTTCCTTCTGGGACTCCAGTAACACACAGATTGTTCTTCTTAATAGTATCCCATCGTTCACGTTCTCTGACTGGATACTTTCCAGTGACCCGTCTTTGAGTTCACAGATTCTTTCTTCTGCTTGATCAGCCCGATGTTGATGTTCTCCACTGCAATTTCCATTTCTTTTTTTTTTTTTTTAAGATTTTACTTATTTATCTGAGAGAGAGACAGTGGGAGAGAGCATGAGAGAGGAGAAGGTCAGAGGGAGAAGCAGATTACCCGTGGAGCTGGGAGCCCCATGTGGGCTTTGATCCTGGGACTCCGGGATCATGACCTGAGCTGAAGGCAGTCGCTGAACCCACTGAGACCCCTGGTGCCTGCAATTTCCATTTCATTCGTTGTATTCCTTAGCTCCGGAGTTTCTTTTGGCTCATTTTTATGATTTCTCTCTGTTAAACCTTCTCATTTTGTTCATTTATTGTTTTCCTGATTATGTTGTATTGTCTCTTTTTGTTTTTTTGTGGATCATGGAGCACCCCTAAATCAACTATTTTTACTTGTTTATTAGGCAAATTACAGATTCCATTTCTTTTTTCTTTTTTCTTTTTTTTTTTTTTTTTTGCTGGAAGATTGCTTTGTTACTTTGCTGGTGTCTTGTTTCCTTGATTTCCCCTTTTCCTTAAAGTCTTGTGTTGCTGTCTTCATGTTTGAAGAAGTAGTTACCTCCTCCAGTCTCTACTGATGGGTTGTAGGGGAGAAACACCTTTCATCAGCCCTGCTGGGGATTCTGAAACTTTCTGAGGTACTCTGGGGACACCTGCTGCACATCTTTTATTCCTTCTCAGGAGGGGGGAATTCTTAAGATTGTATATATGCCTCCTCTTGATCTTGAAAGACTGGGTCAGGCGTGGACCTCCTCCCATTTGCTCTCTCTAGGGCAAAGCTGTTATGTCTTGCTGTTGAATTCCTTTGATCATCATAAGCTAGTCCCAATTTCCTGTCATAATATAGAAAGTATTCCATAATCTGACATCAATAAAATGAAATCAGTTTCTTTTGGTTGGTGTTTGCATAGTGTGTCTTTCCCAACATTTTTACTTGTGCCCTTAAATTTAAATTGTGTCTCTTGTAAAAAACACGTAATGGGATTTAATCCTCTTATGTAGCCTGATGATATTTGTCTATTAATTGAAGTGTTTATTCTATTTATATTAAAGTAAGTATAATTTGGTTGGATTTAAGCCTATCATTTTATGATTTGTTTCCATTTGTTCTACTTTTGTTTGGGATTACTGAAGTATTTTCTCCTACTCCCTGTGGTCTTTACGCAGTGTTGTTTTTGCTGGTCTGTCTTTAGTGGTTACTCTGGAGCCCGCAGTGTGTGTGATTCAGTGACGGCAGCCTGTCTCAGGAATTCTGCCACCTCCCTGCCCATGCATGAGCCCTGCGATGCTTTAGCTGCATTTGCCATTTTCCCGTGCTCGGTGCCAGTATCATCACATGTTTTACCGCTGCGCGTTGTGAGCCCGGTCATCAGTGCAGTGGTATCGACAGCACATGTTCTGTACTCGCTCACATTTACCTGCAGCGGTGCCCTTCGTCCCTTAGTGCCTTTCTGTGCTTGCATCAGGGATTGTTTCTGCAGTTACGAACTTCCTTTGGTCTTATAGTGTGAGCCTTCTAGCAACACACGGCTGCTTTCACTGGGTTGAAAACAGCTTTTTTTACCATTTATTTTTGAAGGACCTTTTCCTGGGTATAAGATATTTTAGTCGGGATTCATTTTTCTTTCAGCATTTACCGGCGTCATTCCCTTGTCCCCAGGTTTCCACATTTTCTTTTAAAAGACCGTATGTTCGTTGTGTTATTACTCTTCCGAAGTTAATATGACTTTTTCCCTCTGGCCAGACTTCCTCTTTATTTTTAGTTTTCAGAAGTTTGCCAGTAATGTTTTTAGGTATAGTCTTCTATACCTAACTCTATCCTTCTATCCTTCTTTCCTTCTATCCTTCGGGGCTTTGGTGAGGTTCTCGAATCTGTGGGTTACCGGCCTTCCTCAGTTCTGTGTAATTCTTAGCTGTTCTCTATTAGATATTGTTTCTGCCTCATCACCTGTCTTACTTCATTTGGGCCTCTACTCGCATGGGTGCTGGTCCACACGCCTCACGTGCTCTGCTCTGTCCTTGTCATAACTTCCCTTCTGGTGCTTTGGTGTGGACACGTTTTAACTGCTGTTTCTGGGAGCTCACTGTTGTCTTCTGTGTACAGCCTGTTTTCAATGCCTCTGCTGCATTTTAGTTTCAAATATGATAATTTTGGTTTTAGGATGTCTGTTTGCTTTGATTCTTTTTGATTCTTAATCTTTTCATTCCTTTATCTGCTTTTAAAATTTTCTTAAACATACTATGCATGGTTATTTGAAAGTCTTTGTGTCTAACTCCAGCGTGTGGGCAATTTGTGAATCTGCTTACATAGTCTTGTTTTCATTTTCTTGATTTTCGGTCACCTTATTCTGCCTCTTCATTTGTCTCATAATTTTTGACAGTGTGCCAGTCATTGTGAACAAAAGAACCATAGAGCCTGCCGATGATGTTGGTTTCCTCTGGAAAGGATTATCTTCTTCTTAAGTGGTTTTCTTGTCTGTCTGTTTAAGTTCAATCAGCTGGTTAGTCGAGTTGAGCTGGGTTGCTGGTTGCTGATTCAGCCCCTTTCTCTTGGGCATGGTCCTCCTTGGTTATTGATCTGGAGGCTGACAGGTACCTGCCTCCTCAGCTCTGAAGTGCTGTGGGACATTGATCTCTGTTTTCAGATGTTTGTTCTTGGGTCTTTCGCTCTCACTTCCTTCAGCTTCCAGTCCAGTTTTGCTCAGCTGGATCCTGGCTCTGTGTTTTCGGCAGTCCCCTTTCTCCTGGGAATTTGTCTTTTAAATCCTCTTAATAGAAGGATATTTTCATCTGCCCAGGAAAGGTTTTTGACTCTAGCCCTGTTGGGGTCCGTTATCAAAGGAATGAGACTGAGACAAAGTGAAAGTTATGCAAAGCCTTATTCTATGCCAAGCATTAGAAGTCAGACTGACCGGCCAGGGCCGCCTCCGAAGAGAGCGACCCAAGGTACGTGGCTCCTATTGTTAAGGCGTTTACTCCCGGAATCGATACCCAGAACCATACCAGGTACTACGGGGGCGTTTATTCCAGGAATGAAGTCCGTGGGTGTAAACTACAATATGGCTACCTAGGCAATATGGAGTTGCTCTGGCTAAGCAGGCCCTGATAGTTTAACAGGTTTTAACATTAAATCGGCCCTAACAGCCCCACCCCCTCCCAACCTCCATTGTTTCCCTAGAACTTAACAAATGCCCTGAGGATTTAAATTGTTTTGTTTTTGTTTTTGTTCTTTTTTTTTTTCCCCCCTAGTTCTGGTTTTCGAACCATCATGGCAGTTTATGTGACTATCAGAAGCTCTGCTGCTGGTTCTTTCTCTTATTAGACTCCTTCTGCGTTGGCCAAGCCAAATCCTCATATTGGCCCCCAGATATCCAAATGTTCTCACAAGAGAAACTTTCTGGCAATCATTGGCTCTAAAAACCATTCCCTCCCCGGGATATTTGCTCATCTAGACACCATTACTACCACAGCTCTTTGAGGTTTTAAAAATATGGCTTTCAGGGCTTCTATATTTGTATTTTATTTGTTGCAGTGGGAGCATCAGCTGGATACAACCTATTACAGGGCCCTTGGCACAGAAGTTTTACATCTTGATTGTAATCTGTTTTTTCCTATTAATATGTTATGAACTAATTTCCTTTTAATAAATGTATGTCAGTAAGTTTATTTCTATAACTTTATTTACACTAATCCCCCATGGTTGAATAGATTATTTATTAAACATATAGGACATAGCTAATCTATGTCCTTATGACTAATTTTTAGAGATGGAATAAGAAAATAGTAATATGAAATGCTTTTTCATCATCTGTTCTTCTAAGAGAATGTTTAGGCTAGCTCACACCATCCTAAGTCCTTTGCCTTAATTTACCAAACAAGGCTTAGATATTTTCCTTCTTTTTAAAAAGATTTTATTTATTTATTTGACAGAGAGAGAGAGAGAGAGAGAGAGACATCGTAAGTAGGCAGAGCAGCAGGCAGAGAGAGAGAGGGGGAAGTAGGCTCCCTGCTGAGCAGAGAGCCCATTGTGGGGCTCGATCCCAGGACCTTGAGATCATGACCTGAGCTGAAGGCAGAGGCTTAACCTACTGAGCCATCCAGGCGCCCTACAGTCCTTAAATACTCTGTCCCTCTTATCCTTACTCTTGCCTCCCCACTTTAACTGATAGTAAGACTCAAAGGGCTGATGAGAGAGAGGAGTAGGGCAGGTTATCATCAAACCTAGATGGTTGTTCTAACATACCTTCTTTCAAATAAAGATTTCCTCAGTCTCCTCGTCAGTAAGACGGGGCATATAAAGGATTTAGAACAGTGCGTAGAACACAGAAAATTAGTAAGCAGTGCCGGCTGCTGCCATTGTTATAATTGTTTTCATTGTCACTGTCGTTACCGTGACCGTCACGCCACTGTCATTGTTGCCATTATCATCACCGTCCCGTCGTCGCCACCACTGTCATGACCACCATCATCACCACCGTCACCTCCACACCTCCATCACCATCATCACCGTCGTCATCACCATATTCATCTCATCACCACCACCATCATCATCACCATGACCATGACCACCATCATCACCACCGTCACCTCCACACCTCCATCGCCATCATCACCGTCGTCATCACCATATTCATCTCCATCACCACCACCATCATCATCACCATGACCATGACCACCATCATCACCACCATCACCTCCATCACCTCCATCGCCATCATCACCGTCATCATCACCACCACCATCATCATCACCATGACCATGACCACCATCATCACCACCATCACCTCCATCACCACCACCACCATCACCACCATCACCGTCACCACCATCACCGTCACCTCCGTCACCGTCATTCCCGTCGTCATCATCATCACCGTCACAATCACCAACACCTCTGCTATGGAATCAGAATCTTCAACGATAAGTCTGAATCTGTATTTTGAATTCAAGCCCCAAGCTGTTCTCACATTGGCATTGGTCCTCAGTTCATATTTGCTGACAACCACTGGCCTAGAAACTGCTCTAATCATCTCGTCCTTTTGTATTAGTTGATTTCTACTTTGGATTCATCAGATTCTTCTGGAAGACATGTCCATACTGTGAGTTTTGTTTCAGAGACGAATGCCTGAAACATTTTATTATTATGTTGCCCTCATTGTGCAAAGACTAAGCTGTGAATGGCCATGGAAAGAATATTCCTGAATCATTTGGAAACCCATTAGTGATGGCCCTGCTCACCTGTTCCTTGGACCTCACATAAAGGACTAGATATGTTGGAATTTGGGGTGTGTGTTTTTTTTTTTCCTCTCCCATCATCCAGTGTTTCTGTAGTATTGATATTTAAATCTCCTAACAAAAACGTTAATAAAGCAATATACAAGGAATGCACTGTTCTCAGCATTCAAAGCTAGGGGAGGTATTCTCAAGCGGATGGGTGTCTAGCAGGTAATGAAGTTTTTGTGTCCAGGAAACTCAGAACTAGATGTCATGCTCCATTTTGCTCTGTTTGCTGATAGATCCCTGTCCATCCTTCTCCACTCCTCCCTTTCTTATTCTTGTGGTAAATTTTGGCTGTATGTGGGCCTCTTAACTGGGGACGGTTTCAGACTTTCTCTGGCGTTTGTTGGTGGTGTAGATGATACGTTCATTATAAGCTCTTGATCTCCAGCTGCCGCTAGGCTGTCCGCGCTGCTAGAGGACATTGAGAGTGTCCAGCGTCCACCTACTTTACTCTCCCACCCTCTGCAGTGGCTCTTTCAGACCCTTCCCGTCCTGCTCTGTCCCTGACCTGCCCAGCGTCCACACTCACTCGTGGCTGAATCACGGAGTGAATCACTCCCCCTAATCACGGAGAACAGAAGCTGTCGTTTGGATCTCCCTCTTTCCCTGCAGACACGTCTGCTCCCCTGGGCATCCCTTCTCTTTCTTGGCTATCAGAAGACAGGAGGAGTCCCCGAGTGGTCTGCGCTCTGTGCCACCTGCCCAGTCCCTTGTTCTCTCTCCCACACCTTTGACGCCCCCCTCTCCACAGGCCTTGCCCTAGGCACGTAAACCTGCTGAGTCACATGCGCTGAAGTGCGAGGTCGTCCCAGCCCCACTTTGCCCGCTCTCTGCCTCCTCATCACTGTCTGGTTCTTCTCGAGTTCTGAGCTTCTTTCCCCCACTGAGCGGCTCAGCCCCCCTCCTTCTGCCTCCCGCTTCCATGGCCACCAGGGAATGCGAGTGTCTGCCGGGGCACGTGGGCTTTCGGGTTTCACGGAGGCTGCACCACACAGGGACAGGTGCGAGGTGGGCTCTGGGGCTAGACACTGTGTGCACACCCCAGTATGGCCCAGTCCACGCCAGCTGATGACACGTGGCCAGCGGACCTCTGTCACTAACTGGTGGGGGTCCTCGCCACAGGGCGGCTGTGAGTAGTAAGAGGGAGGACACTAAGCCGTGAGTGCCACGACAGGCCCAGAACCGCCGTCCTTGCTCTACAGGAGAGAGTCACCTTCATTGGCAGGTGTGCTCGACTGCAGCGGGGGTGGGGACACGGCTCCCTGCCAGCACAGCCTCTCATCTGTTCCTTGGTAGGGGTCTCGGTCTGGGCCAGGCCAGCAGTGAGCCCTGCTGCCGGTGGCTGCCCCGGCGCTCCTGACGCGCTGTCACCCTGCTCCACGAGCCGCAGGCGGATGGCGGGTGGTCGGCACGTGTGTCTGTGTTGTTTGGCCCCACCCCTGCAGACAGAGGTGCTGGTCCGCTCTGCAGCGGGCTGCTGTGACCGGGGTGCCAGTTAGCATGACACAGTGTGCCGACCCGTGCCTGGCCAGCGCCCTCGGACTCCCAGCTCCATCTCTCGGCTTTATGCGGGTGTCCGTATGTTCCAGAAGGGACGCATCTCAACGAATTAGGTTTGCGGGGCCGACTCCGGAGTCCGCAGGGCAACTCTTCCTTTGGGGCAGGTATGGGGGTTCCTCTCACGCCCTCGGGGAGACCCTCTTCATCCTCTGCTCATTCCCATGGCTGCTCCAGTCTTTCCTCCCCCTCCTGGAGCTCCGGGTCCGTCACATCCTGGGTTCTCAGTGGAGCCCGTCTGCCTGAGGGAGGTGAGACCTCAGTGCTGACCCCGGGGGGACGTTGCACCCCTCCAGGAAAGCATTTTGCATCCGGAAGCCTGCAGAAGGTTTCCCAGCACAGGGTGCAGTTCTCTAGTGACGTGGCCGCCGGACCTACCCGGGCTTTTAAATCTAATTTAAATGATTCTTTTGCTTCGCAGTAGCAGCACCGCCCCCCCAGCTCTTGTGTGCATCACTGGGGGGCCTCAGGGTGTGACAGGGAGGGTGGGGGGGGGGCTGCGGTCCCACTCTGATATCCCCAGGGACAGGCAGGCAGGTTTCTGAGGACCCGGTCCCGACTAACCCTGGCCCAGCGGGCTGGGCAGGAAAGGGTTCTGCTTCCCAGAGTGATGCAGCATTTGTGGGAACGGATGTACATGTGCAGAGAGTGAGGCCTTGTTCGAAGGCTGCACAGCCCTTCAGGTGCTTGGGGGAGCACATGTCGGCCACAGAGGACCCCCACGGTTCTCACCGCTGCCCCCGGGTCCGTTCGTGTGTCAGCCCCTCTGGTGCGGGCACCTGGCCTTGACCCGAAGACCGAAGCCGGCTTCCCACTGGAGCGTCCCTCAGACCTGCAGCCGCTGCTTCTAACTGGCTTCGGTGGTGGGTTTGGTGGAACTGGAGGCCCATGTGGGGCTAGGGGCTCCGCGTGGAGGGTCCTTAGCTCTAAGACGGGCAGCACGGCCATGTGCCAACCCCAGTGATCCTGGTGACCCTTGCGACCTCAGGACCTCTTTCTCCTTCCTCACCGGGACCAGTTTGGGACGGGGCCTCTTTTCTGTGCCCAGAGAGGGGGGAGTGTTCCCACAGGTTGCTGTCTCGGTCCCAAGGGTGGTTTCCGTGGAGCCGGACCTTGTTCTCGTGTCGCTTGGCAGGCGAGCAAGGATCAGCCTCCCACGCCACAGTCGATGGGCAGTTGCTGCGGAGGGGGTGCTTTGCCCTGGCCCCCTCTGGTTTCAGCCCAGCTTCTGGGGGCAGTCCTGGGGGAACGCAGACCCTCCTGGTGCTGGCTGTGTCCCCCCCCCCAACCCGGGGCATGTGCTGCTCACGAGGCCACAGCTGCAGCCCAGGACTGTGGGTGGGGGATGTTCCAGCAGGGAAGGGAAGCTGGCGGGTGCTGGAGGCTGTGCCCACCTCCGGGTGGGCAGTTCCTGGGACACCTGGGGACTGTCCCTGCTGGTTTGTCCCCCTTCCCGGTCCTCTTCCCACTGCCGACCCCTCATCCTAGGATTGGCTCTCAAGTGCTCCTCACTGTTGCCCTTTTCAGGGGAACCCAAACTGGGATGTTGGCTCCCAGGAGCGCTCGGGTGGAAGGGACTCACTGGGCTGCCTTGGAACCCGGGGCACGTGCGGAGTTTTCTGAGGGGCTTGAGGGCCTGAGGAGCAGGTGTGATGCATTTGAGTGTTGGGGATCCTCCCTGGTCAGGGCTGGGCACCCAGCTCAGGTGTTTGGCCTCAAGGTTCTGTTCGTGCAGCAGCACCTGAGGAAGGGGCTCCCAGCCGTCCCCCTTCCCTGCTGCTCCTCCTTGAGCCAAAACACACACGGTTTCTACTGCTTTCTGGGGCGAGGCCCTTAGACAGGGTCCCAGAGGTGGGAGAATCCCAGAGTTCCCATCCCTCTCCTGTGCCTCTGGCGTCATGAGCCTCCCCGTGGCCTTCACCCTGCAGTGTCCTGCCAGAGAACAGCCCGGAGGAGCCCCCCCGCCCCGGGTTCCTGCTTCTTCCTGCACCGACCGCGGAGGAGAAATACGTCTGTCCCCAGCTGTCAAGTCAATACATAAGGAACGACAGAGGCAGCTCCTAGGAAGTCACGTCTGTAACGCTTCTGACTGAGGCCCCGTGACAGGCACCGTCGTTACCGGCCCGGCTCCCGAGCCAGGCCACGAGGTGCCGAAGCAGCTGTGGTTCCTGAAGGGCCCTGCGATCGCGGCGCTTTGTGCTCTCACTTGTGCGAGAAGCTGGCCGCCCCCGGGGAGGCTCGGCGCGGGAACGCTGCGTGCTTTTGCGTGGTCCCTGATGTTCACATCTCCGCGGGCCTCCGAAGTGCTGAGCTGGCATGTTTGTGCAGTGGCAGAGGGACAGAGCCGTGTCCAGGTCTAAGATGTTTGCTGAAACGCCATAGCGTTTGTCATTTTGTTGATGCCATGACACCGTTGTTGTTTGAGGTTGTCCCAGTGAAAATGACGTGTCCCGTGGTGGGGAAGAGACAAAAACGGTTCACAGAGTGGCACCAAGACACACCATGCTTCTCCATCGTGAGGGCTGCTCGATGCTGACCTCCTTCCTGGGCTGGGCCGGCCCACCTTGGGCTGTCCTTTAGGAAGGTTTGCAGAGATCAAGCTTTCAGGTTTAGCACAGTGGATTTAAGACTCACTTTGCCACTCTCGCCTCTGAAAATGCTCCGCACACTCGACACTCCGTTGGCCCCTGTGAGCAAGAACGGTGATCCTTGTTGGCTGATGTGCTCACTCGAGAATCCGGTGGAGGTTCGAGACCTCCGTCCCCAGGAATGTGCAATTTTATACGCATGTCGAGAATGATTAGGGGGTCAAATACCCGCTGAAAACCACTCATTTGCCCCAGATGCCAGCCAAATTTCTAATCTACAGGAAAGAAGCCTGCTGGCTGGGTGTTTGAGAATCGTGGGTTGTTTTGGGAAAAACAGAGCAGCAGACTCCAAGGCCAAGTGTAAATTCACAGATAAGTAGGTCAGTGCAGATTGTAGGGCTCTATTTAAAATACCGGCTATTGGGAGAGAGGTGGTGTGTATGTTCTCTGCGGCATCAAGAATAAATTTGCATATTATGGGTTTAGGATGTGCTTTCTGGTCACATTGCTTTTTGTGATTTTCTGTGCAAATAAAATCAGGGCCATTAGCTTCAAGAACTGGAAGTAAAAAAACAAAAAAGAAAAGAAAAGATAAAACCACCTATCTGCCATTCAAAAAAGTCAGGTGGAAGCTGTAATTGAGGAATTTGTGGGGCTGAGTGAGCTTGGTTGGATCAGTAACTTTGTAACAAGAGGTTAGCGGGTTGGGATGGTCCTGGGCGAATCAGGAGGACCAGCGGAGGCTCTCCAGGGGGGAGGTCATGAACTTGGTAACTTGGAACGGCCTCAGGGTCTGAGCGTGACTCAGCTGTTCTCAGCAGGTGCGGCCAAGCCCACACCTGGGGTGGCATCTCGGAGGCTGGGGGGTGGGGACGGGGAACTCTCCGGACAGATACTCTGTGGTCCCACACAGACCACAGGACTGCCAAGCTTCTGGAAATGGTAACTGGTGAAGGCAGCAGCTAGACCAATGACTGCTCTCATGGACCCACCTCTCCCCATCTGACTTACCAAGAAGGGCATCTTGAGGGAAAAAATAGAGTTTCATGTGTGCCAGTTAGTTTGTTTTTTGTGAAAGAGCCTCCTTTCTGCATCCCGCGGACTTGTCCACACTGATTGAATTTGTTTTTCTTTTGGTAGTGATCGGAGCAAAGAGCCCCACAAATAATTTTCTCTGTGGAAGTTTCCCTCTAAGGGAAAAATTAAAAACATTCCATCAAAACATGCAACCTTGTTTGTCCATTTCAGGGGGAAAAAGTGTTCATTTTCTTTTTTCCATTTGAAACTTGTTTAAAAGCTAAGTATGAATGTGTAGCTTGTCCAAGCAGGACATTTGAATGTTGTCTCATTATATGCACCATTAAAAATGCGTATTTTGTTATTTCTAAGATAATGCATGTTTTTTTTCCCCAAATACGAAATTGAAATAGTCTAGAGAAAATGTAATGAACACATTAACCAACTTCCATGTTTCCAGAGCAGTGGCTTATTTAGAAAAGCCATCCTTGTTGGCCTGGAACCAAGCAGGATGGAAGAAGGGACCAGTACGCTCTGGGTGAGGGCCGTGGAAGGTTCCCCTGGGTCCTGGGAGCTTAGGGAAGGGGCATCTACATTTGCTCCCTCGCTTCCTCTTCTGCTCACCTTAGAAATGTGCTCCCGGTTTCTGAGCTGAGAAAGTGGGCTGGCCCTCTCCCTTTCCTTTTCTATACTTTAAAAAACAAAAAAAGGTTTAAAAGATACTTGCACTTAAAAATTCAAAACGCTTCAAAATGTGGAGGGATATCCCCCAAGGAGGTGTGAATTTCAATCTTAAAACAAGGGAGTTGAGACAGAGAGTAGCCCTCAAGAAGGCACAAGGAACCGCTTGCTCCAAGCACTGGGGTTGGGAGCCTCCTGGTGCTCGGTGCCGTCAAGCTCGAGGCGGGTGGGAGGCTGGTGGGAGGAGGTGCATGCACTCTTGGGGTTGGGGTAGCTGAACCAAGCCCAGGGAGCAGACCTGGTGCCTATCCCTGTGTCCTCGAAGAAGAGGGAGTGCGCTGTTCTCCCCTGAACGCACCCAGAGCCTGCCGAGCTCGGGGGCAGCCAGAGGGTGGGGGCAGAGGCTGGTGAGACACAGAAGGAAGAGTGTTTTCCAGCCCCGGGGGTGTTCTCCCACAGAGTCAGGTGCAGGCTGCGAAGGAAGCGGATCCCCTAAAGGGGAAGTCGGGGTCCCCTTCCCTAAGCAGTGGAGAGCTGTGTAAGTGTATGAACAAAGACTACAGATGTGACAGTAAGAATATGTTGGGGCCTCTTTCATGAACTGGTCCTTATGGAGCCCAGTAACTGTGCAAAGGGCATGTGGTCCTCTGGAGATCGTTCCTCTCCTTGCCTGTTTTTGGTGAAGTTTGAAAATCTCTGATACATTCAAGGCATTACCTTGTGGTATTTTCTGACAGGGTAAATTTTCCTTTTCTTTCTTTTCCTGTCTATCCTAAAACTGTCCTTCTTTACATTCACTGTACTTTTTTTTTTTTTTCCACTTTATAACATGGTGGTCAAATATACGTGAGGAAATGTATCAGCTTAGCCCTTTGTAAGCGCACAGCCGGGGGCCCAAGCCGCGTGGCTCCTGCGCTCCGACACCGCCCCGCACCCCCAGAGCCTGTCATCATGTGAACCGGCGCCCTGTCCCCGGGAGGCACGGGTTCCTGCAGCCGCTGGCAACCGCCGTTCTACTCCGTGTCTCCGTGGTCCTGACGGCTCCAAGTACGTCAGGAAAGTGGGAGCAGACGGCATTTGTCTTTTGGTGACGGGCGTATTTCACTGAGTGTGATAGCCTCAAGCTGCATCCACGTGTCCATTTTCTTTTGAGATGATGGACTGGGCACATGTTTCTGTTTATCCAACAGCTGAGAGAAACTGGAGTCTGCACCAATGCACATGAGATGAAAGGTTCATAGCCATGTTGCTGCTCACGACGACGGAGAGTCAGTGGGGAACGCTGTGTCGCGGTGTTTCTGTCTTTCCCTTTGACTGCTGGCCGCAGGGAGGATGGTGCCGGGAGGGTAGGCATGTCTTCCACTTTCCACTGGAGCTGGAGTTACAGTGATGGGGGCTGGTCTCCGAAATTCAGGCTGCGGTGCTTGGCCCAAGCGTTGGAGGGAGGAGACAGTGGAGCCTCGCACAGTCTCCGCCCTCTGGTGGTGTAAACCCTGTTCGCCGCGAGGCTGTGCAGGCTATAGGTCATCCTGTAATCGGTCTAACCAGGGAGCAAGAGGAAGACTGGGAAGTCCAAGCAGAGGGGGGGGCCGAGCACGCCCACACGTAGCTCCGGAAAGGCAGGGGAAGCTGAGGATGTCCCCGGGAGCTTAGCCCTCTCTGCTGTGCCCTACATCCCCTGGGACCCAGGCCCGGGCTTCTTGTGCTGTTCTCCACCAGAGGGAGTCAGGCTGCTCGAAGCAGAGTGTGGTCCATGTTTGGAGCAAGAACTCAGACAGATCCGGAATGTCCTGGGAGAAAACAAAGAGAGGGGCTGGTCACAGTGGGGCCCAAGTGGAGGGGACACCCCAACCACAGTGCATGCTTCAGAGGCAGGTCGTGACGGCAGCCCCAGAGACTGAAGGTCAGTTCCTGGAGGGCTGTCCATCAGGGTGACCCTCTGCAGGGGCAAAACACATAACACATACCAGAAAAAGTCCAAGGAACCATTGGGAGTCACCGGTCCTGTCCAAATGATGGAAACCCTATGTCCGTGACCCACAGCTCGTTGACATAGGGCCACCCATCGGAGTCTGGGAGGAGGCAGGGAAGGGCCTGGGAGCATGATCTTGGTGGCAATTCAGTATTAAGCCACCAGCTAATGAATATGGAACAAGGTGCTGGGTCCCCTGGAACCCAACGGGCTTGGGAGTGCTGGAAAGCTGAGGTGCTCTTTCAAGATGCTGGGGGTTGACACTACTGCCTGGTCCCCAACAGGTGACACAGACGCGATTGGCCTTGAGAACATGATGGTGTCTGATATCTGTAAGGACTTCGCAGGAAGGGCAGAGGTGGTTTGTGTAAGTACTGTGTGATTTAGGATGTAAACCCCCCAGCATAAGAGAATCTCGGCACAAGAAGAATTCGCTTCTCTGGCTGTTAGGGCCCTAATTTGCTAATGTGTGGAGATAGTACCGACACCAGCTGTTGCCCCCGAAGTCCGCAATTCGGGGCCTCAGTGTTCTGGAAAGGCTCTCTACTCATGTTCTGTGCGGCACTGTCTTCTTATCAGGAGCTTGATCTAACCATAACGTGTGTATGGGCGAGTGAGTGTGAGCGTGTGTGAATGTGTGGGTTCCAGTGCCGTGGGAAGATGGATGGACGGATGGACGGTGAGGATGGCCTGCAGGTTTGGGGAAGAAGGGGTTATCTTTAGACAGGGTGAGTTTTGTGTAGCTGAGGTCCCTGGAAATATCCCACGGAAAGGCCAGGATTAAAAGTGGCTCTTTGGGAGGTACTGGTGTAGGAGTGGGTCGATGAGGTCACCTGGACATGGTTGATAGAGCAAGGTGAAGGTCATGGCTCTGTGTGATCCCAGTGGCCATGGATGGGAGCTTCAGAGAGGCCAAGTCATGCACCCACGTCCTCTGCCCCATGGAGACGGGAGGCAGGAGTGGGGCCAGCCTCCCCCAGCAACCCTGGTGATGGCTCCACATCTGGGACTGCAGGTGGTAGAAGGGACCTTAAAAGTCACCTAGTCTGAACCGTGGGTCTGATAGAGGCTAGCTGCGTGACGTCAGACCATGGGTGGCCCCTAAGTCTCCTTCTCCTCATCTGTGAAGAGCACAGTGGTGCCCTCCTCCCAGAGTGGCGAGGCTTGCACGAGAAGACATGTACACCATGCCCCGGACAGTGCCTGGCACGAAGCACTCAGAAGTATTTATAGTTTGTATTGATCAGGGTTCCTTCCAAGCACTTTGAGGACAGCTCACGGCAGAGGGACTTAGCTTGGATCATCCCTCTGGTGGGCTCCTCAGACTGTCAGCAGGGGTCTCTTCAGCAGCCGAGCCCAGCAGATAGTCACGGTACACTTGCTGCCTGTCTGCTTCTGGAGGGCAAGTGTCTACGTTTTTCTGGAGCTCTTGGAATGTGGCACTCACCTGCTCACTTCTCCTCGGCAGTGTTGGAGGGACAGGGTGGGGGCGGCCCAGAGAGAAAGGGGGTGAAGGATTTTTACTGATCTCAAATAAAATGTTCCATCTGCTCACCGTCTGTGTTGATAAGCCCGTATCATGGGGGTCTGGGCCGGCAGACACCACTGAGTGTATGGGACCACCTGCCAGGCAGCTGAAATCCTTCCTTCTGACCTGAAGTTCTTAGGGAAAAACTGTGTTGAGTTTAATACTGAACTCTAAGTAAACTCCAGTTTGAGTTATTTTTAGGTACACATTTATGAAATCGTCATGAAATAATAATGTAAGGAGAGCCACTGATCCTGGATGTATGTTAACACAAGGACCAGATAATACAGCTAATATTTCCAATACGTATGCTTCTGGAAAGTACCATCTAGCACTCTGTACGTGTCAAAGTGATCGGTGCCCTTTGTTAGCTCAGACTAGTCAGCACTTTGTTATTCAGGGATTGGGGAATATCCCCTTTCAATTAAGGACCCAATTCTTATGAGTTAGAAGGAAAGCATATTGTTCTTTCCTTTTTCCCCTCTTCTCCAAATGCTGTTCTTCTGGCCTGGCCACCCCGAGCAGGGTGCTGTGTCAGGTGGTTTTGTACCGAACTCTGTCCAAGTCCAGGTGAATCCTGGGAGAGCTCGCCTACCAGGATAGCACCTCTGCTTCCTCTTACGTGCCCCCCACACCCCAGCCTCTGAAGCCTTGCAATTCAAGAGGGGAGGATGGAGGGGCCCCAGGGAGCTGAGCTTGGGAGGTTTTTCAGGGAGCAGGAAAGCAGAGAGCTCTGTGCTTGAGGCCTAAGTGGGTTTGGAGGAATTTATACCGTGTGTCTCTGGCCCCTCAGTGTCTCCAAAATGTCTGGCTTCCATTTATTCCTTGAAAGTAGGACGTTACACTGGGGATCTGTGTTCTTGGCTGTATGCATGTGTTCTGACAGTGGGACTGTGAGTTCAAGTATATACTTTCTGTTTCCACGGTGGTCCAGAGAGACCCCAGGAGATTTAAAATGTCTCAGTTGATTTTTCTATCTAAACCCTGAAACATTGTTTTGGCTCCTATTCGTGCTGCAGGAAAACAAATTAAGACATGTCTCTCCTATCCTGTTAGAGGGATGAGAAAGCATTAGATCTCAGAGCAGGCTGGAGTCGGAGAAACCAATGGACTCCACCTCTTCCTCCCACCCCGTACCTGGCTGGGGGTCACGATTCTGAAGTGGTGCCCTTGCAGAGACCGAGGCCCATGGGGGGGGCAGAGAGCTGGGGGATCCTGCAGGTGGCCTGAGGGAGGGGGCTCTGCCCAGGGTAGGGGACTTGTGGTGGATAAAGAGACACCTCTGGAGGTCTGACTCCTCCAACCGTGGCTTTTCTTCAAAGGTGTGTCCCTTGAAATTTAGTAAAATGAAAGTCACTGTGGATTCAGTAACCATGGCTCTAAGCTAAGTAGTTTTGCTTTCAACAAATAGGTCCCACCAAGGGCAGACGTCTGAGGACCAGCTAGTGCAAGGTGAGAACAACTAACTTTTGACAAAGTGAAGTTTTCTTTATGATTAAATAGCTCTTCTCTTCCTTTTCCCTTCAGCTTTTAGTGTCTTTCCTCTTGGTTACTAAGAATTCCAACAGGGGCGTCTGGGTGCTCAGCTGGTGGAGAATCCAACTTTTGATTCCAGCTTAGGTCATGATCTCAGGGTCATGAGGTCAAGCCCTGCATTGGGCAGATTGGAATCTGCTTGAAATTCCCTCCCTCTGCCCTTGCCCCCTGGTGTGCACGCTCACTCTCACTCTCTCAAAAAGGAAAAAAAAAAAAAAAAAACCAAAGTTGAGTGTGGGTTTGCTGTTTTGGGTCATGTGACGGTGTTGCAACACACCAGCACGTGTCCGCTTCACCAAAGTCCGCACCCTCTGCTGTGCGTAGGGAGCTCACTGCAGGGCCTGGGGTTAAGTATTTCTGCATGTGTCGAAAGGCGCTCGGTCTAACTTCCTCCACCACCAAAATAAACTGAAAAAGGCCTTGGATCATTCAGTTAAATATGTGGTTTGACCGAGGTAAGAAAGTCACACGCTTAAGTGAACTGTTGCTTCGGGTAAGAACAGCGCCTGCGTTTCCTTGGGCATCTAGCTCATGAAAGCTCTTTGCTGCACCAGGCCAGCAGGCTCTGGGGGTGTTAGAGTGGATTTTTCAAATTTGATGCCATTGTGTATACTTTTCTTTGACCCAAAGATCTTGGTATGTCATGAGGTGAATTACCGAAAGCCACCGTCTCGGTTTCCTTACAGGAATTGCTGAACTGTGGCTTATTTACGGGTGTTGCATATTGGATTTCAAAAGATACATAAATGATTATTTGCAGGTCCCGTTCTCCCAAGTATGGGAATGAAAGTTCTCTGCAGTATTGCCTGGGAGCCCAGTTTAGGGGTTGCTTGTCCTCTATCCCTGCAGGAGCTGGCTGGCTCTAGACAGCTCCAGTCCTGTCCTCTCCAACACAGAATCTCATCGTGAAGGTCCCTCAGGCTGCAGTATGAACTGGTGGCTGGAGCGGGCACCACTTACACTGTTAGAGTATCTGGAGACAGAAGAGGAAGGCCTGGCACAGAGCAGAGCTCACAGGCATGGAGAGCGAGAAGCAGATTCAGGGGAGTTTTTGTTGGCTTGTGCCTGTTTGGTGGTCGTGGGAGAGATGAAAAGGGATCCTCCAGGATTTGAAGTTGGGTGGGTGGATGGATGGAGGGTGGTGGGAGCCCAGGAAGAGGCTGAGGAACATGGTGATATGCACATATTAGGGCAGGTTGGGTTTGAGGGCCTGGACGTCCTCCAGGTTCAGTTCAGGGGAGACAGCAGGGCTGGAGGCACAGCTCCGTGTCCTGAAGTCAGGAGGTGTAGAGGGAAGAGATCACTCTGCTCTTTAATGCTCCATTCCTTCTCCTTTTTTCTGTCTTAAGACCTTTCTTCTCTTCTAATATGAGAGCTTAATGTTAGAAATCATTCCATAGGTACTGCCTTTGCTGCATCCCACACATTCTGACCTGTCATATTTTCATTTTCATTCAATTACAAATATTTTCTAATTTCCCCTGTTACCTCTTCTTTGACCTATGGATTCTTTAGAAATGTGTAGTTTAGTTCAGCATTTGGGAGCATTTTTCAGATCTCTTTCTGTTACTGATTTGCAGTTTAATTCCATTTGGGTCAGAGAACCCACTTTGTAGGGCTTAAATTGTTTTATAGTTGCTGAGGTTTGTTATAGGACCCAGATTGTGGAGCCTCTATGCTTGTATGGAGTGTTCTATAAATGTCAGTTAGGTCTCTTCGGTTCAAAGTGTTCGTTACATTTCCCATATCCTTCTTGACTTTCTGTCTACTTGTTCTTTTGATTTCTCAGATACGACTGTTGAAGATCATGCTGTATTTATAGTTTTGTCTGTTTCTCCCTCAGTCCCCTTAGCAGTGAAGCTTCATGTATTCTGAAGCTCTGTTAGGCACACGGACATTTATATGTTAGGACTGTTACATCTTCTTGGTGACTTATGTCACGTCTCTCTATATCCAAGATAGTGTCCCTTGTCTGGCAGTCTGCTTTCTCTGATGTTAATATAGCCACTCTAGCTTGCTTTATTTTCATTGGTGTTTATACATTGTATCTTTTTCCATCCTTTTTTCTTATAGCATGTGTGTGTATATACACCCATTTAATATGTAACCATGTCAACATATAGAGATGAGGTATAGATATGTCTTTATATTTGAAATGTGTTTCACATGGACAGCATATATATTGGTCATGCCTTTTTATTCAGTCTGATCATCTTTGTCTTCTGATTTTTAAAAGACCATTTACATTTAGTGTAATTAACTGTAATGTTGAATTTAAAACTTCCATATTGCTGCTTATTTCTTTTTCTCCTCTGATTATCTTAGTGTGCTATTTTCTTAAAGGCCTTCCCTCTCTTCCTGTGTAAATTCTTCCTAATTCTAATCTGCTGTGTATTTTTTCTCCAGAGAACTTATTTTTTCCTCTCTCTTTTTAAAAAAAGATCTTATTTATTTATTTGAGAGAGAGTGAGGATGATAGAAACAGCACAAGTAGGCAGAGAGGCAGGCAGAGAGAGAGGGGGAAGCAGGCTCCCCACTGAGCAGAGAGCCCAATGCAGGGCTCAATCCCAGGACCCTGGGATCATGACCTGAGCTGAAGACAGATGCTTAACTGAGGCACCTAGGTGCCCCCAAAAAACTTATTCTTAGCATGCTCTAGAATATTCTCAATGCTCTTGTTATCAATACATTTAATGTGTGTAAGTCTTATCTCCAATCTGAGGGTGGGTCCTCAAGCTGAGAGACCGTACCTTTATATCTTCTATGTTCCTCCCAGCATCTAGCAGAATAGGAGTCTAGAGAAGAAACTTATTACCCACCTAGGGTCACCTGGTCATTTGGTTTCTTCACTCAGTGAAGATGCTGAATAGTACTGAAGGGAAATCAGGCAATTGCCAGACAAATGCATGACATCCAGCCACACTATCTGTCTTTCACTGAGGCCCTCAATTCCCGCCGATATTTGTGATGAAATTTTTCTTGCTTTCTCAGTTTCTCAGCCCCCTCCCCACCCCTCTCTTTCAGTGCTCCAGGGATGTTGCTCCATGGAGCTCCATCCACAGTCCACTTCCGCCTTTGCACACGCTCCTCTACTGATCCTAGTCAGTTACCCCACCACAGACTGGGTCCCAACAGGGATTTGTCTCCCATGTCCTGGTTTGCATTCCCATCTGTACCCTGCCCACAGCCCAAACTCTGTGTTTCCCATCCCGACCTTTCTCTCTGACTTTCTGTCTTGAACAATAGACTCACTTCCACATAAGACCCAACCTCAAAGTCCTCCTCTCTCATGTGTTCTCGTCCCACCCCACTGGTTATCAAATCCCATCTTCCTGACTTTCCCTTCTGCTGTGTCTCCACCACCATCAGCAGCTGCTCTGGCACTGGAATAGTGGCCTGAGCTTTCTGTGCCTGTAGGGCCCCCTTGCTTGCCCACACTGACTCTCCGACCTCATCTGCTGCACCGTCTATTCTCTCTGGGGCTCTGGGCACCTTGTTCAGCCTTTCCTCTACTTAAGTTAAATGGCCATGATCTGCCTCATCGTTCCATGCTCCTGCTTCCATCCCTCTCTCTCCCACCCTCTTCCAGTGTTAATGGAACCTCATGTCGGCATGTACACAGCTCTGTCCCATGTTGCCTCACATTTGCTTCCTCCCTTAGCATCGAACTTGTTTGTGGGCAAGGCCCCCTCCCATCTGTCCTTGTAGCCCCAACGCCTGTGCACATAGCTGTTCGGTGAACGCTTACACGGACAGGTCTTTTGTTTAGAGCCTGCCTGCTCGCCCTGGTGGAGAGATTCTCACTGGAAATGGTGATTGTCCAGCTTGCAGCTCTTTCTGCCCCAGGGAATTCTGAAGATCCCAGTTTCACCTTTTTAATTTAGTATACTTTCTTCCCCGAAATTAAGGATTCGGTTGCTCCAAAACAAAACAAAACAAAACAAACAAACAAACAACAATAACACAGAAAACAAAAACAAAAAGCCAGTGATGTCTGGAACAAGAGACAAGAAATTCACAAGGCGCCTTTAGCTCTCAGGAGCCCCTTTAGTGGGCTTCCGTCTGCATCATTTACCTTAATCTCAATCTGGAAAAGGAACACAAACAAATAAATGGAAAGGAAGTAGGACAAGCGTTTGGTCGCCACAGAGCCACAGCAGGGTTTGAGCCCGCTGTGCTGTCGTGAAGCCACTTTGCGGCAAATGCTGTCCTTCCTTCTGGAAATGAATCTGAAGCACAGAAGACAATGTTTGTTTTGCCCCGTTTAATACTTATTTTCCAGTGGACTGGCTCACTCTGTGGAGTCAAGTCTCTTGCATTTGCCTAGCAGCTTTTTGGGGGGAAGAAAATAGCCTTGTCATGTCATATTAACAGCGACAGAACATTCCATCTGGCGGCCGCTCGGCCCTGCTGCTGTGCTGACCTGCATGCGGAAAATCCACGCCGGCTCCCCAAAGTGCTCTTGATTTCTTGATTTGGCCATTTGTCAGGTTTCCATCACTTGTGCCCCTGGGTGATGCTCTCTGAGGATAGAGGAGACTTTAAAGGAACAGACAGTTTATCCATTGTTGCAAAACAAAAGTAGACACACTGCTGGGGTGGGACCGGAGTGGAGAGTTGTGAGGTTGGCTCCTTCCAGGAGGAGTCGGGGCCCGGTGTGCTTTCAGTCGTCCTGGGTTCAGCAGAGACACCGGCTGAGGACCGGGCAGCAGTGCTGTGGGACCGGCCTGCCTGGTGTGCTGGAGAGGCCGACATGGGGGAGCCGCCTTCAGTCCATTTGAATATTTAGATGGCAGCATTTATGAAAAAATATTAACTCTATAATAGATGTGGGTTTTCTGACCTGTTTTTAAGTGAATAATATAAAAAAAGAGACGTGATGTCTGGTTCTGCAACACCTGTTTTACATGCGTCATCTCGGGTCAGGGAGTGATCGCGATGTTTCTTCGTGCATACCAAGCCCATGGACAGGCCATTGTTCTTATGAGCATGTGTGTGCCTACGTGTCTCTGTGTGTGCGTGTGCGCATGTGTGCGTGCATGTGGTAGACAGGGTCCCGGGCCCACTGAGTAGGACAAACTGTCTTCTAAAGCCTGATGCTCTCTGGGCTCTCAGGAGCACAGAATTGCCTTTGCTGACCTATGGGGATACCAAAGAATCTGGTGTGATTTTGCTCACGCAGTTTATGGTCTTTTCTCGTTTGGTTTGTGCTGCCCACAGGAATGTAGTAAATGGAGTCCGGCCCAGCTGTTATAGAATCTGGGGCAGCTTCACATCAGGCTAGCGTGCCAATGTGTATTAAATACTTGAGATGTGTGTGGCTGAGGGGGTTGCAGTTTATTCTGGGTTCCATCCCCTCGCTGTGGGGTGGTCACCGAGACGTCCAGGCCTCACCAAGAGCAGCTGTCACCCCGGGTACAGGCGAGACTCTTCTGTCCTCTGGCCTCAGTTGGGGAAGAAGGGGAGCTGGCAGCTGGTGTGATGGCTGTGAAGGGCTGGGTCCCAGCGCGACAGTGCCAGAGCCTTCTCTGGCTGTTTCTAAGCATGAAGCAGTCTCCCCAAGGAGATGGTGACCTAAATGGGGAGAATGAAGCTGGTTTAACGATTCATTAAACATCTCATCCACGAAAGCCAAAGAAGAGAGAGCAGAGCCTGGCGTGATCAGTGAGAGGGGCACAGAGGGAGGCAGAGCTGAAGATGCCCCTTTCCGGCAGCGAGGCCTGCTTCCTCCCCTGTCCTGTGCATGTTTAATGACATCCCGGCCTTGCTGAATGAGAGGAACAGATGAGGTGGTGGCTCGCATTGTGACAGGTGAGGAATGCACGTGCTTGGTTTGGCCTCCGTTATCTTCCTGCCCTCAGGATGCTCCTGGGTGTAGCACATGTCCATGTACAGGCCGCCCCACCCCGACACTTCTTTTTTTGATTTTCTTTATACCGTCAGCACACCAAAATTCTTGGTCATTGATCACATCTCATATTAGACAAGATGGAGGGCTGGTGGGTGTCAAAATTTGGAGACGTCCAGGTGAGTTTGCATACTTGAAAAGGAGGGGCTGCTGCAGTCCCCTCACTGAACGCCCACGGCCGTCCGTTTGCTCATCGCAGGGCCTCACACATCCCTGGCCCCATGGGTTTTCCAGTAAAGACAACCAGGACTTCATGCAGGGCAGCTGATTTTATTTCAGTCTTAAAGCAGGAAAAGGTCATGGTGGCCTTGGAACACGCTCTAGTACCAGAGAAAGGTTCTGCTCCCGAGTGGCCAGAGCAGAGCTGGCAGGGCGGAGGGTCCCCGTAGCGGGAGCGTCGCTGGCCCCGGTGCTGAAATGCAAAGTCTGGAGGATAATGCTTGTGGTTAACGGAGATGGTAGAACCTGGGACAAGCCGCGAGCTCGTCATGATGCTCAAGGGGAAAGCGGGCATACGGGATGCAGAGGTCGTTCTTGAAGCAGACAAGAGGAAAGAGGGAGTTAGTAGGCTGTCTTGCGTCTTCTTGTAATTAACCTTCCTGTTGCTGAAGGACGGAGATATGCTTGTTCTTGAAAAAGAAGGAAAGAAGTTTTGTAGGAACGTGTGAGAGAGTCCGGCCGTCCCGGGTCAGGTAGGGACTGTCTGGAGAACGAGAGGGACCAGTCCACAGAGGAGGCTGCCTGTCCTTGTGAGGAGGAAATGAGAGGGGGAGTTGAACATCAGGTGACCTCAGGGGGTCACACACAATAGCCCTATGCAGAGAGGGTCATGGTGTTTCAGGAATAAAAATGATTCCATTTGTCTAGAAGAGAGAGCCAACCAAGTGGATTTCATCCCTTCTTTCTAGACCAAACTTCTTGAAAGTGTTTCGACCTGACCCCTAGCAGACCTCTGATGTTGGAGTCTGGAGCGTGCACATGCATGCACATACTTCATAGAGGAGCAGATCTGTAGGACCCACATGGCATCACAGAGATGTGCAGATGGCTGTCTGCCTGTCCGGGAGGGCAAGTCCATGGAGCGCCACTCCCCCTGCCATGCAGGAGACAGCTGCACGTGTTGGGTACCCTCACTGCCTCGGTGGCCAAGGGGAGCCCAGCAGAGAAAGATGATGTAAATACAGCTGAGTCATGGAGCCTCCTCCAGTCCCAGAGCCAGCTTGCTGGGGACTGGCAGAATCAGGGCCACGAGTATTTCTTGCGGGCCATGGGGGAGACCAGGCCTGGGAATTACTGGCCTATGTTCTTTGAGGGCCACCATGCAGGTCTTGTCAACAAGTTCCCATTTGGACTAGAGAAGACTTTGAGGGAAATGTGGTTGTCTTGGAACATGGACAGCTCCTCTGTGGTGGACAGGATCAAAGAAGAGAGAACGCCACTCATCTTCGAGAGAAATTCTGACTTCAGCAGGAGATCTCAAATATAAGAGTTGCCATTTTGTTTTAAATTGAAGACAATGTCTCCTCCTTATTAATTGAGCATTTACTCTGTGCCTGGCTCTGTGCTAAATACTTGAATACTCCATCGGAGGAGCCCCTGCAGTGGGGACTTGTCCCTCTCCTACAGCAGAGGTGGCTGAGCCTGGCTCGGCCAAGGACACAGCCTCCAGTCAGTGGAGGCGTCTGGATCTGCCTCCAAATCTCTAACTACAGATACGTTATTTTCTCATAATGGCTTCTGTTTTGAATCTTTATATGCTTCTTAAGTGGCTTGGAGGGGGAAAAGCATGCTTCATTTTAAAGGAATAATTGCTTGATTATTTTGTGCTGTTTAATATTTATAAATATTTTCCAATCTAAGAATGTAACTTTTAGTGAAATAATACAGTGACCCCATGTAGTTAAGGCTCAACTGACCTTTCCCTTCTAAATCATGGTAGACAACAATAACAGCTCTTTCAAAATACAGCTGCTCTTGGCACCAGAGTCGGTAAACATGCCATCCTAATTCATGTGGTTCCACCTCTGTATCTGGACATGTCAGAGATCATAAATGATCAGCTTGTGAATTCTGAAATTCATAAACAGAACACTTATGTTGTAATATTGAAATAGGTCCTTAATAGGGAAACAACCATTATTCCTCCCTTATTTTTCTAGCTCTTTGCTCCTCTGTGGTTTGGGAAACACAATTAAGTCTTGGTTATTGTTCTGGGGGGACAATGAAATCACCCATGACCCTGAACCTCATTAAAGCCACTCTTTCAAGTTCCTCCACCCAATTTTTACGGCAGGTTTGGAGGGGTAATCGATTTGGTTGGTTTTGCATTTCACCTTTTTCTGCTTTTCTCTTCCTTCTGTCCCTGCTAACAAGCAGTGAAATGGACAAAGAAGGAGAAGACAGAATTGCAGAGCAAGGAAAATTCAGCTTGTAAAATCCTTGTCTGGAGACTGCTGCTAGTTCATTTGGTCTAAATGTCGATGTTATAAATAGAGTCTACAGGTAAAGTCCCACTGCCTTTTGAAAGGTGATCCCTCCTCTCTCTCTAGGCTTCTCCAGTCCATTGGGCAGAAATGTTTGGAGGCTCTTTCCTTAAGAATGAATTTCCACAAAATGCCTGTCCCCAGCTGGTCCAGAGCCCTTGGCATCGTTGCGCTCCTCTTGGTGAATCACCGAGACATTTGGTCTTGGCATCCCCCTTCTAGAAGGATCATGGCGCTTCTTTCTTTTCACCTGCTGGGTCTTCTTCAAATGCAAACACAACACAAAGAACCTTAAGGGTAAATGTTTCATTGTATTTACTTTGAAATTCCTGTTTTGGTGAATAGAAATTAGATGCTGGAGGTGATCCTCCATCCACCCCTGTTGGGGGCGAAACCCCCTTTGGAGGCCATTCATGATGGGAAGCTGTCAGCCTGTGTTCCGCTGGGGCTTGGCCGTCTCCCTGTGTCTCCTGTGGTCACGAGGTGGACTCTTCCATTCGCTCGATGGATACTTTCTCTGCTACTGGTGATTTCACTGTGGGCTAATTGGAGGTAGGATCCCCATTCTGTGAATGTGGACTCTGTCTAGGTTAATTTTTTTTTTTTATGATTGATATGTTCCTGAGGTTTTAGGAAGGTAACAACATCTTTACCAAGAATTTCACTAAATGTCTTGGAAACTCTTCTCTGAAACTCTGAAGATGGGGCTTTTAGTGGGAATGTTCTCATGATCTCATGTTGTCAGAAGGGAGGAGCCTGACGGATGTGGTATTGGCAGTTCCACAGGAGCTTGGGGAACACAGCCCGTTTGTGACGACGTGTGGTGTCCTGGGCAGGCATGTAGGGACATGTTCTTAGTCTGGGATCGTGGTGGGGTGGCGTCCACGTCACGCTGCAGCAGGTGGCCTGGCCCACGGTCTGCAGCTCTCCTCAGCAGGCGGGGTGGGCAGGGCCGTGCTGACCTCAGGCTGGGCTAGCCAGCAGGCATTCCCGATCTCAGTGGAAAAAGTAACCGACCGAGGTAACAGAGCCCGGCTGTGGGCCACCGTGTACTCGGGTTTACTGACCAGCTAACCTGTGAACGAAAATCCCACGGATCTCGTGGTCACGGGCTTTGTGTTCATATATCTCTTGTTTCGGCCAGTGAGAAAGGTCGGCCCCTCTCCCACCTGCGCCGCCATGCCCCTCCTCTCCTGCTGTGGCCTCCACCGGTTCTCCTGTGTCCCGGCTCCTCTGTCCTCGTCTCCACTGGTCTCAGTCCCCTGCATTTCTTCCGGGGGCTGATTTCCACTTCTGTCACCAGCCGGTCTTGGACCGCTTGGGGTGCTGTGATGGATGACCACAGGCGGCCTGCCTCATAACCGCTCGCCCTTCCTTCCTACAGCTCTGGAGGCTGGGAGTGGCAGATTGGGGAGGCAGCAGGGTCCGGCTCTGGCCGGGACGCTCTCCTGGGTTGCAGATGGCCGTCTTCTGGCCTTGTCCTGACGTGGGGGGAGGGCCAGGGGCTCTGTTCGATCCCTTCTTCCAAGGGCACTGACCCCACTCGCCAGGGCTCTGCTCTCAGGACCTAATTACCTGCCAGAGGCCCTACCTCCAAACTGTCCTGTCGAGGTTAAACTTCAACACAGCACTTTGGGGCGACATGAACCTTCATCTGTAGCACCTCCTAATAGCTCGACATGCTTTCTGTTGCTGGGATCCTTCCCCTTATCTCGAATTCTCTTTTTCTGCTTCTGTCACAGGCTCAAAGGCAAAACTGGTGTGCCAGCCCAGGCTGGCTTGTGGGGAGGAAGCCTTGTCCCTCCTCTGAGGGGAGGGGCTGCGTGTCAGCTCCTGGGAGGGAGGGGCCTTTGCCTCTGGCTCTGGGAGCCTTTGGTGGGTGGGATTTGCCGGGAAACCGCCCAGACGGCTCTCCTCCGTGGTGGGATTAGACTGAGTGCCTAGCACTGCTGGCTCCAGGGCGCCGCAGGCTCCCGCTGGTGGAAACCGCCCAAAGCGTGCTGTTTGTGCAAACAAGCGGTTCAGGCAATGGGGTTGCCCTGAATCCAAGGGCCCAGATGCCAGCAGCAAGCCTGCTCTGTGACTCAGCCCTTGCCTGCACTGGGACAGTAGTTGTTTCCCACGGACCTTAATCTCCTCGGAAAGGAGCTGCTGCTGCTGCTGCTGCTGCTTCTGAAGTGTGGCTGGCATCTTTGTCTTTTGACACACTGACGGTCGGCTCTAAATGGTCCCCAGGAACTATCTCGATTTCAAGCCTAATAAGCATGTGAGTGGCTTTGTGATGAGCAGAGATACCCAGTGTTTGAACGGGGCAAGAAATTCCAGTGCAAAGCCTGACAGGTAACTCAGACGCACCAGTAAAACTGCGGAGCATTCAAAGTCCTTTGAAGACCCCTTGCCCTTGGAATCAGCACAGTTCTGGTGAGATGACGGGTATCAAGGATCCCTTTCAGTGCTTGCGAATTCTCGGAGTTGGAAAGATGGTGGTGCTGGACGCGCTTGGGACCATGCCCAGACAAGCCCTTAACAACCTATAACCCTGGGCTGGGAGCGCGGTACCCCCTTCTTCCCTCGTAAGAGAAACTGGCCCCAGTCAGCAAGGTTTAATTGAGAGAAAAGCAATAAAACTGAATAATGCAATTGATTTGGCACAGAGTTCGGGTTGTTACGATGCTTGAGGTTAGTGGCGTGGTGACAGATTTAAGGAGAACCCAAATTTAAAACATGTAGTTATTTTCCTCATTACAGACCCTGTCGCACTGACTGCTTTTCCCTAAAGCGATAATCCGAGAGAATCCATCTCGAAGTCACAGACAGTGGCGTGGGGCCTCTTCCCGTCAACCTTGGGTGGGCGTCCAAGCGTTTGGCGAGGCCCTGGGGGACTGCCCAGCCCTAGCGCTTGGGTTGCGACAGGAGCTACATTTTGGGGACGGCTTCTAAGGCTGACACGCTGCGACCTGTGGTGTGGCGGCCGAATTTGGGAGGGGCGTAGCCTCAGCCCAAGGGGCTCAGGAGAATCAGCAGCTGTGAGTGAGTTGCCTCCTTGGGGACGGGGATGGGGATGGCGTTGCGCGGGCGCCTTGGGGCTCCTGCCCTGGAGCTGCAGGGACCGCAGTCTGGGCCACCATGGCCTGATCCACCCATGTCGGGGTCCAGCTGTCCCCCTGTTTCCAGAGGAGCTTCCAGGCCAGGACTCCTGTCCCCCCTAGAACACTATTTCCATTTAACATCGGCAGGAACGGGGCTGGGTGATGGGTCTTCAAAATCGGAGAGTGACTGTGGGTTCTCCTTTCCTGGCATGGGTAGTTGTTAAGGGGGACCCCGGGCACTGTGTCCTCGTGGGTGACTGGGAGCACCGTCAGAGGAGTCTTCTTGGCATGGGGAGGATGATAGGGAGGCGGGGGAGGGCTGCATGCGTGAGACCTGGACCCCAGCTTGTCTTATAGCTGCTGGCAGAGCGCCCTGTTCCAGGGCGACTGTCTCAGCTGCTGTCCTTCCGTATCTTCAGACCCTTCTCTTGGTTCCCGACATGAACTACAGGAAGACCACCGCTTAAAATTTTAATTGCTTGAGAATAATTGGGGGGGGGTGCTGAGTTATATCAGAAAACCCATTAAGTACATAAAAGACTAATTTTCATTATGACTGCTGGTTAGTAAATATTGTCTTTTATATTAGCCTGAGCAATAAGATGAGTAATGGGAACGATTTAACTTATTTTGGTTTAATTTTAAAACTTTAATTATGGCAATACTTTGCATTTTTATTAGCCTTGTAAAGGGATTGAAGAAAATAGTATTTGGTGGTTGATTTATTGAAATGGTTTCTACTGGCTCACTGGATATGGATGCCACCTCCTGGGAACAGGTGTGCAGGTGGGAGGACATGGGGTCCCAAGGAGGGGGTGAGCTGCCTGGGTTGCCGACCTCGTGCAGGGAGGGGCACCGATGGCACTAGTGCCCTGAGGAAGGTGGGATTGCTCCTTCCGTTCCCTGCTTCCTTCCCTTCTTTCTCCCTCCTTCCTTCCCTCCCTTCCTCCCCTCCCCTCCCCTCTTCTTCCCTCCCTCCCTCCCTCCCTCCCCACTGAGTCTGATGTGTTCTTTGGTTTGGCGATCCTCAGGTTTTAAAAGTTTATTTATAGGAAGAATTACACGTATTTAGGATGTCTGCCATGATGGTTGGACACACATGCGCAGTGAAGAGATTACGACAGCCGAGGTAGTTAACACATCACCTCCTCACGCAGTCACCGTCTCGTGCGTGTGGTGAGTCTCCTCTCCCGGAAGATTTCTAGCGTGCAGGCCATACAGTTAGCTGTCGCCATCGCGGAGTGCCTCAGCTCCCCAGACCCGTCCACCCTACATAATAGCCTCTTTGTACCCTTGGAACACTTTCCCCACCTCCCTACTCCTGTCACCACCGTTCTACCCTCTGCTTCCACGAATTTGACTGTTTAGGTTTTCGTATAAGCGAGATCAGGCTGGGTTTTCTTTTTCCCTTTCTGTGTCTGGCTTATCTCACTTAGCCTGATGTCCTCCTCGTTCATGCAGGTTGGTCTCAAGTGTCAGGATCTCTTTGTTTCTCGCGGCTCAGTAATGTTCCCGTGTGTAGACCCACTGCCTCTCTTTGCCTGCTCGTCTGTCGATGGACACGTGGCCTGCATCCCTGCTGTGGTTCTTGTGGACGACGTTGCGGTCAGCGTCGAGTGCGGCCGTCTCTTCCAGGCACTCATTTTGAGGAACTCAAATACACCCCAGAGAGGGATTTCTGGATCCTACGGGACTTCTGTTCTTGTTTTCTTGAGGAATCCTATGCTGTTTTCCATGGGTTGCTTGGTTAAGCGCCGGCCGTGGTTGGGCGTGGGCAGCCTTCCCGCTCCTGGGCTCAGGGCTTCACGTGGGCGGCGGCCTGACCGTGCTGGGAATGCATTCCTGACCCGGGTCAGACAGGAATCTGGGACATCTGTCCCCCTGATGAGCAAATGCGAAGGTGGTCTGGGGCAGGCACAGGGAGCCGCCAAGGCCCCCCAGGCTCTCGCGACTGGTTCTGCTGCTGGTTACTGCTCTTTGGTTCCATCACCATCTTGAATCTCATTCTAAAAAATCTCCGTTTAAGTGAAGACGCTTCGCCTGGGAAGGCCTGGGAGAAGTAGTAGATGGTGTTAATAGTGTCCAGCGTCTCTCTTCCTGATGCCGAATTTAGAGCACAGCCTCGTGCTGGTCCATTTCCTCTAACTATACAGGCTCGCCATGTGTGCCTGTCATGCTTCTTTTCTATGTTCTCATTATACTTTGGTAATAATCACAGTTATGCTCATAATCATGAGAACAAATCCACGTGGACTTAACCTGTTGTGGCAAAAGGAGTGGGGTTTGGCTCTGGAGTGGCCTTGACCTTTGTTGTGGCTGTGGTGCCTACCAGCTGTATGACCCGGAGAGTCACTGATCCACTTTGACCCTCAGAATCTTTGTCTGCGGAGAGCGTCAGCACTGGCTCGGGAGGGTGCGTGACGGTTAGCCACAGCTGGTCCAGGGACCCTCATCACTGTGCTCACAGGGAGAGCGCTCTCCGGAAGGTAGTGGTGAGAGGCTGCGTGTCAACATCTCAGACTGAACCTCCTACCCACAGTGAGGTCCCCGACACATGTCTGGTTTCTTGACTTCCCATAGAGCTGAGTAGGGGGAAAGCATTGCACTCAGGCCAGACCAGTTGTAGAAGAATGTCACAGACTCACCCAGTCCTCTGGCCTCATTTCATGTTTGCAGAGTGGGAAGCCAGGCAGGAAGAGCGACTCGCCCCAGCTGACCTCGTGACGGAAGACGCCCCAAGTCTCTGACTCTGGGTCTGCCCCGTCCCCACGTGGCTCCCCAGTCTGGTGTAGAAAAAATACTTTCTGGCTCTTTTTTCCTTCCCACCTTTGTCCCAAATGCAGGATTGTCACAGACCTTTGTATGCGTCGTCCCCTCATGGTCCTTGTGGAGGACTGACCCCAATGGCGAGGAAGGAAGAGCCCCGGACCCACACTGGGGGTGTTTCTCCCACTTCAAGAACAACTAAACCTGCTGCATAGAATCAGACGTTGGTCTTGTAGAAATAGTGACCAGAGGGGTGCCTGGGCGGCTCAGTCGGTGAAGCATCTGACTCTTGAGCTCAGCTCAGGCCACGATCTCAGGGTTGTGATTTCAAGCCCCGCATTGTGCTCTCCACACTGGGCATGGAGTCAGCTTTTAAAAATAAGTGGCTAAAGTAGAAAAAATTATTTAGGGAGAAAAGAGGAAGAGTTGTAAATCCTGGCTCAGAGCAACTAGCCAGCCCAGGCCATGGGAGGCACCACGGTGACAAGGCTGTGTCTTTGGAAACCCGGATTAATGAGCACAATTGGCTGCTCTCGGGCCGCGTGGGCACCCGGCTGGCAGCCAAGGCTTCTGTGATTCCGTCTTGGAGGGTCGCCTCCCTGTTCTTCATGGCCCCCCAGATGCTCCTGCCTCTAGACTCAGTCTGTTCGTCCTTGAAGGATTTGCTGGAAGTCACACAGCTGCCTTCAGGGCTGCCCCGAACACATCAGGACCCTGTGGTTTCTGGCACCGCCGAGTCGGGGCGGTAGCCCTGCCTGGGAGGCTGAGGGCAGCGCAACCTCGAGAACCCTGCCTGGCTGGTCCCAGGGGGTGCTTTGAAATGCTCCAAGTGAACACCACCTTCTGTGTCCTGCCAGGCCCGATCAGGTGACTGCTGGCCCCCCCATCCACTGGAAGACAGGCCCCCTGTCTGAAGGAAGACAGGTTCCCCCATCTGCAGGGCCCTGTCTCCCGGGGGACAAGCCCCCATGTGTAGGCCCCCCGTCTGCAGCACCCCCTCCTGGTCTGTGGGCCCTCCGTCTGCTGGAAGCTGCTTTTGTCATGCATGCGGAGGTGTATTCTGAACCATCTTCCGGAGGTCCCCGTTTATGGGGGAACTGCTGATGCTGGCTGTGGGAGGTCGTCCCGAGAAACTGGGAGTCTAGCAAACGGGTCCAGCACTGAGGGGAGGCCCAGCCTGCGGAGGGACACGAGTACTGTGCCGGCTGTCCAGGCAGGCTCTGTGTTGTCTACCTGCAGAGGCTCTGTCCTTGCATCCTTCAGGTTCATCATCTACCTGATGCCCCGACTTCGCGTCTGATCTGCAGAGGCATGGTGGCGTGCCCTGGGCCGACGCATGCAGCTCAGTAAGGGTTCCCGAGCCGTGCAGAACCAGGGGCATCACAGGCCAACGGAGAACCTGGCGTGGGGCACATCTCCTCCTGGGACTTACTTGGTTCCAAGGGAGAGAAACCCACGCAGGTGCCCGTGGGAAGGGGGCTTTGTTCTAAGGCTGCAGATATACTGCCCCATCCTAGCAAGAGCTCACCCGGCAGGACCCGTGGAGCTGGGCTGAGTCTGCTCTCAAAGCAAACCCCAGCAGACACATCTGGGACCTCCCCCGCGCGGCTCCCTCTGCCTCCCAGAACCTCTCAGGCTGTTTCCGCATCCCAGTGCCAGATCCTGGCGGGGGGGGGGGGGGCGGTGGTCAGACTGGCCTCGCTGCAGGTGGGCATCCCGTGTCCAGTCGGCTTGTCTTGGAGAACTGGCACCTGACCCTATGGGGCGGGCGGCGCGCCATCCTGAGCCGACGGGTAGACTCACGTTTCCTAAGCACCGTGCGGTGATACCCGCCCAGCCGGCCACCCGCTCCTGCGGTGTTGGAGCGCAGGCTTGGTCTCTAAGTATTTGTTCATAAGCTCCAGGTGGGTGGGGCCCCCACGTACGGTGCGTGGATTGGGGACATTCATCTTAACTCAGTCACCTCTGCAAAGACCCTATTTTCAGATTAGGTCACATTATGAGCTAATGAGTTTCAACACAATCTTTTCTGGGGACACAATTCAATCCACAAAAAGGGGCTGGGCACCTGCCCCTCAAAAGCCAGGCCTGTGGCCTGCATGGCCACCCTCTCTGGGTAGAAGAGACTGCGGGCAGCAGAGTCACAAACCTCCCCCAGGTGAGTTCAGGGGCCAGACCTCCCTGCGCCTCCTCCTGCAGCCCAGCCCGAGGAAGGCAGGGTCCGAGGGAGCGTCAGCATGCGTCCTCACTTCCTCCTTCCTTCCGTCTGAAGGGGCACACCCCCCATGACTCTGGTCGGTGGGCCCCCAGCCTGGCCTGTGGCACAAGGGCAGCTTGCAGAGCAGGGAGACGGGAGCTTTGGACTCGTCCTGGCGTTTTGACCAGCACGTGCTGGGAAGTGGTGGAAGCCACTGGAAGGCCAGCTCCAGGAGCGCCCACTGCCGACCTGTCTCATCCAGAGCTGTGCCCAGAGCTGAGGAATCAGGTGCTTAGCAGAGACTGTCTGGTGGAGGAGCATGTCCGCGAGGCCACTGAAAGCCGGGGAAGGGATGGTCAGGCTGCAGGGCCGAGGGGCCTGGAGAGCGTCTGCTGCTTTTGAGGTGGGCGGACAGGGCCCTGCCCAGCCCCCTCCATGGAGCCAGGCACCTGGGGTGGGCGTGGGATTCGTGTCAGATGGAGAGAGGCATTTGAAGGAGTCTGGTGGTGATACAGTTTGATAGGGGAGCATGCTGGGAAAGTTCTAGAACTTGTCCTGGAGGTCTCGCTCAATGAGCAGTGAGCTGAAGGCACAGTAGTGATAGGAGGGGCAGGAGATGGTTCATGTCAGCCGTCCGCCACGTTCGGACTCTTCCCTGCGCCCCCACACTCAGGGGACTCTCCCCCACATCCTGCCGAGTCTCCTGTAGATGAGGGTCACGGGGCGGCTTTGCCAAGCCGCACAAACCCCCGGAGGTTGAAGTCTGAGATCCTGCAGTTGGCAGTCAGGACTCAGAAAGCTCTAGGACCTTCTTCTCCCTCTAGCTACTTCCTGGAAGCTTCTGCAGCCCTCCCGTCTGGGCCTCTGATGTCACACAGCCTTTCCTTCTGTGTGTGTCTCTGCTCTTTTCTTGTTACAAGGACACTCACTGTAGCACACCTGCAAAGAGCTTATTTCCAGATGAGGCCACATTCTGATGTTCTGGGTGGACGTGAACTTTGGGGAAGACACCATCCAACCCAGTACAGAGGAAATATTCCAGAACTTGTGAAGGAGACTCTGACCTCCTACTCCATTCCAGTGTCCTGGGCCAGATTGTTCCCATTTCCTCCTCAGCCAGTCCTTAGAGGTGGTGTCCTGCTCTCCAGAGCCCTACCCATCTCAGGTATGAAAGCACAGTGCCAGTTGGGCCGACAGGTGAATGGTGCTGCGCAGTGCCAAGTGCCCTTTCCCCCAGCGCAGAATGGCCCTCTGAGAGGACCCTGAACCTAAAGGCCTTTGGTGGAGGAACCACCACCCAAACCCTTGCCCCCAATTCTTGGGTCTCTGATTTCCCACCATGGTACCTTCCTTGGCCCCAGGTCTTTCCAGAACTGTGTTCTGAGCCTGGACTTAGATCCAGACAGATGAGACAGAGACTGTCCCAGAATGCATCCACAACTTTGACTGCCCCCCTCCATCTTACCGGAATCGGGGTGTACCAGGTGCTGCTTGGGGAAACAGTGGACTGCCAGCTTTTCATGGTCATGCCATGAACTGCAGGAGGGTTTGCCCTGAGTCCTGTGCACCTAGGGCGCCCTGTTCCTGGTCCTCCTGGTCTCTCCTTTCTGAGAGAAGGCAGACACCTTGTGCTCATGTGCACATTTTTTTTTCCCTGCTGGAAACTTTTCCTCCATTAAAAAAACTAAAAACCAAAACCTTAGCAAGCATTTACCATGTCAATTTTGTATTTTGAATTTGACTAGAAAATAGATTCAGCTATGTTGTCATATTTCTGGGCGTAAAGTTTTCATAATACTACCTTACATATTACCATCTTTCGCTAAAACGACCTGGTATGTGTCGATTGCTTTCTTGGTATCTGGGATAGAGAGCACCTCCATTGTTAGGGAGTGTGGAGGAAATGGTGTCAGGTGCCACCACCAGCCTTTGCTCCCTGAGTCTGGGGACTGTTGGGGTTCCATAGCTCATCCTCCTAGGACTCACTGGTCGAGGGCACAGGAAGGAAGGTGCAGACTGAGGGGGAGACAGTGGGTTCAAAAGGCCTCAGGGAGGCAGGGGAAGGGGCTCAGCTTGGAGACGAATGAAACCACACCTGGCAAATGGGATTTTATAGTTTTTGTCTTGTGGAAAACCTTAAAATTTTTTTTTTTAAATTTATATCCCTTGTTTAGGAGTGATGGTGTATAGACTTTTAGAAATGTATGAAGGTATGAAAGAAGGTATGTAATAAAGAGGCTGCATATTAGTAAGTGAGAAAAAGGCGCTGACTCAGTTGCCCATTACCTGAGGATACTTGGTGGACATTTGCATAGGTCCACATGGGAGGAAGGAGGACACATGTTCAGCCCAGTGTCTGGTGCAGGGAGTTCGCTGTAAGTTAAGATGACATTATACTGTGTATGCTGTCTTTGAGAATGTGTATGAAACTTAATTTTGCATGAAGATGAAAGAAATGCAAGTAAACTTGAAGAGACTGCTGACTTCAGATTTTTCTAACTAAAAGAGATACTGGTGACATAGCCACGCCTCCAAGGTTATGAAGATAGTTGTGTGGGCAGGTCAGGTTGGAATGGAGTTGTATTATCTAACCTTCATGTTTTTATCTCCCAGTTATTGGTTGCTTCTGTGTTAGGAGAGATACGGAGATACGCCTACTCTCCCCTTCAAGCTTTTGTCAGTTGTGATTTTAATACGTCACCCCTGCCAACACATGCGTTCACCTTGTATCTAATTCCCACCCGTGTTTGGTCTTGGTTCTGTGTTCAGTGGGTTCCCCCTTTACCTCCAGTCCTTGTAGCGAAGGCTGCTTTGTTTCTAGATTGTTTCTCTTCATTTCCTAGTTGGCTGGATTTGTTGTCAGTGATTTTTTCTAGACAAACCCAGTCACCATATTCCTGTGGGCTCTGGGAGCTTGGGAATGTCTATCCCTCTCTGTATGCTGCATTCCTCTCTTCTAAGGATGCCGCGGAGTTTCCCTACTGCCTTTTGGTGTCCAGAATGGGAGCAGTGCCAAGATGTTCCTTCCCTTCGGCTGGCTTTTGTGACCGAGCGGCTCAGGCCGTCCTGAGAGCTTTCATGTTTGTGAGCACCTGCCTCTTGTCTGTACAGCCGCAGGAACGTGTGGCTGGAACCACGGTTCTCTTCCTCAGAACTTGGGGCAAGTGCCCCATGTCTTCTGCAGTGCTGACTTTGGGAGGTGAAATCTTTATTTAACTGGATGGCCCAGGAATCACTTCCTCAAACTTACATCAGTGCCTTAACCAGGATGTCGTTTTGTGATTGTTCTGTGTAATTTTATCCTGAAACATGGTAGGAGATTTGAGCTGCAGATTCACAAACTGATTCTATGAAATCTTTCCTTCTATCTTTGACTCCTTGGGCTCCGCATGTCAGTTGGGCTTTCTGTTTTGGGGGAGCTGGGTTCCCCTGTGTTTGATTACTGCTGCCCTGACCTGCCTCTCGTCCTTCTCTCCGTCTGACCCTCCCTGCTTCCCTGGCGCTCACAGCCTCTCTCCCACGCCGCCCCTGTGGGGTTCGCGCTGCTCCTCTTGATGTTCGGACTCCTCCGGTATTTCTGTAATGATCGTGTTCTGGCCGGTTTCTTTTCCAGAGTCTGCAGTTTCCATTCTCATCTCATCTTGTTTTATAATCTTGCCTTTGAGTGACTATTTTATTGAATTTCTGCTTCTATGATGTCCTTCTCAGGCATGAAGCACACATGGGACGTTTCCTTCTGTTCCTCAGGGGACGCGTTCTGTGGTCTAGGCTGTTTATCTGTCCTTCACAAGCTGTTTCCTCCTTCCCCCTCTCCCCGCCCTCTCTCCACTGCTGCCCCTACCCCTTTACCTCCAGGCTCCTCCTTTGGCTGGGTTGGGGTCCCAGAGATGCTCTGAAGAGAGGCCTTTGCGCTCGGGCTGCGTTTGCACTGCAAGGCTGATGCCAGCCACACCCTGGACCAAGCAAGTCAGAACCCGGGTGGGACCCAGGCTTCTGTATTTCTGAATCTCTCCAGCGGATTCTGGCGGGCAGCTAAGGCTGAGAATGATGGTTCCAGTGTCTCAAATTACCAAGGATAAAAAGAAAAGACCCAGTCACAGGAGATTAACCTGCTACAGGAAAGGACTAACCATGTAAGAACTGGGGCCTTGTCTATAGGGGCACGTGAGCGTCCTGCGTTTGAAGGTGAGGACGTGGCCTGGGGGTTCTGCTCCCTCTCAGTGCCCCGATCAGCCCCTCGCGGCCTACTTGGGTCTTCGTGAAGGCAGTTCCACCGGAGGCAGGAGGCCCTCGTGTGGCATTACACCTCCCTTGGCTTTTGAGCGGTTTCTCATCTGGAGAGAAAGGTCTGTTCTCACGTCAGCCTGGGGTGTGCTCTCTAGTGCCCACCCCAGCCGGCCCCTGAGCAGTCACTTAAAACCCAGCTGTGAACTGCCCCTTCCTCACTAAGTCCCACGCGGAGACTGAAGGAATTTTAAACGTTCCTTGAAAGCTATGAGACGAGCTGGGACCGAAGTGACCACTCGACTCCGATTCAAGCTGCCGGTTCTTGGAGCCCGTTGTGAGGCGAGGGCCAGCGGGGTGCAGGAAGGCGCTCCAGCGTGGGGAGATAGGATTTCACGGGACGCATCCCTGAGAAAGAACTCGTGGCTGAGGAACGGTTTGCAGGCCCGGTAGAACCCCGGTAGAACCCCACTGCAGTGGGTGACAGCAGGATTCAGTGTGCCCCGTGTTGGCGGAATATTTACCGTGGCTGTGGAGTTGTACAAGTGCCAGGCACCTGCTCACCCCAGAATGACAGCGACTGCAGACCATGTGCCAAAGCATTGTCTAAGGTGAATGAGTCCGGGACAACAAACAGCCCCCTTGCTCGTGCCTGGAGAACGCCCACGCGATCGCTGGAAACACCAAATCATGATTCATTTACTTTAATCCGGGAGCTCCGAGCCTCCCTGCCCCTCGGCTCGCCCCGGGTCCCAGCCACTCTGCAGTGACTCTCCGAACTGTCTGCAAGAGCAAACCATCATGAAAGGCTTGAGCTTAGAGGAGGAAGAGCAGGAGAGGACGGCACAGCCTGCTGAGGTCAGACGTCGTCTGTGCGAAATCTGCCGCGTCTGACTGCTTGTTCCCCGCTCTGCATGGCTTGTGTGAATGGGGCATGGGGACGTGAGGGTGTAGGATGTGGGACATGGGACATAGGGTGTGGGACACAGGGGGCGTGGGACATAAGGGGTGGGATGGGGGCTGTGGAACATAGAATGTGGGACAGAGGGTCATGAGACAGGGTGTGGGATGGGGGAGTGTGGGATGGGGGAGTATGGGATGGGGGTATGGAATGAGGGCATGGGAGGGGAGTGTGAGACAGAGGGAATGGGGGGCATGGGACGGTGTGGGACGGGGGTGTGGTATGGGGGCATGGGACGGGGGTGTGGGAAGGGGACATGGGACATATGGTGTGGGACATGGGGTCATGGGACAGGGATGTGTGGGACACAGCACATAGGACATGGGGGCTTGGGGCAGAGTATGGGACAGGGGAGTGTGGGACATAGGGTGTAGGACAGGGGTCTGTGGGAGATGAGGTTCTAATCCCCTTTTCCCTCTGTTTCTGGTGCCTGCTGTATTCTCCCCAGCTCAGGTTCTGATCCGTAAATGAAGCCAGTCCCTGCTCCGCCACCAGTGCTTGGGGACTGGGGACAGGTGTGTGGCCCCGACCTGGACAGTCCTGGGGTGCTGTGCTCCGGGTCTCTGCGGACCTCCTCCCGCCCTGTGGGCCTCGGCGCGGGGATGGCTGCTCTGAGCGGGGAGAGTGGCAGCAGACTTGTAAGCGCGGGACGTGACGTGGGGAGAGCGGACTCCAGGGCCCGCGTGGGGAGTCCGTTGTGAAGGCCCGCGTCCTCCCACAGGCCTCTCCGCGGGGTTCGGGAAGCGGGCGGGAGTCAGGTGCTCTGTGCACGGAGGACCGCTTGGCAAGAACTGAGTGAGGCAGGCGAGAGGGGGCCACGCGTGGATGTGCGTCGTCCCTGCCTTGCACTCTGAGAAACCGAGTCCCGCCTTGCAGTTAAAGGCAGAGTTAAAAAAAAATTTTTTTTTTTTCTTTTTTTGAGAACAGAGACGTTCAGACTGAACGGAAGGTGCTTCTCAGACCTGTGCTGGTTAGACTCACACAAGCGACGTCTCGGGAATGTCCCTCTGGTTTTCGGTGTGATGTTTTGGAGTTCAAATACCAGTGACTCTGCGTCCTAGGCTCCCGTGACGCCAGGTGGCAGGAGGGTCCTCGAGGCCTGTGCAGCTGCCTCGTCAGGTTCAGGGGGCTTGGAGGGCAGGAGGCAGAGCCTGGGGCCAGCCCGTGAGCCTCTGTGCACCCGTGACCTGACCTGGGCTCCTTCTCGGGCCTGCTTTGCTGTCCAGACTCCGTGTCCAAGACAGCCAGGGCTCCTCTTAGTTGCTCACGACTGCGGATTCGGTGCTCACAAGGCGCTGGGTGCTGTCGAGGTGCTCGGGTCTCACCTCCACTGTCCACCCAGCGGGCCGGGGCCGGGGAGGATGTGCCGGGAGGACGGGGGGCGGGCGGGACACCAGCGACAGGTCCATGGGGATCGTTAGATTGCTTTCTTTCTTTCACGCGTGTTTGAGCATTTCTGTGAGAAGCAGAGTTGAGATATATTACCATATAGATGGAGACATAAAAGCTGGCCCGGAGATAACCAGCAAGTGCATTTTCCAGTTTGAATCAAACCTCGGGCCACTTCCCTCTCTGGCGCGAGGTGGGGGGCTTGGGGCCGGCTTCCAGGCTCTGCCGGAGGTCAGAGGGTCAGTGCTAACCTGGGGCGCTGTCTGGCCGTGGGAAGCAGCGTTTCCTCCCAGGGAGGCAGTGGTCATCCAGAGCCGGGTGGTCTCAGCAGTCAGGCCACGAGCGGGCCCTCAGACTGCTCTGCTGTGTGTGTGTGCAAGAGTGTGTATGCTTGTACCAGCACACACAAGTCTGACTTTGCAAGTACATGTGTGCCGTGTGCAATCATGTCAGCGTGTGTTCACGCACACGTGCTTCATGTGCACACGTGTTCCTGTGTATTCACACGTGCACAAAATTAGGTAAGCCCTGCATGCGTGACGCATGCTTCTCACGTACGCCCGTCTGTACTTGTGCATGTGCACGTCTGTGCGTGTGTCTGCACGTTTTGCACATACATATTTGTGCACCTGTGTGCACGTATTGGTGTGCGTGTCTCTGCGTGTGAATTTGTGTATTTGAGCGCATAGGTGTGTGCGTGTGGGGCGATAATTTCTCTTCACTGCTTAGCAAAGAGCTAGCCCGATATGTGGTATGCGACGGTTCTCCATAAATATAAGAAATACAGGAATACTAGCGACGGAAGGTGCTTTTCTGAAAAATAGCGGCCGAGCACTTAAACGTTGTGGACGACGGTTTTTGATTATCGTTCGTCCCTTTACATTTCATTCCCTTTGTTACATTAATGTGAAGTGGAGGTAAGCCCGGGCCCCTGACTCTGACATTGCCATGGCCTGGGGTGGGGGTTTGGGACAGTTACTATTTCTTAAGCACCTGCTGTGGCTCCAGGAGGAAACCAGCGGTGCGGTATCCACCTTGCTGCAGAAGGGCACACGGAAGCAGTGCGGAGGCCGCGTGTGCGAGCTTTCTGGGGCCTCCTTCCCGCACAGCCCCGTGGGGACCTGCCGCAGCAAATATGCATCTTCTCCCAGCAGGACCAGCGAGAAGGCAAGTTTGCCAGGAGCATGAATGAGGTGACACGGGATCACGGGCAGGTGGCTCGGGGTGGCGAGCATCCCACGGCAGGGATAGAGCTGGACGGGCTTTGGTCCTGGAGCAGCCCCTGGCAGGTGGAGAGGCTCCCACGGTGCCTTTGCTCCTGGTGCCGTGTCCCTCAGTGGCCTTTCCCAGGGGAGAGCCGCTTGGGTCCCCCAACATGGTTGTCTGGGGAACGTGGTTGAGCTGCAGAGTTTTGTACAAAGACCTTCCAGTGAGGGGCACCAGGAGGGCCTTTTCCTTTGTCTTCAGGACTCAGAGTCCACATCATCCATCAGCTGTCAGGAGTCCTATGGGCCCAGGTGGGAACGTGCTTTCTTGCTGCCTGCTAGAGGGGCCAGTGTGTGTGGGGGCGCGGTAAGGCGGGGTGGGGGTGGGCACGTGTCTTCCTCACCCCGCAGGATCCGAGCAGAGCTGGGATGCCCTGGGCGAGAGGGCTGGCCCCGGGGATTGCTCAGGGAATCCTGTCCCAGCTCTGAAGCGTGGTCCCTCAGGAAGGCCCCACCCAGGACGGTGCAGACAGCCCTGTTCTGACTGGAAAATGGTGGAAATGCCTGCAGGAGGCCTTCCGTCTTTCTTTCGACATGATGCACGTGATAGCTGTAGGGCCGTCTGCTGTGCCATAGATAATTTGTTGCTGTTCTGAGCTTGAAAGTTTCACGATGGAGCTTGAAAGTTTCACGATGAAACGCGATCACCACGAACCATTCGGTTCTGTGGTTCTTCGCGCCCCAACATCAACGGTTTCCAGGACGTGCTCGGTGGTGGCTCTGAGAGCTGCTTCCCGGCACGCTGGCCCCCCAGGTCAGGGACAGCGGCGCCCCTCCCTGGTGCTCGGAGCAGAGGGCAGGACCACAGGGCCTCACTGCGGACCTTGTAGGCACGGACCTGCCTGGCAGCCCTGGCCTCCGCTGCGGCACTCGCGCTCACCACCTGCCCTCTTGGGGTGGGGCCCGTCCCGTGAGGCCGACTGCTTCCGGCGAGCCTGTTGACAGGCACTGGACCCCTCCCCACGCGTAATTCGTGATCAAAGGAGGATCCAGATGCCACAGAGAATCTTCTGCAGATTCATTTGGAAAATAACCTTTGAATCAGGGCTTCACGAGTCCTCAGATGGAGGAGAGGGATTTGAAAGATCCATTTGCAACTTCCAGCTCCCGCCCCACAGGAACAAAGACCCCCACGCAGGGGAAGCTTCCTCCAGGACCTTCCCCGGAGCTTCCTTAGATCCGGGGACAGGAATGAAAACAATCGCGTTGTGTCGTACACGGCTTTTGTGTTACTGGTGCTGTCCTGTAGAAGAAGAGTTCGTTGCGCACACAGCACGCTGTCCAGCAGTGCCGCTGTCAACGTTTACAGCCGGTGGGGACGGCTCGCTGGCTGCTGGAACTGTATGAGAGACCCCACAGGGCAGGGCAGTGTGCTGAAAACGCGGGAAATTTCACTTTCCATAAACATATTAAATCGTTATAGTTTTTTTATGATAGTGGTTTACTTGGACTGTAAGGTGATTGTCTCTCTCTTTTCGCAGAGCTCTGTGATGTCTCGGGTGGATCTCGCCCTGTGCGACGCGGTGAGTGTGGAAAACCCATTCCGAGTGTTTACTCTTCCTGGGGCAGCAGGATAGAGAACATTTTCTAGAACGCCCGGGAAGCCTGTCCACTTTGAAAGGCTGGGAGGCCGGTACTTGCCAGCCATGCGGTGGAAGCGGGGTCTGGGTTGCAGAGCCAGAGGCTCCCCTCCCTCCCCAGCGGCTTGGACAGGCCGGGGGGCAGGTGCTGGGAAGGCGGTGGCTTGAGTGGCCGGCTTCTCCCAGGGCTGTTGGCCCCATAGAGCTGTGGTGGGTGTGTGCAGGGGTGTGGAGGGCACGGAGGGACGTCTCAGTGAGAACTCTCAGGGCACAGGTGTTGGGGGTGTGCCTGGGATTGGGGCTCTCCCGGTAGAAGCATTCCGACCATCCCCGGGACCCAGCACAGGCCTGGGCTCCGTTCAGGTGGTGACAAGGGAGCAGACCCAGCGGGAGGATGGGGAGAGTCACTGCCTTTGGAGTCCCAGGTGGGGTCCGTCCAGAGCCGGACAGAGACTCGGGTCCACGGAGTGCTGGGCACCTGCCGTGTCTCCTGCAGCCCTGCTAGACAGCCCGGGCCATCCCCACGCCAGGGCCTTGGTCTCAATTTCTCTTGAGAATCCAGAGAATTTGTCCATTGTGATGCACACTCTTCTCCGTCAGCCGCGTGGCCGTTTTGCTTGCACGGCTGGATTTGAACCGGATGCCGTTTCTAGCCACGTGAGAGGAAGTAGTACCTTTTCTGTGCCAGACTGAGCTCTGGAAGGTCACGCACGAGTGAGAGGGGCTTCTAGCTCGGGGGAAGGACTCGTGTCAAAGAGAGACAAGCCACAGGCGGTTAGACCGTGGCGAGTGGTGCAGTGATTTCTGTGTGTGTCTGGAGGCCCAGGAACTGGCCCTACACATTCAGGGTGACCCTTTCTTGGAGGCTGATGACTGCGTGTGTCCCGTGGGTGGGGGGACTCCCACAGAGGACTTGCTAGGAGTGCAAGGACCCGGGATGTGGCAGCAGCCTTGGGGTCGGATTGGGAAGACGCTGAGTCTGGTCAAGACTCAGAGTCCAGCAGGGGACGGTTCAGTCTGGGACCTCAGTGTCACGGGTTCACAGGCACCAGTGCCACTCGGGCTCTGGGCGTGACTGCCCCTCCTGTTGCTGTGGCTCTCTGAGGCCTGGCGCCCACGGCGTTGCTGGAAGTTGCTATGTGTGGTATTTCAGGGTCCGGGCCACAGAGTGCAGGTTAAACCTGGGAGTGGTCAGTTCGAAACTTGGTTCTGCCCCTTGAGCAGCTACCCCGGTTTCTGCCACTGTAGAACGAGAACGTCCGTGATAGCTGCCTCGTGGCTTTTTCCTGAGCATTAATCGAGGTGAATCACACTTAAAGCACGTGCCAGCCACATAGTGAGGGCCCAGCGAGTTGTTGCTACTGTTACCCTAACGCTTTCTCATCTATTTTAGTGGATAAAAGACCTTCTCAGACACAGGTATTATCTCTGTGGGCATAATTTCCATATTTGTAAGCCATTGTATCGCTCTTCTGCGACTCTTTTCTGTAAGGAGGTTGAAATCAGAATACGCAGGGCGTGTGAACACCGAAGGCTCATTGGTGGCTGCAGGACGCCGTGGTGGCATTGGGCAATCGTGCTTTGAGACCATCCGGGAGGGCTGGTCAGATTCATCCATCACTGTCAACTCCTCGCGGCTCCCATGCCCGGTTCTGGACAAGTCGCAGTAACTGGTAGTTCCCCAGCTACGAGCTCGCAGATTCCATCGTGGGAGCTGCCCACGGGGCCGGGCGCATCTGGTCTCGGAAGTGGACACGTGACACCATGTCTCTCTGGGAAGTGTCTTCCTTCAGGACATGAACTCATGGCCACCAGGAGCTCGTCCCCATGAAATGGAGCACACCATCCGACCTCTTTTTTTTTTTTTTTTTTAAGATTTTATTTATTTATTTGACAGAGAGAGATCACAAGCAGGCAGAGAGGCAGGCAGAGAGAGAGGAGGAAGCAGGCCCCCTGCTGAGCAGAGAGCCTGATGTGGGGCTCGATCCCAGGACCCTGGGATCATGACCCGAGCCGAAGGCAGAGGCTTTAACCCACTGAGCCACCCGGGTGCCCCACCATCTGACCTCTTAACAGGCAGTGACTTTGGGCCCAAGAAGACAGGCCACCAGCATTGAGGCAGAGAGTGACTTTGACTGCTGGCCTGCCCGGTTCCCAAGACCAGGCCTCCCGGCGGGGTCCTTACCGTGGGACTCACAGGAAGGATCATTGCTTTGTGGGTCAGACAACGCTCAGGCCAACAGGTTTGAGGTCCAGGATTGGCCTCTGCTCTCTTATAAGGAGTGTCTAGACAAGGGAGCCCCTTGACAACTGTGTGTGTGTGTGTAAAATCACAGACTTTCTGGTCAAAATCAATGACAAAGGACAAAATAGAATCTCGTATTATAATTCCGTCACTCAGGCCCCAGACCTCAGAGCGGAGTGTCATCACTTTCGGACCGGAAGCTGTGCTGCCCGAGCAGGGCACGTGGGGTCCCAGCTGACCCCTGCACCCCTCTGCTCTCCTCCCACGGGAGCGCCCCCAAACCCACCGGCCACTGCAAGGTTTACTTACCAGCCCAGCACGGGCAGTTTGCTGACTCTTTACGACCTGCCGCCCAGCCTGAGATGTGGCTGCCCGGCCACACACGCTGCGTGGCCCAGTTGTGGCTGAAGCCCTTGGCGGGATCAGACTTTCCAGGGCGCAGGTGTTGGGAGCAGAGCAGTCGGGTGGGCCCGGGAAGCTCCCGCCCTGACTACAGAGGCTCTGCATTCCTGGTTCACTGGTTGGGTTGGGGGAGGACCTGGAAGGAGTTCCGGACAGCTGGCCCCGGGGGGCGCATCCAGACCCCACTTTCAGAGGCCCCCACCACTTGCCACCTGCGGGCTCTCCTTCAGGGTCTGGCCCTTCGTCTCTTCGTGCCTGGGGCACGGAAGTCCTGGTGCCTGGCTGTGGATCGTGCCTGCCTGGTTTGCTCTGGGAGCGCGGGGGTCCTGCTGCTGCAGGTCCTGCTGCTGCGGGTCCTGCGGGAAGGCAGATGGGGAGATCTGAGGGGACTTCAGCAGCAGGTTAAGGTAATGTGGGCAGAATACAGGGAAACCTGAGGGATCCGGCGTGTTCTGGAGCTGGGCTGTGAGGCTGGTGTTCACTCGAGGGTGAAGAGACAAGGCGGGCAGAACTCACTGAGCGGGAAGGAGGGGTGGGGAGGGAGAGACAGGGGAGGGGAAGAGGGGGGAGCAAGAACTCAGAGGAGCAGAGCCCACCACCCAGGAGAGCATTTAGCCAGAGGGATCCTGCAGGGAGAGAGCAAGATGGGGAGAGGGGCTAAACACCCAGCCACTGCCCCCGCCCCCATCTCCTGGTGGGGATTCTGGTAAGTGGCTGAGCCCACTGGGAGCCGGGGCAGGAATCCAGCTACATGGAGCCTGCAGAGAAGGGACGGGGTGAGTCTGGGGGAACTGAAGGCCCCTGTGCCCAGCACCGTGGTGGTGGTGTGCCCAGTGTCCTGAGCTCCCAGTGCCTTCTCTGGCTGCAGGTCAGCCAGCCGTGGGCTCTCGGTGTCCTCGGGAAGCAGTTTGAGGCCTCAGCCTCTCTGGCTCTTCTGAATGATTGTGCATGGGTTGCCCACGCCGGGAGACTCAGGCGCGAGCAGCTGGGAAGTGTCTAGCCTCGGGACCCTGCGCACGGCCTGCGGGAGTCTGCTGGGCACTGCTGGGCACCAGCTGTGGTGGACACTCTTGATTCATGGGGCATTCACGCCTCGTTCATACCCTGCTGACCGGTCATGGAAATAGGGTTACCCCAGGAAGGTTCCAGAAGCTCTGTCTGCAGGTGGCCACAGACTGATGAGATACCAGAGGAAGAGGCTGCCGCGTGGAGCCGACAAGGTGGGGATCGGGGCCTGGGCAGCTTCTGGTAACAGCTGCGATCGCCAGGCTGCGGGGCTATGCGGGGATCAGAGCCCGAGTCCACGGCCAGGGTCGGGGTGGCCAGCGTCCCGCTGACGGGTGACCGCCAGCACCCTGGGAGAGCAGCCAGATCCAGGGGCTGGCAGGGCAGACAAGCCGGCCACGCGTTGGAAACTGAGGACAGTCTGACCAGGGTCGCCTCCCACCGGCTCTGGGCTGCCTGCGAGGCGCCAGGTGTGGCCTTCCAGGGCCTCCGACATCTGATGTGAGGGGGTCCCGCCGGACCCGGTGTTGCCCTGGCCGGGTGTGCTGACATCCGTTCGTGCCTCAGTACGTCTGTGCATGGCTGTGCACCTCTGCTCTGGACAGCATGTGGGCCACCAGATGTCCATGGGTCTTGGCCGTGCCTTCGGGGGTTTCCATCGAACGGGGAAGGTCAGAGGCATTTACTCACACATGCGGGGGAGGCCAGAACACGGAGTTTCCGACGTGCGCTCAGGGCTTATGCGGAGTCGGGGCCGTCGGTGGTGGGCTTGGTGGGGGAGCAGGATTTAAGCTGCCGTGTGGAAGGACAGGAGGGAGCCAACAGTTTCTTTTCATCTTAAAATAGACGCACACAGCGGGGTCTGCAAACCCGAATGCCCGGTGTCCTGGTTTCCTCTAGCTGCCGCAACCGATGGCCACGAACCCGGAAAAGCTTCAAACAACAGAAGTGAAGGTGTGCGCCCTCCCTCCGAGGCTCTGGAACGGGGTCCTTCCTGCCTCCTCAGTTCCCGTGGCCCTCGACGAGGGGCGGGGGTGCCCCAGCCTCTGCCTCATCTCCCCTCCTCGGCGTCTCCTGTCTCTTCCACTGACACTTGTCATTGCGTTCGGGCCTCACCTGGCTCTTCCGGGATGATGTCATCTCGGCTCCCTTTGTTTATTCACAAATCTGCCAAGACCCTTTCTCCAAATGCGGTCACGTTCCCAGGTGCTGGGTGTCAGGACTTGGACACATCTGTTTTTCTTGCGCGGGTTGGGGGGGGGGCCACTATTTAACCTGCTACACCCAGTCAAGAAACTCCCGATGAAACGAAGCCCAGGCGGGGTCAAGTCAGAATATTCCTGAAACTTAGATGTTCTCCGTGGGGCCTCGCTGCCTGTTTGTTTGCCCAAGAGCTGGAGTTCCCACGTCTCCGCGACACCCCAGGCCCTAGGAAATGGGGAGTGGCTCCCTTTCCCTCTCTGTGTCTCTCTCCAGCTCCGCACCTGCCAAACACCGTCCTAAACCGCAACGGCATCCCTGGTGTTTCCTTAGAGCTGAGCTGTTCCTCCGTGTCCTACTTAATCTTTCAGGTTTTTCTCTGCTGGGAGTTAGCGACGGGATGGTGCAGGCCGGAGATGGCTTATTTCTCTGCTCGACGTTGTGACTGGAGGTTCGTTTATGTCCCTGAGTCTGGCTGGTCTGTTTGTACTGCTGGGAAACCCTCCCTGTCCGGGTGGACCCTCACTGTCGCGAGGGCTTCGGGCACGTCAGCCCTTGTGAGCCGGGCTGCTGCCGCTCGCTCTGGGGTTCTCATGCTTCTCCTCCTGTGCGCGGGCCAGCAGTTTCTCAAGGATGGACTCCGAGGGCACATTTTTGGAGGGGGGTGCGGCTTTGATGGGCACACGACACACGTACGACTCACTAGGTGATGCCAGGCTTTCTGCAAAGTGGATGCCGCAGTCTGTGCTCTGCCCTGCCGGGATGGGGCTCGGTGGGCGCGCCTCCTCCTCACCCCCGGGTCCTCCGACATGTCCAGTCCCTTCCCCAAAGTCAGGATGTGTGTAGGGTCCTACTACGTTTTGATGTCCGGGCAGGGAAATCCTCCTGCTACCGCGCTACCCTTTCCCGGGAGTCTTGTCACTTATCCTTTCAGAGAGAACTTAGAACAGTCTTCAGGCTCTGTATGGAAAATGAGCATGTTGGGGTTTTCACTGGGCTTGCAAGGAATTTGTAGATCCATTTGAGGAGAGAACCTCAGGACCTTGTGGTCTCTAAGAGCCTGGCTTCTGCCTGCCTCCCTGGATCTTCTTTACTATTTCGCTATAAAGTTTCTAACTTTCTGCTTGAGAGGCTTGTGACAATTTTGTTCTGTTTCCACTTGCTACTTTGTATTTTGTTGCTCTTATCCGTGAGCTTGTGTGTCCTCAGACAGGTCTGGTTCTTTCATATGTGACCTTGGAGACGTGGAGCGTGAGTCTCGTCCCCCACAGAGGGACTGGGCTCTTCATTTGCTTCGATAACTGTGTTAAAGCTGGAGGGGGGTGCACGGTTCTTTGGGCTGTGCTATGTTGTCACTGCCGGGAGGGGACAAGCCCCAGGTTCCCTGGTACCCATGCACCAACCCACCCGAGCGGGGGTGTGGGCGTAGAGCTCCTCTGGGCTTCCTGTGAGGTCCCTGGGGGAGGACGGGTGGCCTTGTTCCCACCGGATGCTGCTCAGAGTCCTGACTTGGGTCTGCTCTGACGCCCCCAGCGGGGGTGGATGTCCCGGCTGCCCCAGGCCTCTGCTGGTTGGGTGGGGGTGCGGCCACAGTGTTTCCCGTAGCTGGAGCAAAGCCATTTAGTCTAGCGGCTTTCCGTTTTGATGGGGGCCTCCTTCGTCATCCTGTGACTGGAGAGAGCAACGTCTGCTGGGCTTCCTGTCCTTTCCTGCTGGTGTGCCCCGGGGACCGGCTTACTCTGCTTCACACCCCGGAGGAAGGGAGCCCAGATGTCTCCTTCGGGTCTCCAGGGCCCTGTCAGGCTGCCTGCTCTCCACCTTCTGGAATCCTTCTCTGTTGGTTTATGGATAATGGCAGAGTTTAGGGATGACAGGACTTTGCAGAGGAATGGCTCTCTGTTGCTCTTTTTGGACCCATGAAGATTGAGGACCTTTTAATTTTAATCATCGCAATTTTCATAACTAGAAATTTATTTTTTCAACCCTGCTTTTTGCTCCAGTCTTTCCCTTCTACTTCTTTATCTTTTTTTAATTTTTTAAAGATTTATTTATTTATTCATTTCACAGACAGAGATCACAAGTAGGCAGGGAGGCAGGCAGAGAGAGAGGAGGATGCAGTTTCCTTGCTGAGCAGAGAGCCCGATGTGGGGCTCAATCCCAGGACCCTGAGATCATGACCTGAACCGAAACAGAAGCTTAACCCACTGAGCCACCCAGGTGCCTCCCTTCTATTTCTTTAAAATATCAATCACGAGAGGCTCTCCCTGTCTGCTTCCGTTGCCTTTCCATTCCCCACTCGCGGGGATCTGTTTCCTTAGTTGGAAGACGAGCTGCTCCCTTCCCTCAACGTTGTGGGTCCTTTGAGAGCGGTGCTGAGGCTGATTTCCTCCAGAGACGTTCTGCATTTACCTCTTCTTTCCATCCCGGGCACCAACTTAATTCAAATTTCCTGCTTGACGTTTGTGGATTAAGATCAGTGTGAATTCTGGGGGCACCTGGGGGGCTCAGTGGGTTAAAGCCTCTGCCTTCCACTCAGGTCATGATCTCAGGGTCCTGGGATCGAGCCCCACATCAGGCTCTCTGCTCAGCAGGGAGCCTGCTTCCTCTTCTTTCTCTGCCTGCTTCTCTGCCTACTTCGATCTCTGTCTGTCAAATAAATAAATAAAATCTTCAAAAATAAACAAAAGAACAGTGTGAATTCCGACAGCAGCCCTGCATGGGGACAGGCTTGTGGCGTTCCGGGCAGTTTTTCCTTCCTGCCCGCATGAGGGTGGAGAGAGTACACGCCCTCTGCAGTCCCACCTCTACGTGGGGAGACCCCTTACGTGCCCTACCTGGGGCCGTCCATGGGGGTTCGTGTTCTAACATCACCGTGAGCGGCTTTAATTGCTTTCCGTGCAGTGTCTGTCCTGCCCTGGGGCTGGAGAGGGGCCGGTGCGTGGGGCTTCCGCGAGGGCCTTGGCAGGGCTGCCTAGAGGGGCTGTGCGGGGGCGGAGAGGGCAGCCCACACCGACCAGTGGGGCGGTCCAGGGCAGAGAGGGGGGACCTCCTAGGGGTTGTTCTGAGAGCCTTGGACGCTCGCTGGGGTCTGGAGCCTTTTCGTGGGAGATGACACTTGTAGACATCAGGAGGATATGGTGGGTGTGGGTTGGGCAGATGAGGACCGGAATGCAGAGGCTGGGACAGGGACTTGAGTGGGAGCAGGTGAGGCGCGGAGGCAGCAGGTAGGAGGCCTCGAAGACTCAGGAGTGACGGGCTTAGCGCATGGGGATGTGTGTGGGTGAAGTTGCTGGTGTAGTCAGAGTGGCTCTGGGAGTATGAAAGGCATCGGGGAGAGTGCGGGTCCCCCAGGGAGGAGACACCAGGTGGGAGTGAGTGACGGGCATCCTTTACGGTGTGTCCTTGGGGTTTCAGGAGGTGGGGGGTAGGGGGTGTTCCAGAGCCGGGGAGGGCCAAGGAGTGGAGTCCTGACTTGAAAGTTCTTTTGGGATTTCCCATCTCTGTGACATGTCGGGACCAGATGCCCATCTCCAAGGGGGAGCACCTTCCTTAGGGACCACCCCATGAGGCTCACAGACCCCCTTCTCCTGCCCTTGGGGCCGGTCGGCAGAGGATGTGGCTCTGGACGCCACCTCCCGTGCCCACACCGGCCTCTGTGCAAGGACGCTGGCACGCGGCTCCTCCAGCAGCTGTCCTAGGCAGCCCGTCTATGTCAGCCGGTCCCGGCCTGAGATGTGGCAGGAGCGCCCCCCACCTCTGGCTTTCCTGTCTCCGTTGTGGGAGAGCCCTGCACCCTGAAATCCCAGTTCTTCTCCTCTTTGCAAGATGTCGGGAAACCCAGAAGCCCAGGGAGGCCGGGAACAGACCGTGTCCTCCAGGAGTGATGGGGTGCGAGGGGCAGCTGCAGGGGATGGAGGGGATTTGAGCTGGACCAGGCAGGCTCTTCCTTCTCCTGCTGGCCTCACAGCTGGGGCCTCTTGGATGGGAAGTGGGCTTCTCCCTGTCCCCTCAGTGCCCATGCCCATCACACTGGTGCAGGAGGAGGTCTTCCTAAATGCTGGACAGAAGACTGGTCCCCGTAAGGAGGGTTGACACCTTCTAAAAGCACGGGTGGCCTGACTGGGACCGACGGCATCCTGCCTGCGTTCCGGCTGATCCAGCTGGGGCCATGTGGACATCTGTGCCCCGCCTGGCCATCTGTGTGGGGCGTGCCCAGCCACCTGTTCCCCCAGCGACCGGCTGCCACGGGCCCAGAGTGACCGGCAGTGGTCCACTCCGTTTGCTGCAATATGAGCGTTGGACATTCCTGCTCGGGAGCTGGGGTCACATTTCACGATAGTGGATCATTTCCAGAGTTGGTGATGAAATGGACTTCCAGCTCTCCACCCAGAAATGGTGGAAAAATTATTTGGATCCTGAGGCAAAAACAGCGTTTTCTGTTTGATGGGGAAGCAGTTTCTTCTGTTCTCCTAGAACCTCAGCACCGAACCTCTTCCTCTGTGTTCCAGAATCTTGGCCTCACAGGAGGAGACGGGGAAGGGAGAATCAAGTTTTATATTTTCCAGTATTGTGCTTATTTAGTACTGAGAAATATTTACATAGAGTAGGAATGCATGAATTCCAGGGTGAACCGCTGGAGTCATGGGCACGTTCTGTCCTTGTCTGTCATTCCCATGCCCTCCTGGTCTCCCTAGACCCTCCGCCGCTGGCAAGGTGCTGTCGAAAGGTTAAGGGAGGCCCATGCAGCTTTCCCCGGGTTTATTTGAGCAAACATTGATTCGTTTTGGGAAGCAGCAGACAGAAGGCGGCTGGGAACTCTCCCCTGACAGGAGCCCGGGGAGGGGTTTCTGGAGAGGAGCCAGGGAAACCAAGCAAGGCAAGGACTGCACTGGCCATAGTGGGAGCGGCCGCCTTCTCTGGGAGAGCCTGGCTGGCTGATTGCGGTTGGGACTAGGTAGAGGCTTAGATGCACCTAAGAGGAGATTTACTGCAGGGATTGCCCGAGCAGCCTCCCGATCCGCCATCTGCACGCTGGAGACCTGGGAAGGCTGGTGGGGTAGTTCCGTCTGAGCCTGGAGGCCTGAGAACCCAGGGGTGGGGGTGCCAGCGCTGTGAGTTCTAGTCCGGGTCCAAAGGCTGGAGAGTCAGGGGTGCTGGTGTCCGCGTGCAGGAGATGATGATTATCTCCACCCAAACGAAGGGAGCCCATTTACACGTCCCCTGTTTTGTTCTAGATGGACCCTCAGTGCATTGGATGAGCCATCTGTGTTGGGGAGAGCGTATTTTGTACTTGGTCTGATCAATCAAATGCTAATCTCTTCCAGAAACACGCTCATAGTCACACCCAGAAATTATGTTTCACCAACAATCTGGGCATCCCTTGGCTCCATCACGTTAACACATAAAGTTGACCATCACAGAGGAGGACCTCTTCAGCGGTGTACTTTAGAGCCTATGGCGGGGGGCGGGGGGGGGCAGCGGTCAAATGCACATTCCCAGGCCCCATCTGGACGGCACAGAATCCAAGCTCCGGCAGACGGGCACTCGCGCAGGTGGTGCTCAGCAGCACCGTTGCAGGGCCTGAGATCCCGAGCCTGCGGGACTAGACCCTCCTCCTCCTGCAGTGGGGAGGCTGGAGCTGGGGCGGAGGCTGAGGCTGAGCGTGGCTGGGCCACGGCAGGGAGGGCTGCGGACTGAAATCACCTGCGAGACCTTGGAGGGCCATGGATGCCCGACCCCACCCTGGAGACGCAGGGTTTGCTGAGCTGGGACGGGCCCTGTAAAGCTTTCCCTACGCCGTGAATGGGTGGTTGGTGTTGGGAACTGCACGTCTGCATCAGGTTTTGGGGTCCATCACCTGGTAAAGACAGAGGCAAGAGGTGTGCTCGGTATCATGGGGCTCACCAACATCACAAAATTCAGTATCCTGTTGGGTGCCTTCTGGTCAGAAAATATCCCTCTCCCCTTAAAATTAGGCTTGGTCATGTGACCAGTTCTGGCCAGTGGGTTGGCGGAAGTGATGTCAGTTCCAGGCGGGGACTGGGTGGGTCCAGGTGCAGGTGTGAGCGGCTCGTGCCGCCGCGTGACCACAGTGACCACGCTGGGCCACACTGGACGCGGGAGGTGAACGACAAAGACGGTCCTGCCGTTTGCGCTCGCCGAGGGTCTGAGCCTGTTGGAATCGGGGTTATGTCCCAGCTTCTCCTGATAGGCACATCTTTAGAACCTTATCAAAAAAGTACTAAAACTAACAAGAATTCTGGATCATAAATGCCTTCATCGTTACCTTCCTAAGACAGGTGAACTGGGTCTTCTTTTTCTAACTTTTCGCCTGTTTTGTTTTTAAAACACCACTCATTGATTGTGGCAGCCAGCCGCTGATGCGGGAATGTTTTCCAAACCCTTCTCAAGGTAGAGCACTGTAAAATGTGCTCAGTTCATGGAACTTGCTTATTTAGTTTGTCCCTAGGAAACAAGTGTGATGTCAGGCAAAAAATCCAAAATGATTAGAGCGAGTGGTGGTCTTTTCTCATGGAGAAAAATGCCTCCAGAAAATTGATTGATCCTTGAGTGAGTGCTATGCACGCTGAAACTCTTCTCTTGACTTTCACCAAGGGAAATCTCAAGTTAGGGAGAAGGAAGAAAATACACCACTTACTTTAAAATGCATTTTTTTTTTCCCAGGGGAAAATTTAGTGGCTGTGATGGTTATGATGCTTTTTCCTAAGAAAATTTTTTTCAGTGTATAATACATTAGACTGCCACGAGCTTTCTGCCAAGGTGAGAGCTTGCATTAAATGAGAGGTGGTTCTTACTTGATTTAATTCTTGAGCAGAGTGATGGCCGGGCTTCGTGAAGGAATAGAAGGGTAATAGAAGTGAATTTATTGAGTTCAAGTGTCCTGACATTTGCATTTTGTGAAATTTCTGTTCATGCTTCAGGGAGAAATAATTTCAACATACTAGTAAAAGTAAGCACCTCCAGAAACATTCAGTGCACACTCCAAAGTTATTTTTCTAGCTCTGAACTGCTGTTTAGGGTTGAATTATCATATAACTCTTTTTCAGAAGCCAAAATTCAGTTGACAAGGGGCAATTTGTTTTTTCTGAAATATTTTCTATGACGGTAAGAATCTGGTAGATGCCCCAAACCTCTGAGAATAGAGGGAGAGAGAAAGCTGATAATGACTTGCTCTTTCGTAGCATGACTGAGAGAAGCATTGGGAATGTGTGGTTTTGTGTTCTAGAGGGACCTTCCACATCCGGGGCCGGTGGATCCTCAGAGCGGGGAGGGGTGAGGACAGGCGCGTGGAGCTCTGGTTCCATGTGTTTGCGTGTGGTCTGGGCAGGCCCAGCAGCTGCTGTCCCTCTTGAGAAAGCTTGAGAAGCAGAGAGCGATTTTCCCTGAGGTTCCTGGGATGGTGTCTCCAGAGAGAAAAAGTTGTACCTGTGAAGCTGTGATTTTTCTTTTCTTTTTCTTCTTAAGATTTTATCTATTTATTTGAGAGAAAGGGAGAGAGAGAGAACATGAGCAGGGGGACGGGCAGGGGGAGAAGCAGATTCCCCACTGAGCAGGGAGCAGGACGCGGGGCTCATCCCAGGACCCCGGGAGCATGAGCTGAGCTGAAGGCAGGCGCTTCTTGGACGGAGCCCCCAGGCCTTTTGCGGGTGTGGGTTTTCAGGTCGACACTGTGGTAAGGACGTGATTGCACGTTCACCCAGGACCTCCTGGGGAGCAGGTTTGCGGGGTGGACTCTCCACGGGCTTTAGCCACCTGGGAACTCCTCCCGGGCTGCCTGCCTCTCTCCCTCCGGGGACCACGCTCTCCAGGAAAGGCTAAGTGGCGTGTCAGGGGAGGAACTGGGCTGATGCTCATCCCAGGAGAGGCTGGAGCCCAGCTGCAGGCGTGGACTCTGGCTGGCTGGCTCCCAGGGGGGCCAGCCTGGCCTTAGGGTACCATTTGCAGTCTCTAGCCCTGGGAGACTCCGCTGAAATCCTTCTTTCACCCCGGGTCATGCTCATTCTCAACTGCTTTGAGCTGCTGGTGGCCTCATGGAAGCCACGGGCACAGCTCATCAATGGGGTTTGTATGACTGTGGGAATAAAAATTAGCTGACTCAGCGGGTGCGCTGCTTTAGGCTTATGGTCCTGTGGGGTCCCCGATCCTCTCCACAGGGAAGGAGTAGCCCAGGTGAGGGAGCAAATCGGCTCCACCTGGGGAGGGAGCTGCCCGTTCTGAAGCTTGCCCCGTGCTTCTCCTTCCTCTCAGTCCCAGGGTGGTGGGGGATGGAGCGGGGATCCCGGAGGACAGAGCTGGGAGAAGCAGGGAGGAGGTGATGAAGGAGGGAGGGCTCTCCGGACAATGGCCCGCTGGCTTTCTCTGGTAGGTCAGTGAGCTCAGCTCTGCGGGTGCCATGGAGGTGGCATCCCCTCACTTAGGGTCCCGAGGCGTCTGCCTTCTCTTCCTCAGGAGGAAGACTTCGACCCCTCAGGGCACCTCAGAGCCCCCTGTCCTGGGAGGTTGGGCACCGGTCCTCTGCTTGACCTCACTGTGCGCAAAGCTGTCTTTGGCCCCCGGGCCTGGTGGCGCAGGCGCCTCCCTAGGTGCTGTCTGGCCAGGAGCCAGACTCTTAGCCTGAGACACAGTGGAAAAGCGTTGCTCTCGGACCGTACAGCGCACAGTTCCTTCTCAAATAGTTTTCTAAGGGCTTTTCACAAATAGACCATTATAACTAGAATAAACTAAGGAAAACAGTTGCTGCTCTCTTAAAAGCCCGTGTGGTGGCATTAGTCGTGCCGTTTGCTGACGCTGGAGAATGAAACCACACGAGCGTTTGGTTACGTCGAGGCTCCTGCGCCGGCTGCTCTGATGCTCGGTTTCGGTGCTCGGTTTCGGTGCAGTGCTCGCTCTTTCATTTGAGTGGCGACCCTGCTTTGTGGCCTCAGCCTCGGGTGGCGCGTGGCAGGTGGTGGTCGCTGGTCCTCCCGGACACAACTGTGTTAGAACTCTTAGCAGTTCAAAGGACAGGGCTCCCTCGAGCCCAGGCTTTATGTGTGTATCTGCGTAACTCTGGGTGTTTTGCACAAAGCAAAGATACGGCCTGGGTGTGATTTCCCAAGTAATCCCTCAGGCCACCACGGGCCGGGGTAGGAGAACAGGGAGATTTTGTAGGCGTTGGTAAGCTGGCATGGGAAAGCAAAGGTCGTAGGTCCAAAGTCCCCAGGCCCCGGCTGGGTTCTGGATCCTTCCTGAGGGGGGCTCCTTTGCATGGTGTGAGCCCCTGAATCTGCTGGTGGGGGAGGCTGGGAGCCGGCCGCTCTCCCTCCCCGGTCCCCATGGCCGGCAGGCTTCCTGCAGGAGGCATCTCCATCTCTACAGCACTGTCCCCAGAGCTGAGGCAACCGGGCGAGTCTCGGTGTTCAGCCGCCTGTGCCGTACGCGTGTGGGGGTTGCACAGACGTCATTTCCTGATTATTCATTTTGGTAAAGAAATTGGGTTTGACTCCATGTCAGGTTGGGACATTTTTGGGAAAATCTGAAGTGGGATTTTCAAGATGGCCACAGTAGTTTCCTTGCTAATGTCATTTTCCCTGTCCACTGGGTTCTTGGGACCAGAGTCATTCTAGGTACATCCCGGCTTAGAGGACAGGAGCCGGCCTCTCTCGTGCTGAAACCGGTTCTGCTGGCGCAGCGCCCGGGCCCTCGACACCTGCTTTGTCATCGAGGTGGGGGGAGGCGGCGAGGCCGTCTAGGGGACCTGCCCCAGGACGCCTGCTGCTGCTGCTGCTGCTGGGACCCCGGGGAAAGGAGTCAGCCAAGGTGCCAGGTGGCCACAGCGACCCTTCGCCGGCTCTCTCCCTGCCATCTGCTGGGTCCCCTCCCTCGCCTGTGCTCCCCTTCCCCCATGGTGGATGACAGATGGAGGGACGCTCTGCCCCCCGAGGGCACATGGTGCTATAACTGGAGGGGTTTTCGCCGTCCTCCTGAGAATAAAACCGGAATCAGACCCAGATAAGTACGGTTTTATTGCTCTTAAGAGTGTAACTACTGAACTCTTCCATGGCATTTCTGTAATTCAGAGTTTCGGTATGTGTAGGAAAGTGTCCTTCTTACCAGTGTGCGTTTTGCTGTTGTGGCAGGCGCTGCTCATCCAAACACCTTCTCCCCTGTTCCGGCTTCTTCCCTCTGGCAGATGCACTGGTTCGAGTCCGTTAACTGCATGCTGCCGTCTGCCCGACCAACCGAGGGGCTGTGGCTTTTAAACAACGTGTGCCTCCCTCCCAGCCGGCCGACGTAGCACGGCGGGGAAGAGATGGGATCCGGAGGTCAGACCCTTCAGGCTCCCTTGCGTCTCTGCCCAGCGACGTGGCATGGCCTCGGCAGGTTCTCCCTGTGCGTCATGTTGTGACTTGTGTAGCGGGCTGATAACAGTTCTCCCAAATCAAAGCCTTATTGTGGGATGAAGTACTTAGACCAGTGTCTTGAACATTGTAAGAACTTAGCAATAAATCTTGGATATTTGAAGTAATTCTAAAGCCCCCGCCATGATACAGAGTCCCTGTATTGGCATCTGAAAACTCAGAAAACTGGAGGTGAGCCAAGGGTCAATCCAGGCAATGACAACTGGTTTCCATACATGGTGATGGCGGCCGAGGTCGGGACCGACCCTCCCACTGAGGACGGCTAGAGGAGCTGGAGGAAGAAGCTGAATGCTGTCTTTGAAAGCGCTGGAGAACTGCGGAGCTCTGGGGGAGGAGAAGACACAGAAGGCTGCATCTGTCTGTGGACTCTGGAGTTGGCGGCTCAGAAACCGAGGACACAAGCGAGTTTTCGGCAGGTGCTGGCGGCTGAGAATCCAAAATGTGGAGTCAGACTTCGGTGACTGAAAGATGCCAACTGTGACCTCCTGGACAAGCATGGAGAGAGTTGCAGAAGAGTATGTAAGCATCAAGCTAACAGAGACAACAAATAGGATAATGAAAGTACTTGATGAATCAGAAAGTTGGCAAGAGACAGATGCAGGAACAGGGAAGAGGAAGGACGGACAGAAAGCAAACTGTAAGATCGTGCATTCGTCTCAAATATGTCAACAAACCCTAGGCTTTGGTTCGAGACCTCCAACGTTTACAGCTCGAGGAGAAGGATGCACCACAAGTAGAGGAGACCCTAGCTTCAGCCCCGCAACCCCAGCTGGGTTAAGGTGACTTGTGAGGACTAATGACATCGTAGCAAAACTGCTAAAACCACAGGCAAAGAGAAAAATCTTAAAAAGAGCCAAAAAGCAAGCAAAAAAAAAAAAAAAAGAAGAAGAAGAAGAAGCAGCAGCAGCAGCAGAAGCAGAAGAAGCAGCAGCAGCAGCAGCAGCCGCCGCCGCCGCCGCCCACATATTCCTTCGGGAGAAGCAATAACAGGTCTGGGGTCTGACTTTGCAACAGACGGAGGAGGCTCACTGGGGAGCACACGCAGACCAGGAGGGCGAGGAAGACGAGAGCCTGGGGCGCTCCCGCGCTGGGACAGCAACTCTCAGACAGGAGCCGTAAAGACAGACAAGAGACTAACGAGAATCATCAAAGAGAGTGGAAGAATAAATACCAGTGATCTTATACGAGCAGAAGAGAAATGATTGCAGGTGGACGTTCAGGGAAACAGAGAGGAATTAAGAGCCAGGGAAGGGGTAAACAGGAGCGGGTATTTAAAAGCGTGTTTGTTTGTAGTAATAATGTCTTATGGGTTTTTCATGCAGAGAGAATCTCAAAATAGAATAGCATACAAGTTGGGAGGTGGTTAAGGGAGCTAAATTGTTGCTTTTTTTTTTCTTTTGAAGATGTGTTTATTTATTTTAGAGAGAGACACAGAGAAAGAGCATGAAAAGAAAAAGAAAAGAAAAAAAAAGCACACAAAGAAAGTGTGTGCATGAATGGGGAGAGGGTCAGAGGCAGAGAGAATCCCAAGCAGGCTCCCTACTGAGCGGTGAGCCCGATGTGGGGTTCGATCCCACGACCCTGAGATCGGGACCTGAGCTGAAACCAAGAGCTGGACGCTTAACTGGCTGAGCCACCCAGGAGTCCCTGGAGCTAACTTGCTCTAGTTAGAAGGAAATGTAGCCTTAAGTGTATCTATTAGAAAAAAAGTTAAATAATGAATCATCAAAGAATCTGACCTCAAAAGCAAATTGAATACAAAGAAAGTAAGAAGACGGAAATAAATACAGGAATATAAAGTAATGAAATAGAAAATAAGTATGCAGTCTGGAGACAAAGCCAAAGCTGGTTCTTTGAAAAGAATCTCTGAGGTGAGCCTGGGTGCCTCAGTGCGTGTTCGACTCCTGACTTGGGCTCAGGTCATGGTCTCAAGGTCATAAGATGGAGCCCTGTGTCAGGCTCTGCCCTCAGCGGGGAGTCTGCTTCTCTCCTTCTCCCCCTCCCTCGGCCGCTCCCCTGCTCTCATCAGTACCTTCTCTCTGTCCCTCCCAAATGAGCAAATACATCTTTAAAAAAAAAAAGAAAACATTTCTGAAAATTGAAAAATCCCTGATGACATCAGGAAAATATCAGGACCCAAGAGGGGATATTACTAAAGATACCGCAGTCGCTACAGAGATTGTAAGAGGAAAACCATGATGACCAATTTGTGGAGATAAATTTGAACCTTTAGGTGAAATTCCCCAAATCCAGGAAACATAAGTTAAAAAATGAGCCCCCCAAAATGAGGAAAATCTGAATATTCTTATTAGAGTGAAATATTCTTATCAGAACTAAATGTTAAATTTATAGTAATATATTTACATACAGGCACACAGGATATACTCTATGTTCATAGTTTCATCAGCAAGTTCTATCAGACTCTTCTGGACCAAGTCACACGACCTCTATATGAAATCTTCCAGAGGCTGGAACAAGAAGAAACCCTTTGCAATTTCTTTCAGAAGAATCAAGTAATGTGAAAAATTGAAATTTGTCAGAGACATTGCAAGAACAGAAAAATTGAGTTCAACCTCATTCACGAAAGTCGACTTTAAAACCCCGAAGTATTAGCAGACCGAATCCAGCGATGCATACAAAAGGTAATGTGTCATGTCCAAGTGATGTTTGTTTTAAAACACAGGTTTGATTTAACATTTGAAAGTCGACTAATGTGATTCAGCATATTATCAGAGTAAAAGAGAAAACTCATGATGTTTTACCAACTGGGGGAAAAAGCATTTGACAGAACTCTTAGGAAACAAGGAAATAAAAGTATATATCATTTAAACGGATGAAAGAGCTGGAAATCACCCCCTCCCCAGACACACCCTCGGATCAGAGCTTGAAATATCCAGTTCTTCACGTGAGGCCAGAAACAGACCAGAGTGTGCTCTCGCCACTTCTGGATTGTGCTAGAGCTCCTAATCAGTGCAATAGGAAAGAAGAAGAAATAAACTTTATAGTAATTGGAAAGGAGAAATAACACTGCCACTATTTGGAGATGGTGTATTTATGTGCACAAAATTCCCAAAGAGTGTATAGAGAAATTACTGGGTTTAATCCACTCTCATTCCACAATGACTCTGAATTCAGTGTCAACTCTATTTCTCTACACTACCAACCGACATCAGAAAATGAAATTGAAAAGCTTTGCTATTAATAACAGTGTTAGAGAGACTACAGGAATAGCGTAGAGTCTCGATGCAGAATTAAGCATGTATGAACACTTGATTGAGTTTAATGGTGGTGCCGGAGGCAGATAGAAAGCTGGCTTTTTCTCAGTAGATAACGGGGTCAATGGGATATCCATGCAGGTAAAAAATAAATTTCAGCATTGTTTCACCACATGAACAGAACAAATGCTAGCCGATCTGCTGATATAATATAAAAGGAAAAATGAAAATGAAAGTTCTATCCATCAAGGATAAGATTTAGAAATCAGAATGTGTTAAAATGAAGAACTTCTGGCAGTCAAAGGACACCATCAGGAGGCAGATTCAGAGTGGGAGGTTTTTGTAATACGTTAACCACAGATAGAGCCTATACGGATCTCTGTCTTACTGTCTGTCTGTCCATCCATCCATCCATCCATCCATCCACCGACCTACCTCCTTACTTACCTATTATCCATCCAAAGATCCCTCCATCATCTCTCTCTCTTTCTATCATCTTATCTCCTTCTTTCTCCAGGCACTAAGATCTTCGTGTCCAACTCTGGCAACCTTGCCATTCTTTGGTGTTCTGCTATCAAAACCCGCCACGAGCTACAGATGTCTTCAGATTCGTCACCCGGAAGCAGCGCACTCGTTTATCCCTTTGCTGAGCTTGCTCGCAGGGCATGATTCTCGTAAATAGAAGCAAACAGATCCATCGCCTCGTCTCTAGCTGTCCTCTGTGCCGCTGCTTCCCGAGACCTCACCTGTGTCCTCTTTTCTGAACACATCCTGCAAGATGGATGAGAGATTCAAGCTCTGGTCTGTCCACACTGGCTCCGGTCTGTCCACACGGGCTCCGGTCTGTCCACATGGGCTCCGGTCTGTCTACACAGGTCAGGTGCCCTCTAGGTGCCCCCCACCCAGCCCACCAGCTGGTCACATTGAAGTCTTCTCTCTTTTATGGGCAATTAACTTAACCTTTTCCTTCAGTCCTTCGACTCGGCTGGGGCCGTCAGCTTCACTTCCTGTGCATCTACAGAATCTTACACAAGGTGCTCATGAGCTCAGGAGCAAAGTGGCTGCTTGGTGGAGGGTCCTGTGAACCCAGTTGTGTGTTCGGGACTTGGTTTTGTGTAGTCACTCCTACGTGTGCCTGCCTGAGTTAGAGGATCCTTCCCTGACGCCAGCTTCTTCTGAGAGAGTCTCCAGATCGCCCCAAAGCCTGAGGTCCTTCAGCATTTGGATTGTGTCTCTCATGGACCTACGTCAGATACCGGGAACCACTTGTTTTCCTGCTGCTTCATGAAACCCAGACATTCTGCTGAGGAGTAGAAGCACATGGGGGTGGAGAGAGTCATCAGCGACATCCCAGCCTCCCGAAAGGAGACCCCACCACAGGCATGACAATGTGTGTTAGGGGAGTACGATCAGTAACACATAAATCTTACTTTATGGCAGTGGTTGTGTGAATTAAATTTATGTGAGAGCTTGAGTCAGGACTCTTCTGGTTATAATTTAAAAATGCTGATAGAACTTCATGAATATAATGATGTTTTGGATTTTCTCTTCTTATATTCTTTTTTGTATTAGTTTCAGAAACCCCTTTGTTCCATCAGGTTCACACTGGCCCACTCCTGGGATCTGAGTCAATGGTCTGGCCAGAAATCGATCCTTTGAGGGAGCTCCTCGGGCAGGGAGAGGTAACGCAGCTGAGGGATACTTTCATTTTCCGTTAGGTGCTAGGGTCCTTCAGTGGGGTCCTGACGCTGTTAAACCTCATCGCGGGTCCTTCTGTTCCTGTGGGAAGCTTTATGAATATGTGACGTGTATGCGTTCATATAGGAAAGGAGACACTGCAGCATTTTCTGTACTTCACCTGTAACACCAAGTAAAGAGCAACCCCCCCGAACCATTGGAAAGGAAGAAGGAAACAAAACGAAGGTTTTTTATTCTTTTCAATGGAAGTCCAGTTTCCTAAGTTCCTTCCTCATCTTCTGTGCCGAGCTGCTCACTGCCCAGTGATAAGCTCCTCTACAAGGAGGGCTTGTGGCGTTAAACAGTCTGGGTCTCCCACCCACGGGGACCCCGGCAGCGGTATGATGCTGGGCACAGGAAGTGAGGCTGCCTCTCCCTTGGTGCCCACACCTGGCACCCGGGGCCCCGTCTGCACACCTTCATGCACGCACCGAGATGGACGCCTGCTGATGGCCTTGGGGGCGCTGCACGCCTGGAGGAGTCGAGGGGCACAGGGCAGTGAGCAGGAGATCCCAGTGGAGGCAGGAGCCGGAGGACCGAGCTCTAGCCCCAGGTGGGCATTACGTGGGCTGGAGCGAGAGCTTGGATCTGAAGCTTCAAATTTCTCATCTCCCAGCTGAGGGACTGGGCGCAGGCCTCCTCAGGCCTCTTCCGGGACTGACATTCTGGATTCCTTCTATATGCATGACACAAGGTGCCCTTCCAGCTGGGACGGCTCTGGGGGAGGCTGAACTGGGCCACGTGGTCAGCTGTCCACAGGTGTTTTCAGCTGTTAGTAAGTAAGGCTTTAAAAACATCCCCATAAATCGGTTTAGAAATCATATGCTGGTAAACTCAGGAGAATTTTTATTCAAAGGAAACCGGTTTTGCTCAGCATGTCTCCTAGTCACGCACTTCCCTGGTCTATAGTGAGGCCGGCCGGCTCTGGATCAGAGATGCCTTCATTTCAGGGTTGCTCATGGATGGAGACGAGGGCCAGCTCGGACATTTGGCACAACTCGTGGCAGTGCCCTTGAGTGTGATGTGGCAGCTCACAGTCTCCTTCCTCTTTCCTGTGTCTTCCCCTCATCACAGAGAGAGTTACTGCTCTTGTCCTAATATCCATGCCCTGTGCTCGTGGACAGCAGGCAGGAGGCTTGGAAAGACCCCCAAGCCCCAGGGAAGTGGGTGCGTGGTTCAGGACGGTGGCACCGGGACGCTTACCAGGGTCGGCTCCTCCCTGCTGTGCCAGAGGCAGGAAGTGAGGTTATTTCAGGAGCACGTGTTGAGTCCTGATTGTGCGCCAAGTGCCGGGGAGGGAACACAGGTAAACGGCCTGGTTTTAAGACAAACGATTATCTTCAAGGAGGAGGTGAGATGAGCACTCCCAGAAATAACATGCGAAGTTGTGAGGGGATCCCCTGGAAGGGGATATCCCAGCTGGTTCTCAGGAAACGCTTCACAGAGGCTGTGGCCACTGAGGACGCCCTCGAAAGGCAAACTTGGCTTTCAGACGGTGGACAGGATGGGAGGAGGGCGTTAGGGAGCAAGAACAGTGGGAGTGTGGGCGGGTTTCCCAAAGCGGAGCCGGAGGGCTGATTTGAAGTGAGACACAAGGCAACATTCTTTTATTTTAAGAGTCTTGAATATATTCCTATATATTGGACAAATGCATGTATTTCTTTTCCAGTATAAGCTGGAGTTTTAAAAAATGAGCTTCTTGGGAATGCTGGGTAGCGGAGGCAGTGGTGCCCGTGTAAATCTGGAGCATTTCGGATCCCCTTGCGTCCCCTGAGTAAAATAAGGAGGAGTCAGGAAAACAATAAAACCTTGCAAAACCAATGTCCTCAGCATAACTGGAAGACCGAGAATGATCCAATAAAAAACAAACAAACTCTGTAATTAGGAACAGAAGCTCCAGATTCAGGGAAAGGACCCCCAGGTTCCAGCATCTGTGGAGAAAAAGTGCAGCTCTCGGGGCACAGGGGACCTCCTGGTGGGTCTGAACCCGACCTGAAGTCACTGCCGGAAAGAGAAGGGCTCCCTCGGGATGAAAATACCAGGTTCCCTGTGGGTCAGAGGACGCGCTATAAAGAAGATGCTTGGAAGTCGGCTCTTGAGAGGCCGACGCTGAGGGAGGACCTGGGGCCACAAAGAAGGAGGGGTGAACGCTACACTGTGAAGAGGAAAGAAGCCCCAGCCCATGGGGTCCCAGAAGGTCAGCAAAGTGAAGGGACAGGCTCTGTCATGTCATGGCCGTTCCCGGCTGAGGACGCCGGTCCCTGCGGGAGGAGGTCACACCCCTGTGCGGACTCCCAGCTGAGGACGCCGGTCCCTGCGCGGACAGGGAACAGAAGGGGCGGTTTGAACCAAGTATCTCCTCAACCCCGCCAGGTGCCGAGCGCCGTCTGCATACATGCCGAAGCACAGACTGTTTTTATCCACACAAACCTACTATAAAAAGGAAAATTAAAAGCAGGACTCGAAACGATTCAATGAGAATAAGACAGTTTAAAAAGGTGTGAATACAAACAAGACAAAAATACAAACTGTCATCAGTATAAAAATAAATAAAGCTGAAATAAAAAAGCAAGGGAAACACATCAGTTCAACAACAAAACAACAAATATAATCCACCCCGTCGTGACGATGACCAAGTAGTAGGTTATTTCGACAAACGGTGCTCAGATGCACATGAAGACAGCTTTAGCCTCCTTGTCACGCCATTCACAAAAATTAACTCCAAATGGTTCATAGATCTAAGTGTAAGATCTGAAACTATAAAACATTTTTAAAAGATTGGTTTATTAGAAAGAGAGGAGAGAGAGCAGGGGAAGGGGCAGTGGGAGAGAGAGAATCCCAAGCAGAGTTCCTGCTGAGCACAGTCCGACGTGGGGCTCGATCCCAGGACCCTGAGGTCATGACCTGAGCCAAAATCAAAAGTCAGATGCTTAACCGACTGAGCCACTCAGGTGTCCCACACTATAAAATCTTTAAAAGAAATTTTAAAGGGAAACGCCTTCATGACTTGGGGTTAGGCAAAGATTTGTTAGATTAAACAGCACACACACGATTCATGAAGGACAAAATGACAAACAGGACTTCATTAAAATTACGACTTTTGGCATGTCAAAACGTACTGTTAAGAAAATAAAAAGACAGTTCACAAAGTGGAGGAAAATGTTTGCAACTCATATATTTGACAAAAGCTTTATATCCAGAAGGCCTACATTTTTCTTACAAAATAATGAGACAGAAAAAATTAAGAGTAAAAGGCTTGAATAATTTCTCCAAAGTAGACATGTGAATGGCCCATAATCACATAAAAAAGATGATGAACAGCGTTAGTCATTAGTGAAATGCAAATTAAGATCACAGTGAGGTACCCTTTAACACACACTCACTACAGTGGCTCCTGATCCAAAAGATGGCAGGAGCGAGATTGGGTGAGGTGTCTCTGGAGACACAGGAGGTCCCCTCCGTGCTGCTGGGAGTGGCCCTGGTGTCAGTGGCTTTGGAAGATGGTTTTGCAATTGTTTAAAACGTTGAACACATATTCACTCCAAGACCCCAAAATTGTCCTCATAGGTACCCAGGAGAAATGAGGACATATTCGCACACAGTCTTTCTTGTGAATAGTGGCATCACTCGTAATAGCCAGAACGTGGAAACAGCCCACGTTTCGATCAGCCGGGGAGCCTCAATGCCGCGGAGTAGATCTATACAAGGGGGTACTACCCACAGAGACAAAAGATAGAGTAACATTTGCTGCAACACGATGAACTCAAAAACACGATTCTGAGTGAGAGAAAGCAGACAGAGAATACCACATATTGTGTGACCCCGTTTATATGAAATATTCAGAAAAGGTAAATCTGTAGGGACACAATGTAGCATTCATATCTGCCTGCTTTGAGGATAGGAAGAACGATCAACTTCAGAAGACCAAGCGGTTATTTTTTAGGGGTGAGGGAAGTATTCTAGAATTAGATTGTGTTGATTATACAGCTCTGTATATTTACTAAAAAAATTATTGAATTTTACACTTACAGCAGGTGAATTTTATGATACGAAAATTCTACTTCCATAAAGTTGTTAAAAAAATAATAACAGGGTTGAGACCGAATGTATCAGTCTTACCAATGCAGGTGAATGGGTTGAGCCCTCTGTGTAAGAGAGTTTGCTTCAGAAAGGGCGTCTCAGAAACGTTCTGCATGGGCAGACTCACCTACAGCAGAAGGGTTCAAGGTCTTGCAAGCAACGCCGGGTGCTGAGGCGTGCTGTGTGTTGAAACAAAGGTTGCGGTAGCGGCCCTCTGACCGGACCCAGTAAACTCCAAACACAAAGCAGTAACACTCGCAACAAAGAAAGACTCCCTTTACGACTGAAAGCCACAGTTCACAAAGAGGTTCCAATAATTATGAATATTTGTATTTCTCATGGCCAAAGAACCAGCTTTGAAAGGTAAAGACTGCAAGAGCTTCCCGGAGGCTCACACAGAACGGAGTCTTCAGCACGCCCCTCCCATACAAGGGAGAGAAAGGGCTCAAAATACCAGTCAGAATACAGATGATGTAGAAGACATAATAAGGTAGATTTTTGGAAATGTTATAATTTACACCCTTATAATTTGCAATATTCACATACAACACAGGAAATGTCAACAAAAACTGACCACTTGTCAGGTTCCAAAGAAAACGATATTGAGTTGAATGGGGCAGGAAGGTTGCAGAGAACATTTTCCCATCAAAATGCAATGAAAGTAGAAGGCACTAAAGAAATTAAAAAAAAAAAAACAACCTTTCTGTCAAAAATTTAAAACTCTATCAACTCCTGAATGAAGGGAGAATATGAAGCCAAATTACAGAATTCACAGAAAATAGTAACAATGAAAACACTGTGGCAGGGAGCAGGAACCCCCGTCCCCTTCTGGGTCCTTCTGGCCGGACTGCGAGTCGCACTGACACAGATTCAGGGCAGGAAATCAAAGGTAAGGGTGTGCGTGCGGGGAACCCACACACACGTGCAAGTTCCAGAGACCCCCGGGCACCATGAGGTCCCCGTGTCACCGTGAGCTCAGGAGAAGGGGCTGGGGGTCTGGGACGTCAGAGGGAAGGAGCGCGACGCCCAGGAGGGTGAGAAAGTCAGTGTTCGGTTCACAAGCGTCTGCGGCCGCGGGGACGTGGGGGGACGCGGGGGACGGGGATCCGACAGGCTCTGCCCCGTCCCGCCTGTCCACGGACCTGGTTCCCGTCACAGTGCGGTCGCCCAGGCCGGCCGCGCTCCTCCTGGAGCAGGTCCTCTGTCGGAACTCCTCTCAGTAGTTGAGGCGGAGGCGAAGAGCGGGTCCTGAGGCTGCGGGCGGCTTCCTGCCCAAGTGGCCCGTCCTGGGCCGCCTGCCCGGGCCCCTTCAACCACGTATCAGGATCCATGTGTGTATTTAAAACCACAGTGAGAGGAAGATTTAGAGCCTTCAATGTCGTTATAAGTAAAAGTAAAAGGATAGAAAAGAACGAATTAGTCCTCTTTCTCAAAAAAGCTAGAAAAAGAACCAGGAAGCAAACCGAAAGGATTCACAAGACGGAAGCAGAGCTAAGGCCACAGTCCAGCGGCGCTGGAAGGACCGGCCGCCCTTCAGCCCTCGCAGGAGGGGTGCAGCGACGGCCGGACGAGCCACGGTCGTTCTCCTTGTGGATTTCGGTTCTAGAAATTCGCCCTGACGGTGCACTTGCCAAACTTCCGGAATACACACGGGGAAGCTACTGTTGCAACGCCGTCTCTAACTGTGACCTACTGGAAACTGTGTATCCGCTCATCTGCAGGACAGTCGCTGAGTCGCCCGGACACATCCCAGCCATGTCCCGTGCACCTGCTGCTGATGGGCCGCCGTCCGTCTGTCCCTTCCACTTCAGTAACAAAACCAGTGAGAAAGCCTTGTATAAAGGGAGCGGAGCGGCGGCCAGGGCGTGTTACTAAGCAAGAAGCAAAGCAGCGGGGAGAGGAGTGCTGTGCTGTGTCGCGTGAGTGAAATAGGGGATAAGAAAATACACCCGCATTCGTGTATTTGCGGAACAGCCGCACACAAGGGGTAAGTGGGGACGCGGGACGGGTGCCTGCGCGGGGTGGGGACTGGGCGGAAGAACAGAGCTGCGGCAGCGCGGGCGCCCGGCCGGCCACGGGGCGGGGGGGGACAGTCTAGAATGCAGCAGGGAGAGAAAATAGGCAAGCGACTTCTTCCCTCGCAATGAAGGACATCGTCGCCCTGAAGGGGGGTGCACGCCGCCGTGGGGCTAACCCAGGGACGTCTGCACGCAGGACCGGACTCTGTGTCCTTGGGCTGCAGACAAAAATAACTCTGAACACATTTCAACTCTAATTTTGGGCTTATTTCTCACAGAAGTATGGATTAGCAATTCCGAAACTTCTTTTACTTTTTAAAAAATTCTCAGGTCAAGCACATCAGTAAGTCCACTGGGGGTCACAGAGCAGAAGGGCATTACGGTATAAAGTCGGGGGGAAGGCTGCAGGGAGGGGGGAAGGTGGACAGAGGTGTGTGGGTACGACAGGTCTGTTTGGAGCCGTGAGGCTGCTGTCTGCCCTCTGGGAATCGTGGCTGATGGACCCCACAGCCTCACGGGGGGCGATCCCCGTCACATGAAGCAGGGCAGAGGCGGCTGGTCCCTGCTGTCCAAGGTTGGGGTCACGTGTATGGCAGCTCAGAGTGTTTGATGGACGCAGAGGTAGGAATCAGTTTCTCGCTGTCCAATCCTGACTCCCCGCTGTCTGCTGCTAACATCAGCATGCCCGTGCCTCAGTTTCCCTGTGTGTGTTCTGGAGACCCACCTCGAGGGTGGTGAGGGTAAATGAGCTGACACATCTGAGGGCCTCTGCGTGGTGTCTACTTCCTTCATCAGTGACTCTTATCGCTTTCCTTTGTGTTTTGTTTGTTGGTTTTTGTTTTGTTTTGTTTTTAAATCAGTGTGTTTTTCTTACCCAAGGACGGAAACAGGGCTTGTGTCACTGGTTGGAAAACCTTCTTCAGGTCGGAGGAAATGTCTTGTTTTGGTTTTTCTTTACAAACTGCTCCCTCTGGGCACGTCACTGGGCCCTGCCCCAGGGTTCTAGGAAAACTCAGGAGCGGCTTTGGAGAAAGTCTGAAATCAGTCTCGGTGGCAGGGGTGGGGTGGGGGTGTTTGAGGGCAAGTCGCTGTTCTCCTTGAGGGCGTCTGTCACTGCAAATGCTGACGGAGACCACAGGCCTGCGGGTCTCCGGGGTCCCAGGCCAGCTGCTGACTGGCCCTTGGGAGCCTGTTGGGGCTACAGCAGAGAGAAGCAGACCAGGCTCCGAACCAGCCACGGTGGTGGTGTGGGGAGCAGGTGGAAGCGGCCTGGGCGGGTGTCCTCAGCTCCAAGGAACAGGAGGGAAGGCCGCTGCTTCAAGAACATGTTCCTGCCCACACCTCAGTCCTGCCCTTCTGGTTTCAGAGGGAAACATGCCTTTTCCTACCTTTTCCCTCCTGAGAAGCACTCTGGCAGGTCTCTGGGGTCTCAAAGAGCCATAAAGAAAGGACCAACATTTAGGGAGTTGCTGTCCACAGCCTTCACCACGCAGACACACTGTCCACATTTTCCTATTTTTTAGTCTTTTCTTTTTCTGCATCAAGCTGCTTTTTAAAATTACATAAAATATCCAAACTTTATGTAACATGTCAGTTTCTGTTCCTTTCTTGTAGCATTTTATCATGAGCATTTTACGATGTTGTTGCAGAGTTTGCAAGACTTATTTACAAAATAACGTTTATTATTTTCACGAGCGTTGTTGAAGAGCCCCGTCGCAGTGTCACTGATACGCCGTAAATGGACGCATTCACAGAGCACAGTGTTGTACGTTGTGGTGTGTGTGCACGTGTGAGACCATCACCACAATCAGGACAGGGAACAAGTCCAGCACTTTGGAAAGTTTCCCCTCTCCTCCCGGGGGCTCGATGCCATGACCCCGAGATCATGACCTGAGCTGAAACCAAGAGTCAGATGCTTAACCGACTGAGCCACCCAGGTGCCCCTGTGTGTCTTCTTTGGAGAAATGTCTGTTGATGTCTTCTGCCATTTTTAAATTGGATTATTTGGGTTTTTTTGGTGTTGAGCTCTTCATTCTTCTTATTGCCCAGTCGTGTTCGATGGGTAGATCTACCACAGCTCATTCATCCGCTCACCTGCCGAGGAACGTTTGGGTTGTTTCCATATTTGGCTGCTGTAAATAAAACGGCTCTGGAAACTCACGAACAAGTCTTCGTATGGCTGTGGGCTTCCTTTCGTAAGAGAATTACCTGTGAGTGGAGCGGCCGGATCTTACAGGCCTACACGTGTCACATTTTAAGAGACTGCCGAACGGTTCTCCAACGTGGCTATCCCATTTCTCCTTCCTGGCAGCGACGTATAAGCGTTCGCGTTTCTGCTCAGTCTCTCCGATGCTTGCCCAGTCATTAATTTATCAGTCATTAATTTTAGTCTTTCTATTAGGTGCAGCTGGTTTCTCTCTGTGTGTTTGTGCTTGCCCAGTAACTCCTGATGTCAGACGTCCTGTGGTGGGCTGATTGGCCATCTGGAGATCTTCTTTGGTGGAATGGGAGCGTATTTTGGTGTCCACTTTTTTTGTTCTACCTTTTTCTGAGTGTTAAGTTTTGAGAGTTCTTTATACATTCTGAATATGAGTTCTTTTTTCAGATTTATACTTTGCAAATGTTTTCTCCAAGTCTGTCTTTTCATTTTCTTAACTGTCTATTGAGTAGCAGTGGCTTTAAATTTTGATGAGGTCCTATTTCTTAATTTATTCTTTTATGTGCTGTGCTTGGAGTGTCATGTCTGAGAACTCTTTGTCTAACTCAGAGTCACAAGGATTTTTATCTTATGTTTTCCTTTGAAGTTTTGTAATTCTAGGTTTTATTTTTGGGTCTGTTTTCCACTTTGAATTAATTTTTGTTACGTTATGATGTGTGGCTTGTAGTTCTTATTTTTTGCATATGGGTATCTAGAATAAATGGTTATTCTGGGACCACTTTTTTTTTATTTTTTTATTTTTTTTAAAGATTTTATTTATTTATTTGACAGACAGATCACAAGTAGGCAGAGAGGTAGGCAGAGAGAGAGGAAGGGAAGCAGGCTCTCTGCTCAGCAGGGAGCCTGCTGCGGGACTCGATCCCAGGACCCTGAGATCATGACCTGAGCCGAAGGCAGCAGCTTAACCCACTGAGCCACCCAGGCGCCCTTGTGACCACTTTTTGAGAAGACTGCCCTTTTCCACTTTATTGCCTTTGTATCTGTGTCAGAGCTCTCTTGCGTTGTCCATGTGTAGTGGATCTATTTCTGCAGTCCGTCCTGTTCAGCTGATCTAATTCTTTATCTTTATGCCAATATTACACTATTTTAATTACTGTAACTTTATAATGTCTTCAAATCAGCTAGTGATAGCCCTCCAGTTTTGTTCTTTGTTATAATTTTTTTTAATCCCTTTACTTTGAACTTATGTGTCTTTATATTTAAAGTGTGTTTCTTGTCCTTATCATAAAGTTGGATCTTGTCTTTTTAATCCAATCTGTCAAAATACTTTAAATTAGATATGTAGACCTTTACTGAGAGTACTGATACAGTCAGATTTTCGGCTATCAGATTTCTGTTTGTATTTCTGTTGTATCATCTTTGTTCTCTTTTTCTTCCTTTTTGTTTGGATTATAGGGTTTTTTTTTTTTTATCAGTTCCATTTTATATCATTTGTTGGCTAATTAGCTACAAGTCTTTAGTTTTTGTTTTTCTTTCTTTCTTTCTTTCCTTCCTTCTTTCTTTCTTTCTTTCTTTCTTTCTTTCTTTCTTTCTTTTTTTTGCTAGTGGTTGCCTTAGGGTTTGTAGTATGTCTCGTTGACTTACCACTGTCACTCTTCAAGTGAAGCTGTACTGTGCCCTAGAACATGGGAGCCTTACCGTAGCACACTTGCATTTCTTAACTCCTGGCTCTTACGCTGTTCTGTCATACACTTGAGAGACACATGTGTTGAAAACCGCACAATGCAGGCTTTTGTCCAAATAGTTAATTATCTCTTAAGGAGATTTAAACAACAGGAAAAACTCTTCTGTACCTCCTGAGCTAGTCACCGTGTGTGGTCCTCTTCATCCCTTCCTGTGGGTCTGTATTTCTGTTGTCATTTTCCTTCTGCCTGCATCTGTTGTAGCGCGAGTTCGCTGGTGATGAATTCTTCCAGCTTCTGTCTGTCAGAAAACCTTTTAATTTTGCCTTGGTGTCTGCTGTTGTGTTTTCTGGGCACAGAATTCTTGGTTGACAGCTCTATTTTCCCTCTATGCCTTTTATAGGTGTTGCTATGCTGTCTTCTCTTTTGCGTTGCTTTTGACCAGAAATCTGCCATTATCTTTATCTTAATTTTTCAGTGCATAATGTTCTTTCTCCCTCTGTTTTTTTTTTAAGATTTTTCTCTTAATTACTGGTTTTGAGCAGTTTAATTATCATGTATCTTGGTATACTTTTCTTCATGGTCCTTTTGATTGTGGTTTCATTGGGCTCTTTGGATTAATAGGGTTATTGTTTTCATCAAATTTGGAAAGTTTTCAGCCACTATTTCTTCAAATATTTTTGTTGCCCCCCCCCCAGTCTACTTAGGGGATTCCAAAGACACATATGTTCAGTGGCTTGAGGTTGTTCCGTAGCTCACTGGTGCTCTGTTGATTTTTTTTCTTTTCTATCTTTTTTACCAGCATCATTTCTAACAATTACATAATATTATATCCTATATATGTTTTCTAATTTGGTTAACTATTTTAATCAGACATGTAATTTGTGTTTATGCTTTATTTTTCTACTATAAATGTGGCTAAGAAGAATATTTTTTCCAATTTTCTGAAAGTAGAAATCATGGGATAGCTGGTATTAAAGTTCCCTTTACAAATCACAGATTATTTTGTGAAAGGGTTTGCTTATGTACCCTCCCTTGTAGTGTCTGAGGATATCCACTTTTTGTAACCATTAATAGCATTGGGGTTTTTTAAAGTTATGCTAGTTAAAAATAATTTCCCCATAGGAATAAATGTGAGTGTATGTGTACACGTGTGTGCACCTGTGCTGGTGTATGAACGAATCAAAATAAAAAGTTATTTGCTTATTTTTAATTTTAAAACTTCAATTTAAGCACAATAAATATAATGCGATGTTTGAAGAACTGTAGCATTTTACCACATCTTACTTTTGTCCCAAATTTACTGATTTTGACTTCCATTATTTGACGCTTGCACTACCACGTTAATAACACCTGGGTGACACTGTTCTAGGATATAAAAATTTAATATTTTAGATAAAATATTAATAAGCATTAAATTGGAAAAATCCACTTTTAAAGCCTACAATGCACATAAGCACACTTCTCATGTTACTGAAAAATGATGGGCTTTTGTTTATCAGCTCATGTAAAATGTCTGTATTTTCTGGTAAACCTTCTTGGTTTTGCAAGATAATTTGGTTAATATCCTGTTGATTATTTTGTTTGTTTGTTTCACTCATATCTTCCAGTGATTTTTGTTACTATTATTATTTTGATTTTTTAGAGGGAGGGAGAGAGGAGAGTGAACGTGCATGTGAGCAGGGGTGGGGCAGAAGGAGAGGGAGAGAGAGAATCTCAAGGAGATCTCAGGCCCAGTGCCGAGCCCAGTGGGGAGCTCGATCTCATGACCCTGAGATCATGACCTGAGCTGAAATCAAAAGTTGGACGCTTAACTGACTGTGTCATGCAAGTGCCCCTTTACTTTTATTTTTAAATACGTAGTTTCCCATTCTCTTTGTCAGTTTTTGATATTAGGGTTGTATTCACTTTCTCCAACAAATCTAGTACTTTCTCTGATTTTCGTATGCTGTAAACCAATGAGTGGGAAACAAGTGTTGGATATTGTTAGCCACTGAAATTTTGTGTTTGTTACCTGCGCAGCAAAAACAGAGAAAAAGCTGATTAACACATATGTCAAATTGGTAGTTGATAAAATAGAATTTATCATAATTTATATGCAAAGCAAAACATTTAACACTTTTGCTTTGTCTGATTTACTTAACCAATTTTTATTAATTTAATATAGTATTGTAATCGTTTATAATATATTATTCCATACTTACCAAAGACCCTTTTTTCTATACATTCATTAAATTTTGATGCTTACCACGTCTTCTTTAATCTCTCCGTTTTTCTGTCTTCATTTTGACTTAGCCCTTGGTCATGAACATGGCGGAATGAGGTTCCTGGTGGCAGTGCAAGGAGAGTACATTTTCTGGGGATCCTGTGTGTTGAGGATACTGTTCCATTTGCCTCCCTGTGGACCGCGGAGTGGCTCTGGGACCAATGCGGGCAGGTGTGGTGTGTGTGGCACCCCCGGTCGGGAGGGCACCCATGTGTCCCGACCCTATTTCTGCTCCTTTCTCTTTTCTTTTGGGAAACCCCAACGCTGTTCATCTGGAGGCCTGTGGCCAGTGGCCGTTTTGCCTCCTTCTCATTCTTATGAATGAGAAGGGGTGTTTTGTGCGTCCCTTCTCCTCTCGTGGCTTCTCTGACACATCGGGTGTGGATTTTATTTTATTTTGTTTTATTTATTTATTTATTTATTTTTTAAAAGATTTTATTCATCCACTTGACAGACAGAGATCACAAGTAGGCAGAGAGGCAGAGAGAGAGGGGAGGAAGCAGGCTCCCTGCTGAGCAGAGAGCCCGATGTGGGGCTCGATCCCAGGACCCTGGGATCATGACCTGAGCCGAAGCCAGAGGCTTTAACCCACTGAGCCACCCAGGTGCCCCCGGGTGTGGATTTTAATTTGCTGTTTTGGTTTTCCTTCAGCGTCTTCTTAGTCTGCCTGCCCCCACTCTTTATCGTAATGCCCTCTTGAATCTTCGTGGAAGCCTGAATCTGATGTTTTATGAAATACTCTCTTATTGTCATAAGTGTAGTTCAGCAGATTTTTCTTCCAAATCCCTGGGATATTATTCTCATTCTTCCCAGCCATGGGATTTCATCGTGAGGCACACGTTAAAGCATTTTCTGTGTTTCTGAAAGACAGACCGACCCAGGCTCTGCTCTGAAAGGACGAGGCCACAGGGGCTGAGCTTCAGTCCTTCGGCCGCTGGTGTCAGAGGTGCGCTGGCGAGCCCGGGGTCCCCGCACCCTCGCCCTGTCCTAGGGCAGTCTCAGGTCCTGCTTTGTCAGTGGGAATCCGCGGATCCCCAGAGGTTCTGGAAAGCCTTCCGGGGGCACTCATCGTCTTCATTTTCCCCACGGCAGTCCATGAGATGGAGAAGCTTTTATTTAAAACCCAGCGTAGAATGCTTGAGGGCCTCTGCTTCAGACTCCTTGGGCCCGGACGTGAGGAGACATCGCTGTGTCCTTCATGCAGCTGGCAGATCGCAAACCTCCTGGGTCACAGCTGTGTCTGCGAGTTCGCTGTGACGTCCCCGCCCCGCTGAGCAGGCTTCTTTGGCGGAGGTTCTCTCTCTGCTTCCAGGGACCAGCAGGTGCTGTTGGAGGATGAAAGGAAGTCCAAGGGGCACCCTTGAGGTGAAGTCTTCTAACCACCCACTGCTCAGAGAGGCGAGCTTCCCTCATCCGTGTGCCGTGCGTGCGCCGTGCGGGGAGGGGACGCAGCTACTGTCTTGTCTTACTGACGTTCGTGCTCAGAAGGTGGCCGGTCAGGAGGACACGAATGTCACTTCTTATTGGCATTCCTTCTTTGCAAAATGCATGGCTACTAAGTCACATTAATTGTACAAGTGACATCCACATGTTAACGGCGCCCTTGACGTGGGGTGGGTCCCGGCACGTCACACACGTTCTGTCCATCGCCCTCCTAAGAGGGGGCCGGGGCTCCTGCTCGATGCCGTTCTGGCTCCCGAAGCCTGGGTTCTTTTCACTAAATACTTCTGTAGTTCTACAGTAGAAGCATTTTTTTTTTCCATTTGTGTGTTTTCATGGTTACTTAAGGGAAATTAAGACATCTTGTTTTAGGGCCTCCTGGGTGGCTCAGTCGGTTGATCATCTGCCTTCGGCTTGGGTCACGATCCTGGGGTCCTGGGGTTGTTACCCACCTTGGACTCCCTGCTTGGCGGGGAGTCTGCTTCTCTCTCTTCCTCTGTGATCTCGTTCGCTGTCTCTGAAATAAGTGAAAAATAAAGTCTTTTTTTAAAAAAGAAATCTTGTTTTAATGCATTTACTCGATATTCTTCACATGGATTTTTTTAAAACCCAGAATGCATTTAATGTGGTGAGGAGTTTTTGAAAGCATCTTCGACATCTCTTGGGGGTGGAGATGTTCTCGGATGTGTCAGTCTTGGGCTGGGAGGTCAGCTGTGCTCATGAGGCTGGCTTGCAGGGCTGCACACGTGGCTAAATGTCTGATGTATGCTCGATTCTAGGGGGACACGGACACGCACGAGGCCAATGGGTCCCCACTGCCGAGGCGGCAGACTCCACCCAGCAGAGCCCGTCAGGGACTCCTGTGACGCCGCATCCCTTCCTCCCGGGCTGTGTGACCATGGATACTCGTGCATTTGTTATTCAGAAGGCAGTGGACTCGTGTGGGGTGGCCGGCGAGACTGCGAGTGGCTGTGGGCCTGCAGGAGAGGTCGAGAAGGGAGGCGTGGGGCCAGTGGAGTGGCAGGGGCCCCCAGGTCCGGCCACAGGTCTCGTGGGCCTCCTGCGAGAGCCCCCCCGCAGAAACACCAGCACCCCTTCCTGGGCGCCACGTACCGGTCATCCGGGTTCCTTCTAGCACCCTGATGGGTAGGGGCCACGCTGCCCTCATCTTGGGGATGAAGAAGGTGCGGATTCAGGAGGTTGTTGAGGTCAGTGGGGCTGGTCAGTAGGGGCTGATCTGAGCATGGGGTGGTAAGGCCAGCACCTGGTTCCTGCAGTTGTTGGGAACGGGGAGGGACTAAGCCGACTCTTGCACTGCAGACCAGGAAATCCAGAGAGCATGTGTTTTTAACACAAGCAAAGTGGTGGAGACGCTTCAACGTGCACAGGAGGGGGGCCCAGTGCCTGCGATACGCAGGCCCAGTGCAGGCCAGGGTCCCCCCCGTCACTAAAACAATCTCATTTCTTAGTCAAACCATCATTCTTCCATTCATTTTTTGACATGAGAGTGCTGCTTGTTCTTTTAAAAAGCACTTGCTTTTATTCACAGTAAAACAAGAAGTTCTCCTTTGTTTAGCCACCTGAGATCAAAAGCCAGTGCTTGGAGGAGAGTGACCCCAGCCTCTGCGGAATCGCATTCCCAAGGGGAGAGAGCCGGGTTTCCTGCGCAAGGAAGAACCGGAGCCTCAGGCTTTTGCAAAACTCCAATCTTTGTGATAATGGGGTGATGTGAAGAGTCCCCTGCTGTCTTCGGTAAGGAGTAGGACACCCACCATCTCCTTAAGGAGTGGTTGCCCTCTGCCCCTCCTGGATGCTGAGACAGAGACAGACTCTCATTCTTTCTGCGCTTGTGCAGGCACGTTCTCGTCGGAGCCCGTGTGGAAGAGCCTGGAACTCCAGCTGTGGAGTATTTCAGATGTCAGAGCTGGGAGGCTCTTGAGATACATTGTTGAGAAGATGTGTGCTACGTGAAGCACACTGTCAAGGCTTGCTTTAAGTAATTGCTGTTGTCAGGGTCAAATGGGATTTCACTTAATTAATTAAAGCCGCAGGAACAAGGCTGGATGTGATAAAATTATGATGCCCTTACCTTTGCCGTTCTGTACAGGCGTAGAGAGACACCAGTTAGAGCTGCAGTGAGTGGAGGCGTGTGTCTGTTGAAATGAAGATTGCATAGAACTGGACAAAACATCTGTTAAATTGTGATTAGCCGAATTTCCCAAATTTCATTTGGACGGATGCTAAAAGAACACATTTGCTAAATGATGAACAAGACAGATGCTCCAATTACATGATCATATTTGCAAAAACAGTTTACGTAAAGTCAGAATATATTTGATTAAAGGAAAACTAAGTGGCACATAGCCCCGTTTTTCACCTAAATAAGAGGGGGAGAGTCGCGGACGTGGCTGCCTCAGGGTATGTTGTGCTTTCTGGTCCAGCGCGGTGTTTTCCTTGCTGACCACGTTTTCGACCAACATCCTCAGTTGCCTCCCCATCTGATGGGTCACGTGAACACAGGCAGCTGTAGGTCGGTCTTCGTCACACTTCGACATAACCCTTGAGTCAACATCAGTCCCGAAATGGGCGTAACGAGGCCTGGCAGCTCAGGTTTAAACTCCAGGTGTGAGGCGTGGGCCAGGCGCCGATGACACAGCGCTTTCCCGCACAGGCAACACCACCGCGGGACTCAGGACCCTTTCAAATGGTGTGGGTGGGTTTGATGACCTTTGTCTCTTGACCCTACCGTCTGTGGGCCTGGGCAGGGGGTTGGGGGTGTGGGGAGGTCACAAGTGGTTCAGGGGCTCCCAAGCTTGCAGAGAGACCCCTGGGCCATTCCTGATGGGGGGGGGGCGGTCTCTGGGATTTGCTCTTCTGCCTCGGATGTGTCCCCTCCCGGGATGCTGGGAAGGGCGAAGCTTTCCCTGAACCAGTCACCTGACTTCAGGCCCAGGTGTGGACGCTGGCGGGTAATGGGCTGAGTCAGGGACAGAAGCTGCGGGCCCTTAGTTTTCAGAAAGTGCACGTGCCCGGGGCTGCCACCCTCTCCTGCCCCAGTGTCCACCAAGTCACTGGCCAGCTGTGTACGGAAGGTGGCGTGGGATGCCCCCAGTTAGATCCCACAAGCTTCCAGCAGGAGGAAGAAGGCAGGAAAAACGGCCAGCCGGGGTGTGTGTCTGAGGAAAGGCCTGTTCCGACAGCACCTGTGGTCTTCCGTGGCACTCGGAGTCATGGGCTGAACGTTTGTCCGCCCAGTTTTATTGGTAAATGGGGGCGAGTGTAGCCGCAGATGCCGCTTCAGAGACGCCACTGGTCTTGTGCCGTAGTGCGTGAACTTTAAAAATTGTTGTCTTAGGATTATAAAGCTAGTATATGAATCTTATGTAAAATAGCATAAAACTTAATTTTCAAAATAGCACAAAAATAATATTAATCATAAGGCCCGCCCCCCGCCCCGCATCTGGCATTCTGTCCCCGGAGTATAGCGGTGTTGGTATTCCCTTTCTTCTTGGCTTTAAAGTGAACACAGCTCCTGTGATGGCAGTGGATGCCTTCTGTGGGCACTGTTTCGCCCCACCGTGGCCCAGAGCAGGAAGGACCCTGGGGAGCAGTCTCCTGCAGCCCCCTACACTGGGGACACAGGGACTTGCCCAGGGTCACAGGGCCCGGGGCTCAGGTGGGGACCAGCCTACAGGCCTCCTCACTCCCACGCCAGCCTCTGTCCTCCATCCCAACGCACAGGCTCACCCAAAAGCAGCAGGGCACAGGTGGCCCTTCTTTTCAGTACATCTGTGTCTTTGGGGTAAATACCCAGTAGTGCAATTGCAGGGTCATAGGGAAGCTCTATTTTTAATTTCTTGAGGAATCTCCACACTGTTCTCCAAAGTGGCTGCACCAACTTGCATTCCCACCAACAGTGTAAGAGGGTTCCCCTTTCTCCACATCCTCTCCAACACACGTTGTTTCCTGTCTTGTTGATTTTGGCCATTCTAACTGGTGTAAGGTGGTATCTCAATGTGGTTTTAATTTGAATCTCCCTGATGGCTAGTGAGGATGAACATTTTTTCATCTGTCTGTTAGCCATTTGTATGTCTTCTTTGGACAAGTGTCTGTTCATGTTTTCTGCCCATTTTTTGATGTGGTTATCTGTTTTGTGTGTGTTGAGTTTGAGGAGTCCTTTATAAATCCTGGATACCAGCCCTTTGTCTGTACTGTCATTTGCGAATATCTTCTCCCATTCCGTGGGTTGCCTCTTTGTTTTGTTGACTGTTTGCTTGCTGTGCAGAAGCTTTTGATCTTGATGAAGTCCCAAAAGTTCATTTTCGCTTTTGTTTCCTTTGCCTTTGGAGACATGTCTTGAAAGAAGTTTCTGTGGTCGATGTTGAAAAGGTTACTGTCTATGTTCTCCTCTAGGATTCTGATGGGTTCCTGCCTCATGTTGAGTTCTTTTACCCATTTCTATTTGATCTTTGTGCTGTGGAAAGAGCCAAGATGCCCTTCAACAGAGAAATGGATAAGGAAGATGTGGTCCATATACACTATGGAGTATGATGCCTCCATCAGAAAGGATGAATCCCCAACTTTTGTATCAACATGGACGGGACTGGAAGAGATTATGCTGAGTGAAATAAGTCAAGCGGAGAGTCAATTATCATATGGTTTCACTTATTTGTGGAGCATAAGGAATAGCACGGAGGACATTAGAAGGAGAGAAGGGTGTTGGGGGAAATCGGAGGGGGAGTTGAACCATGAGAGACTGTGGACTCTGAGAAACAAACTGAGGGTTATGGAAGGGAGGGGTGGTGGGTTGGGTGAGCCTGGTGGTGGGTACTAAGGAGGGCACAAGTTGCATGGAGCACTGGGTGTGGTGCATAAACAATGAGTCTTGGATCACTGAAAAAATAAAGTTTAAAAAAAAAAGCAGGCCCTCTTTCTCTGTCTTTAAAATGAAGAGGTATGGGCACCTGGGGGGCTCAGTCAGTTAAGTTTCTGTTCTTGGTTGTGGCTCAGAGAGTGATCTTGGGATCGTGAGATGGAGTTCTGCATCTGCTGCAGTTTCTCTCTCCCTCCCTCTCTGTCCATCCCCCACCGTCATTCCTCCCAGCCCCCGGTGCTCACATACTCTCTCTCTCTCTCTCTAATAAATAAAATAAATCTTTAAAAAATGATAAAAACTAAAACCAAGAGGTGAGTCTCTGGTTCCAGAAGAGGGGGCGGGAGGAAGGAGCATACTGTTTTCTAGCTGTGGACAGAACCCAAAAGACAAGACATCCTTGTCCAGGGGACTGCGCGGAAATGTCCCCTCCTGACTGGGCAGCTCCTCCCCTGCCCAGCTGTTGCTCCTGCATCCATCAGTCTCGTCCCCATCATGGGACCCGTCGCTGCAGAGGCAGGACGAGCCCAGGACTGCTGGAGTCTCCTTCCACTGGACCAGGCTGCATTCCCAAGCCTGTGGGTCCTTTTTGGGAGGTTTCTTCTTCTTGGCTTTTGTCACCTGACCTGATGATCGTGTGCTAGCAGGCTGAGAACACCACGATGCGTGGGTCACACACCTGCCCTCCTCGAGGGCACAGCTACGAGGGTGACAGGTGCACCGGCAGTAACCGTAACGAGCGCCCATAGAGCCCTTGGCAGGCGCACCTTGTTTCAGAGCCGCTCACTTCATCACACGTCGCAGACACCCTGCTTGTAACAACTTGAAGTTTTGTGGCAGCCCCGCGTTGCGCAAATGCCGGCTCCATCTTTCCGACGGCATCTGTGCGCTCTGTGTCTCTGTGTCACCCTTTGGTAAGGAATTTGGTAATTCTTGAAACGTTTCAAACTTTTTTGTTACTATTACATCTGTTATTCTGATCTGTGATCAGTTGTTACCACTAACTGGAAGCTCAGATGATGATTAGTGTTTCAGCAATAGAGTGTTTTTAGTGAAGGTGTGTACATGGACCTAATGCAGTTGCACACTTAACAGGCTGCAGTGTACTGTAGGCCTGATGATTATGTGCACTGGGAAACCAGAAATTCACCTGACCCGCTTTATTGCGATATTTGCTTTGTTGTGGTGGTCTGGAACCAAACTTACGATATCTCTGAGTTGTGCCTGAATATCTCCGAGAGCACTTTTCTATCATGGGGTAGACAGCACTCTCTCAGAAAGATGGGGCTCGGGAGACTGCTTGTGACTGGGGAGGACCAGGAAGGCTTCCTGGAGGAAGTGCCCTCTGAGACTGGTCTCAGCTGTCTTCACCCTTTTCTAGAGGACTCAGGAGTCGTGCCTTTTCTTTCCTTCTGTGATATTAAGATTGGATTCTGGCTCACGTTTTTTTTCTTATAATGTGTTTTAAAACCATTTCAGGGGCTACGTTTTCATTAAGGACCTTCGACAACTTCTTGGGGTGAGAAATAAAGCAGGTTCTCCATTGGACCGCTCGTGGCTAAGCGAGCCAGGGTGGGCTTCACGCGCTGTTCCACAAAGTGCCTGCGAGATGCCGCAGCTCGTCTTGGAGGGACTGAGAGCTTCCGTGATGGGAGTGAGTCCCGGACCATGTTCACAGGTAATTAGATGGAGAGAAAGGACCCAGGCTCTTTTGGTCTAGGCCAAATTTTGAATATGTGTTAAGCGGTGATAATCAACTTTATCTCAATTGGCTCACAGGACGTTAACGGGTGACTAATATTATGACTATCAGCTTCTGCTTGGTGAAGGGTTGGGATAACGAGAATTTGAGGAATTCTGAGTCAGGCAGGAGGGGCTCGCAGCACCGCGCTCTCACAGGCTCCTTCTCGGCCACTCACTTCTCGGCCAAGTTTTAGTCCTCACTCTGTCCCCGTCTCCGAAGGCTCCCGGGCATCCTGCCGGAGGTTCTGGTTCTGAGCGGTTCCCCTTCCGTTGCCCCCACCCGCCCCCAACCCGTCCGCCCCTCTTGTCCCCTGACATTCTGCGAAGCCTGTTCCTTCCGTGGCTCTGTTCAGGGACACCACCTCCTCTGTGCTGTGGTGTGGTGCCAGGAGTGTCCGTCATCTCCTGGTGGACCAGTGAGCCCACAGCCTGGCGAGAAGCGCGCGCGGCCAGGACGCTCGTGCAGGGACAAAGCGCACGTGGGCCTCTGGCCTTGGTCCGGCCGCCTCCTGGCTGAGAAAGCGCGGCTGCCATGGGCCAGGCACATCTCCGCCCTCGTTTCCCCGTGGAAGTGCCCCTCCTTCGGCCTCCAGAGGAGGTTCTGAGTGGGACCGGAATGTCACAGGAGCAGGACATCACACCCGTTGCTGGGGATTTTCTTCTTTGTGGTGGTTTGGAGGGCCCAGTGGCTCGGGCTATGGGCCCGATCGAGCCCTCCCCGGGCCAGATGTTCTTCCGTGCGCCCCCGTGTGTGCAGGCAGCTCTGGTCCAGAATTCCAACCTGTCCCCTGTTCCCACGGCACTTCCCGCACTGGGCACGTTCATGGCGGGCTGTCTGCCTCAGTGTGACCATTGTGACCACAGAGGTTTGGTCTGCTCTGGTCACCACTGGCTTTGGGGCCTCTAGACCGCTTCCCGACACACAGCGGTCACTCCACAAAATCATAAGACATTATAAGATGGATCCCACTGCTTCTCTTCCATCGCCAGTCCCACTGGACCCTTTCCAGAGGGCGTGGGAGCTCAGGCCAGTGGGGAGAGGCTGTGTCTAACTGGCCATGCTGGGGAGAAGCCTGCTTCATGGCGGACGAGCCCGTCACGGCCTTACTTTGTGTGGAGCGTCCGGCCGCCTCCCCAGTGCCAGCTGGCCCAGGCCTGAGCACGCTGGCGGCTGCCGGGTGACCCGGGAGTACCTGCGTGCCTGATGTGGCCATCCTGACCTCTGCTCAGGAGCCCCGTCCACACTCCGTGAACCACGAGAGTCTCTTGGGAAGACTGGGACTGGCGGGAGGTGGGTTGCTGAGTCCCTGTCTTGAGTTGTCTGGACTGGGAGCCATCTGAAGGGTCCCCTCTCCCACGGAACCGTGTGTCCTGACTGTGTGCAGACGTCACGTTCCACGGTTCATTTGATAAGCTGCCACTTCTGGGACAAGAACGCATTTTGTGATGTCCTTAGACTTTCTGCCCCCGCCGTCTGCTGGACCTGCCGTTTTGGCATCCCGTCCCCCTCCAAGGACAGCTGTGGCCATACGTCCAGGCGGGACCCTTCCGGGGGGTCCGTCACACCAGATCCCATGTGAGCTGTGACCCCTGGCGTTGGTCAGGGAAGCCAGGTTGACTCGACTCTGTGCATCATGGGAGATGGGGGACGGGGACCAGGTTCATTTGTCATTTGTCATTTGGCCAGTGCTGACCATGGCCATGGCTGGAGCCACCCCCGCTGTGTCCTTGAGCTGCAAGGACCAGGGAGAGCTTTCTCCAGGTGACTGGGGGCTGGGACCAGCCGCCCCTGGGGTGTGGGAGGAGGGGGACGACCAAGGGGACGTGGGTCTTTAAGACATATGCCGGCACTTGGGTATTTTCAGATCACTCTAGTTCCCTGGGCTGCGTCCTCCTCCCTTTGTTCGGGCTCCGCCCTGGCTCTCGCGGGCTGTGTCGCTCTCAGAGGGAAATCTTGGCATCCGCGTGGCCAGGTTCACCGAGGGCATCTCCAGCGTGGAGCGCGGAGCCCCGCAGTCCTCACCATCCAGTGGCGTCGGAGGCCCTGGGGCGCCCCGGGGCCACTTTCAGACTCAGTGGGCGCTTCGCGTGGGAAGTCTTCTGGGTCCGTACCTGCCCCTCCTGTTATGGGCTGGCTGAGAGCAGAGTTAGAACCAATTAATTCATAACATAAAATATTTGGTATGCAAATCTAATTTCTTAACTGTCAGCTTTTATTTGCCAATATGGCAAGCCTTTATTTATTTCTGTTATAAAACCAAATCCCTAAAACTCAAAGTTCTTCATATTTTAAAATTTCAATTATCCTCCAGGACTGTGTCTCTATTTACAGACGCGTTTGCACGCGGTAGGAGCTGGTGGGGAGCAGCGGGGCCTGTGCCCGTGGGGAGAGCTGCTTGAACCCGCCCAAGAGTGAAGACCAGGATTGGCTTCAGGAAAAACCTTTCCTCTCCACAAGCCGGAGGGTCGGATGGATGCCGAGGCGCGGCAGGGAGGCCGGTTGCTGGGGTGTGGTCAGGAGCCTGTGCTTGGTCGTGGCCTTCTCAAAGCCCGGGAGTCCCGGTCGGGCTTGGCCACCGGCAGCCCTCTCCGTGAGCTTTCAAGGCTGCCTGGTGCCTGTGACTCCCAGCAGGAGCTGGTCCGCGACCCGCTGGATCTCTAGAAGCTCGCCCAGGGTACTGTCACAGTCTAGAAAACACGTGTGTGTCTTGAAATGCCGAGGAGGGGACCTGGACCTCTGCCCGTGGATGCGGGTTGAGCACCGTGTCGGGTGCTGAGGCCTGACGGGAGCCCGTGGGACGTGGACCCACAGACTGCTGGCCGTCACGTGTCCTGGGCCGGGGCCTGGGGAGGGTCCACAGCCGGGAGGGCGGGGGGGCGGGTGTGGGGGTGAGGAGTTGCTCTTTCCGTCTCCGGCGTGGACCGGTGGGGGCTTCCTGATGAAGCGATCTCAGAGCATCTGTTAGGATCGATGTTTGCAGATTTTAGGGGCTACCCTTCTCCAAGACAGTGCACTTACCTAAGCGCTGCGGCGGAGCCGTGACACTAGTCGGTGCTTGCTTCCACAGGTTGATGCGTCTTTGCGTCCCTGCATTTTACTCCTCCGGCCTCCGCCCTCGGGACACACACGAGGCGTCGAACTCCGCATGCCCCGTGGATGGAGGCGAAGGCCCACAGTGGGGCCGCCCTCTGCTGCTGGAGGTGGGGGCGCTGCCCCGGGACAGTCCCGTGTGGATGACGGGAGCCCCGAGGCCAGATCAGCCCCTGCTGGCCGATGGACGAGTAGTTCCCTGCAGTGCCCAGCCCTCCCCCCAGCCCGCCCCGTGTCCCCTGCACTGACCTCTGAGAGGATTTCAGGAGTCAGTGCCAAGCAAGGAGGAGCTGGGGAGGGAGCAGGGAAGGGGTGTGCAGGGGGAGCCTGTGAGCGGCGTCCTCCAGCAGATGGGCCTTGGGGCGCTGCCCGCTGGGGTGTCCTCCCTGTGAACGCAGAGTCAGGGAAGTGACGTGTCCACTGTCGACGGCTGCAGAGAAGAGAACTCCAGATCTTTGCATTTTCTTCTAAAATCCAGATCGATGGTTGGCCAAAGAGCAAGGGAGGCTCTCGGGGCACGCAGTCCCTTGCAGGAGTGAAGAAGGGGGAGCGCTCACCACCTCTGCAGGGCCCCGTGTCCCTCCGGGCCGAGTGCAGGGGTGTGCGGGGAGGGGCCTGGCACGTTCCCTGCGGGTGCAGCGTTTATTCTGTCTGCAGAGATGTTCCGTGACACCGTTCCTTTTCTGTGTGTGTGTGTGTGTGTGTGTGTGTGTGTGTGTGTGTGTGTGCTTGGTTATTTGAAATTTTCTTTAGCAATTTACCAGGCCTGGTCTATTTCTTTGTTTCCCTGTTTTTCCTCTGCGCATAGATTACATGTTTTCAGTAGCATCTGCTGTGAATTTTAATTATGATGTTCGACTCCAAGGGAGGCTTTCAAAGCAGCCGGTGTCGTTAGCAGTCCAGACCCGTGTCTACGGCACAGACGGAGGGCTGCAAAGTGTGTCCGGAGACGCGGACACCACACAAAAGAGGTAGAACCCAAGGCTTCTCCTCATGCCCCCCGCCCCCCGCCCCCCCCCCAAGAGACCTCCGCAGCCAGGGACCGATACACATAACATTATTTTTTGTTTTTTTCTGCTTTTTGCTGGTAATTGTTCTTTGGTTCATGAAGGCAGTATCACAAAGCCTCTGCAGCCTTGAACGTGGCAGTTCTGGGATTCGGAGCTCGGCTAAAATGGAAAACGCAGTTCAGTGTTCTGCTACTCCAGATCGCCCAAATAAGCTTACGGGACGTCATAAACGCTGGCCCGCTGTTACTCAGCAGCCCGGAAGCCAGCCCGGAAGCCAGCCCGGATCCAGGGCCGTGCCCGCGCCCGAGCCCCTGAGGTCCATGCAACAGCTCTCAGGGGTGGTACGTGATGCGCGAGGACCCACGTCGCCCCAGGGCCCGGGAGGACATGGGCTGCGCGTCCTGCGTGTGTCAGGCGGGGTCCTGGCAGACGACACCATGTCTGCTTCTCTGCCCCAGGACCTCAGCACCAGGCCGGCCTTTCCTTTCCGAAGCCAAACTGCTGACCATCGCCTGTAATTATGTGCTCATTATTTTGCTGCCACTAAGTGAGGGGGAGCCACGCGCTAGACATTGAAAACACTTGTTCCTGGAGCCATCTGTGTGGCCGAGCTGACATCTGAGGCTTGTCCTGTGGGTGTGTCACGGGAGCTCCGGGCTCGTTGGCCTCCAGGGTGGCAGTGGGTAGGGGCCGCTTCTGGGCCCACAGCGGCTTGGCTGTGGCTGCCCCTGGGCCCTACTCCGAGGGCCTGCAGGAGGCCTTTGCCCCAGGCCTGGGACTTGCTGAGTCCACACCAAGGCCTCCCTGCAGAGCAGCTGTGCCACTCACTCTGCTGTGCTCTTCTTAGCTGGGTCACCCCGATGGACTGGGCCCACTCCCGCGGAGAGCCTGTGTGGGGCTGAGGGTGCTGCGGAGGCCTGTCCGCCCACGGAAAGCCCTGGGCAGTGCCGAGCCCCAGCCAGTGCCAGAAGGCCAGGCTTCTGACTGGCCATCAGCACAGCCTCTAAGGGGTTCCCTACTTGGGAAGGTCACGTGGGAGGCTCTGTCGTTCACAGAGGATCACAGTAGGCTCAGAGGGGTTAAGTGATTTGCCTTCACCAAGTCTCAGAGCTGGGGTCTGAGTCCTGGATCCAGGGTGGTGACGTTTGCTTCTCTGCCCCCCAAGAGGCCTGGCGCCATCAGAACCAGCCTCACACCCCTCCGTCGGGACCCCTGAGCTTTCCCCATCTCCTCGCTTGGCCCCCTGGGCTGTGAGTTCCAGGCTGTCCTGACCCTGGCCTTGCCTGCAGAGTAGGAAGTGTGGGAGAATGTTCTGGAGATCCCGAGATGCTAGGTTTTTTCCTTCCTGACCTCTGCGGCTCCAGATGTGTCCAGAGATGTCATGGCTGCTTGCAGTTAGGAATTCTCTAGAATTCCTTTGCCCTCTTCCTGGGCCACTCCCTTACTTCCTCAGGAGCCTGTCCTCCCTCGGCACTGGGGGTCGACCGACCCTCCTCTCCTTGGGCAGCAGAGGGAACCTGGGACGTGACGGTCACCTTGGCTTCCAGGAGGGCGCATTGTGAAGTAGTAGTGGACAGCCTCGTGGCGGCCTCCTCGGCATGGAGAAATGAGGGAGGCGGGATCCAGGCTTACACCCCCGCAGCTGGGGAACGGGAGGACTGGTGGTTTGACAGGGGGTGGGAGATGGGCTGGCCCCGGGCGAGCTGAGCTGCCTAATCTCAGGGGGGCTGATCTCTCCCGACGGAGCATGGTCTGGGGGCTGTTTCAGGGTGGGGGTGCCTCCCAGCATCGCTTTGTGCAGAGGTGGGCCGGCCCGGGGGGTGCCGTGCCTGTGACCCTGAGCGCACCGGCCGGGACACTGGGCACTAAGAGGTGTTACGTCCGCCCTGTGAGCGGCCCTCCCACTGAGGGGCTCGTCTGGGGCTGTCCACTCACTTGAGAGACAAGCACCCCAGGTAGAACGGAAGAGCCGGGTGCTTCTCTTCTCGATGGCATGGATGCTGGCTCCTGGGGGCTCACCCCACAAATGGCACAGCAGGAAGGTTCCTGAAGGCTGTGGAGGCACTACCTTCCTGCAGAACAACAGCTCAGTGCTCTGACTGCGTGCTCCCGGGTCCCTGCATCCCGGGGGTCCGCGCGCCCCTCAGTCGTACTGTCCCTGGAGTCCACGGACTCCTGAGGGCATTTTACCTCCAAGGTCCATGAATTCTTAGTGGTTCTGGGGCTCAGACACACCGTTCGGGAGCGTGTCTGTGGACAGGAGACACTTTAGGGAAACCATTTTGCATGTACTCTACTTCCTACCCTCCCTCAACTTGACCAGTGTGGCTGCCGCCTGGTGCCCTGCTGTTTCCCGCCATGCCTGCCCTTCTCCCCCCTCATACAGGGAAGGCAGGTAAAGACTTGCCCTCTGGTTGCCCCTCGGTTCATGCCCAGGTATGAAGACCAGAAAAGTCAGGGTAACTGGAGACGTTGCTGACCGTGTCGGGGAAACTAAGAAAATGAGCCAAGTTCATGGTGCCCGCCTCCTGCTCCCAGTCCCTGGGTTTAAGACAGAATCGAACAAGGGCCTGGTCCGATAGTCAACCTGGTGGATGATTCCAGCCCAGCCACACGAGGGCTCCAGACATACCCGGGAAGAAGTTCGTGGCTGTGTGCGTCAGACCCCTCCCCAAACTCCATTTTCATTGACACACGTTAGGGGAAGCTTCCTCCGTCCGTACATCTATAAGAAATAAATGGAAATAGACTCTATCCTTGACCCCAGTCCCCATCCAGCAGTAAGTAATGGAATCACTGCAGGATAAATGAGCCGTTTGGAAAAACCAGCTCGTCCGTTTTGTCAAACGATGCACTTCTCCTAACATTTTATTTTTATGCTTAATGTATGTCTATCGAAATACAGATAACATATATGTGGTTTTGATTTGTTATGCTAGTAATAATGTAGAAAAATCCAATCCAGAAGAAGATTATTTTTAACACTTGGAGCCCCCGGTCACTGGCAATCCAGAGTAGGTCTGTATTTCGCATCAGTACCCCGAGCAGAGAAGTGTGGTTAGGAGGGAGAGAAACACCATCTCAGGCGCGAACATCGATCCCTTTGGGACAAAATGCTGTGGGAGAAGGGGCTCAGAGGCACAGCTTTAAGTGGAAGCAGGGAGGAGTATGTGAGGTTTCCAGCTGTCCAGGGGCCTCTCTGTGACTGTCCGCAGTGTGACCCTGGGCACGGGATGCCTCACCACCGAGGTCCCGTTTGGTTCCCGGAATAATGACGACGCGGTTTTCTTTTCAACGATGATATCTGAAATATGCCAGAACTCACCTCCTCTTTCACTGTGTGAACTTACAATAGGCACCGTGCGGACTCCAGGGCATGAGCAAGCAGGTGAGGCCCGAGCCCGCGGTGGGGGGCACAGAGTCCACCACGCTGGACGAAGGCAGCCCTTCCAGCAGCATCCACGCAAAGTCGATGGCATTCTAGTGTAATTTTTGTAAACTTTCTATTTGAATGCAGTTTAAGACTGACAGGCAAGCTATAAAGACGCACGGAGTGTCCCAGGGCGCGCACGCCCGTGTCCCCAACGGCTGACGTTGGACCTGCTGTGGCACTCGCGTCCCGACGGGCACACGGAACAGATGCCTTAGGTGTGATGAAAGCGCACGCTTTCTTCTGTTTCACCTTGTGTCCGCCTCCTGTCCTGGGATGCGGCCCTGGGCGTCCCCTCCCGCTTAGTCAGCGTGACCCAAGGCTCCTTTTGGCGGTGACAGTCTGTCTGCCTTCATCTGTGACGACCTCGACTGTTTGAAGGGCTCAGACTGGGCACTTTGGACACGTACCTCCACGGTCGAGCCGGGCGGGTATGTTCTTGGAAGGAAGAGCAGAGTGAGGCTCCCTGTCACATGTTGTAGCCATGGGCCACCCTGTCCACGTGACCGGCCACGCAGATGCTCACCTCCACCCCTGTGGCTGAGGCCACGTCCGCCGGGCCCCCAGGCTGCTCTCGCCTCCCTCACGAGCTCTTGGGGGAAGTGAGCCTGCAGCCCAACACTTAGGGCTGGGATTTGCACCTCCCGGGAAGGGGCCCGTGGATGCTGCTGGGAAGGATGTGTTTTGAGTTTCCTCGTGCTTCCAGAACACGGGTGTGTGTGTGCTCGCACATGCACGAGTGTACGCACGTATGTTGTGTGCACACCATGCTGTGTGTTGTACACATGTTGTGTGTATACGTGTGCGTTTTGTGTGCACACCTGTGTCACATGTATATGTCACTGTATTGTGTGGTGTGTGTACATGTGAGGATGTTGAATTGTGTGTCTTGTGTGTGTGCTGTGTGTATGTTGTACTGGTATGTGAACGTTGTGTTGTATGTATATGTGTGCATGTTGTCTTGTGTGTCTTGTGTGTGTGCTGTATGTACGTTGTGTTTATGTGTGTTACATGTATATTGTATCGTGTGTGATGTGTGTAGGTGTATAGATGTTGCCTGTGTGTGCTTGGGTATGTGCTATGTGTACGTTGTGCTGTGTGTATATGTGTGTATGTGTGTACATGTGTTGTGTACGCGTTGCGTTGTGTGTATGTGTGTTGTGTGTATGCGTGTTGTGTGTATGTCTATGTGTGTTGTCTGTGTGCTATGCATATGTCTGTGTTGTCTGTGTGTTGTGTGTGCGTGTGTGCCCGTGTGTGCTTGTTGCATTATGTGTTGTGTGTGCACACGCGTGTGCATGTGGCATGTGAGTGAGGAGGCTGCAGCCTGTGGCGGGTCTCAGGGCCCTGGCTTGTCCCCTCAGAGGCCTCACTGTTCAACTACGTGCATCCAGCCGACTTGTCAGCCTTTTCTAGGAAAGGAGATTCTGGGGGAGAAATCAGACAAACAGTGGTTTGTTGCCCTTGAGACCTGATGGCTGCCCTGGGCTCTCCCGGGCTCTCTGCTGCCCTGCACCCAGCCTTGCGTGCCCCCAACAGCAAGCCGGGAGAAGTCGGCTGGCTCCATGTGGTTATCAGGGTCCTTGGGGTCCCCACGCCCCGTGTCGCAGCCTCCATGTGCCACTGCTGCTGGGGGAGCCCGACGCCTGACCGGGCCCGTGGCCCCCTTCTGAGCCAGGGCCCAGCACGCCCACCATCCCCTGCTCCAACCTCCGACCTCGGCTCCCTGACCCCGAGACCTGGACCCCTCTGGGTCTGGCTTCTTGGGCCCCTTGGCTCCTGACTCCCACCCTCGGCCACAGAGGCCCGCATGGACCAGGCCTTGTGGAAGGCCCGTGGACCCACCCCATTTCACCGTCTCTGCGACTGCTCCAGTACTGGACTGAATTCAGGAAACACGATCTCTCCCTTGTGGGTTTTGTGAGACTCGGCTCCCGCGCTGTGTCGCGACGGCTGTGCCTGCTCAGGGACTGCGTTCCTGGGGCAGAAGGCAGAGGGTCGGTGCTTGGGCTGGGGCTCAGATCTCCCTTCTGTGGCCGTGGGCTCTGGGTGCAACTGGCGCCCTGCGCTTGGCCCGTGCCTGGGCCTGAGGGGCTCCCAGCCAAGCCCAGTCTAAAGGGCCTGCTCACCCCGAGTTCTTTTGGTGTGATGAGGAATGTCCCCTAAGCCACCGGGAGGCTCCCCACTGCTGAAGGCTGGGCCCGTCATGCTGCCTTGGCGTGTAGGAGCAGGGGCTTCCGGTGGAGCGAGGGAGGCCGGACGGAGCGCCCCCCAGGGCCGCTGCACACTCTCACCGGGGCCTGCAAGGATCCGCTTGGGAGGCAGCTCCGATCTGAAGTTCTCTTTGGCGTGTGCACAAGTGTGTGCGGGGGGGCGGGTTCTCTGCGTGCCTGCGCACGAGGCTGCAGCCCCTCATTTCCTCCTGACCCTGGACAAACAAGACCGTATTCATCAAATGTCCTGGAGCCCTTACAGCTAAGAGGGTTTTGAATTTTGGACGAGGCAGCTCATTCTACAGATGTCTTTCTGGAATGACCTTCAGAGGGATTTAAAGCCAGGCGGGCACAGCCTCCATAACTCACGTGCCTGCACTGTTGACACGGGCCTCACTCTCCTTCGTGCCCCACCGGCCTCCGCTCTGGAGCACTAAGCCCCGTCCCCTCCCCCCTCCGGGCTTCCCAGATAACCACACTGATGGCTCGGGAAAGGGCGTCCGAGCAGGTCTGTGCGGAACCCGTCATCTTTGTCGCTGCATTTCACCTTAATTATGACTTTAACTTTTTTCCACACGTGGGGTGCACAGAATAGACTCACTTCTACATGGTTGAAAAGACAAGACCTGTCACTGATGGGAAGGCATGGGGGTCAGGGATGCCGGGGTACCGGAGAGCAAGGGTAGGAGGGTGGGCAAGGGTCCAGGCCGTCCTCAGGGTCCTTTCTCGGCATGTTGAAAATACGTAGAAACCTGGAAATAATGTAATTCCACAAACTTCCATCACTGATGTTGACTTTATGATGCGTTATTACCGTTCTTCTGTGCTTCCTGCTGTGTATTTGTGTCTTATGTGTGCTGCAGCATAAGTAGAATTTGAAAACCCCGAAGCACGTGGCCCAGACACAGCTCGGCTCGAGGCCCGTGCCTGGGACACACGCTGGTGCTGGTGTGCGGAGTGTGAAGTTTTGGCTCCGTCCAGGTTTCTCCTGGGAACCGGCTCCGGGCGGGCGAGCCGCTGGAAGTGTTTGCTTGGTCCCTCAGGAAAGCGGATCCGGGTACGTCATGGTTATTAACCTCCTGTTATTAAGTTCTCAATACTGTTATGCTACCAGTGCTGTGATTTCGTACTTGTGAATATTAAGTGTTGTTCTTACCGAGGACATAGTTTTCTCTTTACGAGCCTTCTGGAATCGTACGTCTCAAGCAGCTGTGTGAGTGCAAGTGGCCTGTGGGGCTCCCGCATGAGGAGGGTCGGGCATGACCTGTCAGCTCTGCAGAGGGGTGAGCACAGCCCAGAGGCTTTCTCTCGTCCCTGCGGTTCCAGTTGACAGGACAGCGGGGGTCCCTCCCCCTGGGAGATGGGGTTGCGAGTGCGGGCTGCTGCGATGGGAGGACACGAGCAAGGAAAGGCATAAGAAGCAGGTATGCGGTGATCAGGGGGAGGACCCTGCCTGCTCTGGGGTCTGGCGGCGGAGGTGGGCAGGCCCTTCCTCCACGCAACGCAGATTGTACCAGATCCCCGCTTTCGAGCCCTTCCTGGCACCCTCCCCACCTGCACCTGCGAGATTTTCAGGGACAGTCAGCCCACATTTGCAGGCATCTGTCTTTGCCAAAGCGGAAAGGGTTCCAGGCTTGCCTTTCAAGACGAGGGCACACGTGTGGGTGAATTACTGCCAGTACTCCTGGGACGGAGAGCCCTTTCCCACTCGTTCAGAGGCGACACTTTCCCTGGTATTGAGATCTCTGGGAAAGGACCTTTTCTCTTTTGAGGAAAGAAATTAACATTGTGTTTTCTATTTCGGTAACAGAAGGTCTTTCTGCATTTGTCAGTTGCTGAGCTGGAAATCCGGTAATCCCCACGTAGACCCGTGACCTCTCTGCTGCTCTGTAACCAGGAGGGAGCTCACAGTCGCAGTGTGGCAGGGGGGCGGCGGGAGGGCCGGGGCAATTCAGAGTCAGTCCTTGGGGGCTGGCCCAGGCTGGCCAGTCCACCCCCAGCCCACGTGGAGGACCAGGGAGCAGGGTCTGTGTTGGCCGGGATGCATCTGGGGCTCACTGTCCCGGGCCTCCGAGGGGTCCGTTGTCTGTGGGACCCAAACACATTGGGCTGGAAGAGGAATCCGTCAGGATCCTGTTTTGATATGCTCGACGAGGTCCAAGAGAGGGACCCCGCACTCCCGGGTCCTTCCTGAAACTCCAGCAGTTCTCTTCGAAACGGGATGCCCCAAACAAGAGAAAATAGATGTCACCTATTGATTCATTCATTCACCAGCCACTCACCGGATGTCTCCTCCATGTCAGACACGGTGCTCACCAGCGCGAGGATAATGGGATTAAAGAGAGAGATGGGTCCCTGGCATAACAGACCTTCATCTGGTGGGGAACAGACATTAATCAAATCATTATGTAAGTCATAGTTTAATTACAGTTGTGAGAGGTGTGACAGAGGAAAACACGTGAAGATATAGTGGGGAACCTGGGGCATCATTGTGACTTACCGGGAAACGGAGAGCCCCGTGCTAGGCATGCATCCCCAGCAGGACTGGGCTGGGCATGGCGCCCTGACACCTGACAGCAGGTCCAGCCAGGGTGCCGGGGGCTGCCTGGCCTGGTCCTCCTGTCCCACGGTGGAGAGGCAGGCGCTCGGGAGGGTCTGACTTGGGAGGTGGGGCGCTAGGCCACGGTTCTCCTCTGCACGTCGTCGCCGGGGCGGACTTGTGTGTGCTTGCAAACATCGTGCCTGGGGATTTCCCCGGTGAGCAGCCCATCAGGTTTTGTTGAATTTCCAATCAGGCTAATGAGGAGAGGCGGCTCTTCCAGGTGAATCACGTCAGCACCACCTTCTCAGAGGGTGCAGGGTACTTAGGAGAGAGCATCCAGGCCAGGCTGTTCTCCCAAAATAAATACAAACTGATTGCCACCTGCTTCAGAATCAAAGTTGATAGTTACAGCAGGAAGAGCATTTATTTCCATACTAATTTCTTTTGGAAAATAACGCGGGAAGATCCTGATCCTAGAAATCTTTATGAAAAGCCAGACTGATTTTGCTAGACGAGCACATCCGTGGGGAAGTGTTGCCAGTCCCCGAAGCCCAGGAGCCGTGGACGTGTCCCCAGGGAGGACGCCCAGCCACGGGGCCTGTGGGCTGCTGACAGCTCCCTGATGGAGAAGTCGTGCTTCGTGGGGGCAGGAGCTGGCCCTTGAGCTGTAGCCACTCCTCCAAAGTGACCGAAAACTGCTCTTTCTGGGAAAATGTGAAAACATGATGACTCTTTTTTTTTTTTAAAGGTTTTATTTATTTATTTGACACAGAGAGAGAGAGAGAGAGAGAGAGAGATCACAAGTAGGCAGAGAGGCAGGCAGAGAGAGGAGGAAGCAGGCTCCCCGCGGAGCAGAGAGCCCGATGCGGGGCTCGATCCCAGGACCCTGAGATCGTGACCTGAGCCGAAGGCAAAGGCTCAACCCACTGAGCCACCCAGGCGCCCCGAAACATGGTGCCTCTGAACCCACACTTGCTGCTGATGAAGGACTGCATCTCCGCTTTGGAGAGGAGCGCAGCCATGGGCGTTTCTGAGAGCTGGACCAGACGGAGATCGCCGCCTGCTTTTCTCTCCACGGCCACACGTCTTAGCTGAGAGGGTGAGGACGAGGCTTGTGAGTGGCCCAGGGTGGCCATTCTGGGCTCCCTGGCTTTCTACGCCTCCCACTGTGCTCAGTGTCTTTTGTCATTTCCTTCTAAAAACTCATTTTTAAAGTGAAGTTTAATCAGAATTTTCTGCAGGGACTGGCAGAGTGGTTTGAGGCCTAGATCTGGGGGTGTTCTGGGAAGCCGCCATCCCGGGTCCCCACTGCACCTCCGATGACCCCTGCTGGTGCACACCTGTGACTGCCCTGCTCAGCTTGGACACCAGGAATGCAGGGGCTCAGTGGCCCTTCATGGCCGTTTGGTCCGCTGACCCGTAGAGAGGTTTCCAGAGCCGTGTTACCTGGAAGGGCGCGCCAAGCACTGCGTTGTTTGCTCTTTTTAGATAAATGTGTGATAGAAAAACGAGGGGGACTTGAAAGTATGTTGTATGCTCCTTGGGCCATTGTAGTTCAGAATTACCTTGTTCATTGACTGTGAGCAGAGAAAGCCCCACAGAGCAGGGCGTCAACGCACACACTGAGCCCCGGGGTGTAAACGTGGTTCTCGGCCAGGAGAGGGGCTTAGCGTTGCCGACCAGAGGACTCAGCCAGCTGGACGCATCTGGATTCAGACACCAGGTGACCTCATGGCCGGATCGCTTCAGAAGGGCCTCGGAGCTCTGGGGGGTGGACGTGGCTGGTCGTGCAGGCGTCCATCCAATTTTTAAGAAACTCATATTGATTTAGCTTCCATCCAACTTCCTGCCCGTGAGTGGAGAATGCTATGACCTGCGGCCTTACCTGGTTAATTCTCTACCCTAGAACTTCATCTGCTCTCGAAGTTAGAATCACGCCTCCTCCTCTTTCCAAGGCTAACATCCCACATTTGGAGCGTCTGACCCTCTCCCCTCATGGTGGGTTCTCTGTAGTTGTGCTGGTTCTTCCTGTTCTCCTGGCAGGAGCTGCTGGAGACTTCCAGATGTGCGTCCCCCTCCCAGGAGCTGTGTCCCACTGGATCTCATTTATGGAGCCCGTAAAGCCCACCCTCCCTAGACAGCAGTTCTCTGCGCTTTCCCGCCACTCCCACCCTACACATGTGCTGTTGATCTGTGGTGCTGAGTTCTGGAGGAGGCCACGTTCAGATTTTCAATAGGGTCTTATGTCTTAGCGCTTCCCCGTATCACTCAGCAAGACACTGAATGTTAAATACCAGGACAGTGAGTTTCTGAGGCTCATTGAACAAGAATGAGTCTCCTTCACGAAGCCTCCGCTGGTTGATGGAGGATGGCCCCTTCTTCCGGCCTCCGTCCTCACATTCTTGGCTGAGCTCCTTCTGCCTCAGCGCCGAGAAGCTCGGGCTCTTCTCTGCGTCTCTCTGTCTTGCCCTTCATATTCTCAGAGCCATCCGTGTCCAACCCACTGTGGTGTTTTCTGCTCACAGGACTTGGATATTTCCCCGTGACCTCCTGAAGTTAGCACAAGAGTTTGAGTGTGGCAGTGAGGCCCCCCCAGTCTAGACTTGGTCCGCAAGTCTGGCCTGCCCTTCCGTGCAGTGACACGGGCTTGCTGTCCCTTTGGGTGGGATGCCCCATTTCTACCCTGCTCCCACATACACCACCCTTGGGGCAGGAACCATCTCTGGGGCTTTCTCCACGAGGCGCACGTTTCCGCTCAGTCTTATGCCCTTGCAGCCTGCACACCTGGTGTTGGTCTCTCCCTGTTCTGAACCTCCCCGGAAAGGCATTCATTCATCCACGGATCCATCAACACGTGTACACCTCATATCGTGAGCTTGGTACTCTGATAGCAACATAGAAAGGAAAAGTCATGGTCCCCGTCCTCAAGCAGATACACTGCTGCTGAGCTTTTTGAAGGGATCATCAATGTATTCCATCCTTTCTTTCTGCCCGTCCTCTCCTCTGGGCTCTCCAGCTGGTGTCTGCCTCCTTTGTATTTCTACAACTTCCCAAAATGTCCTTCTGATGGCAGCCAATGTCCTCCGTGTTGCAGAATCCAAGAGAAAATGTTGGCCTTTATCTTACTTGAATTTTGAAGACCTTGGACACTGTCTCCCCTGGGACATACACTCTCCGTGCACATGGTAATCGCTGAATTAGACGCAGGACGTGTGGCGCTCATTGTTAGGAGATCAACGGGTCATGTTCAATTCTGTTGGCCCTGGAGGGAATTGTGGGGGCAGCAGGTTAGAAGAGTCTCTCTTCCTCCTGTAGAACAGCCCTCATCAATATGGCACCATGGACCACCATCACCGAGACCAGAACCGCCCCCCACATGTGATGGTCTGTTTCCGGGTCCTGGGAGAGTTCACCCGCCCTGACTCCGGCCCTGCGTCATTTCCTGCTGGGCTGTCCCTCTCGTTTCCTGTCTGCTGTCCTGCGGTGCAGCCTGGCAGACACCTCAGCAGAGCGGGTCTCTCAGGGAGCAGACATCCTGTACGATACAGTGATGCAGAATTCGCTCCGGTGTTGGAGCAGCTGTCATCAATAAAGGGAAGTCCTTTTTGCACAAGTGTTTACACCCCTGCTGGCTCCCTTTCTGGGTCGTAGGCTTGTGCGAAGGGGTGTGCGAACTTGACCTCGCACGTATTCCAAGTCTGGGGCTGTGCCGGACAGGGGAGCCAGACACCTGAAAGGCGGACAGGCTGAAGGGGGTCCGCCCCAAGCCCTCCTCGCAGGACCCGCGGTATTCTCCCCCACACCACGCGTGTCGGGATGGCGTGCTGCCTCCCAAGCCCTCCCTGCCCGTCTGCTCCGTCCAGCTCGCCTCGCCCACCGAAGGGGAGTGGAGGGGCGTCTCCGCACGATGACCTTGACTGCCGCTTCGAGGATTTGGCCGGCCCTCGAGGTGTGATCAGACTTCATCCAATGTGCCATTCACTTCTCTTTTCTCCCGGTGACCATCAGAAGGAGAGTTTTCTTTTTAAAGTTTATGGCCTCGGTGGTTTGCTCGCTGTTATAGTGCCCCTAACAGCTGTTACTCCTTGCAACAGTGGATCAGAAATGAAGCTGAGCTTGGGCGTAATGGAAATTGTCCCTTGAAAGGTTTGAATTTGGAACGTTTATTCTCCATTAATTTCAAGTAGACTCTAAATTGAGCCAAACATTCTCTGTCTTTCTTCTCTGTTGCAGGTTTTAGCTGACAAATGGGTGCCAGGCTTGTCTGACTCATCGCCGGCAGTGAAACATGGAGATTTCGAGAAATGTGCTCATCTGCCCGAGTGGGTTCAGGACCTGCTGCGCTCGTCGGTGCTGGACACCGGCTGCACCGCGGTGCCCCGAGGCGGTCAGAGGCTGGAGGGTTGAGTGTGTTGTGGTGCTCTGTGGAGACGAAGGGGGCGAGGCTGGAGGGTTGAGTGTGTTGTGGTGCTCTGTGGAGACGAAGGGGGCGAGGCTGGAGGGTTGAGTGTGTTGTGGTGCTCTGTGGAGACGAAGGCGGCCCTTTAATTGCCTGCAGACACCGTGAGAGACACAGAGAGGGACGTCGGGGAGAGGCTGACGGATTCTGCCCTGAATTTGAAGGAGGTGGCCAAAACATCCCTGTACCTGTCCCTTACCGCTTTCCACACACGGGGCTCTCCTGGAGCGTACGCGGGCTCGGGGGTGAGCGGCAGCTGTAGGATCTCTCCACAGCATCTGGCTGGTCTTCCTGTGGGGCCTGGGGGCTCGCGGCCATGTTTGCATCACACTTCGTATGAGGTTGGGAAAACGCCAACAAGGGCCTCCTGATCAGAGCGCACAGGTGGAGGAGAGCAGACAGGGTCCTGCCCAAGACCCCCCGGGTCGGCAGGAGACAGGATTTACATGCTGCTGTGTGGCTGCAGAAACAGGCCTTAGTCTCTGTGTTTTCTTGCCTCCCAGCCCGTAGGCGAGCCAGAGTGCCGGCGCTGGGCACATGCAAGGAGATCCTTACTCATCTGGCACGTGTGAGACTTGGTAGGAGTTGATCTGAAATCTGTCCTTTGTCCTGTCAATGAAAAGTCAAAACCGGGTGTTGGTGTCTAACCGACGGCAAGGTATTGTATCTAGAAGAAAACAGACACAGTTCTCAGCTGGCTGTGATAGTTTTATTGTTTATAAGGAAATTTCCCACGTTGCTTCTGTGTTTGTGCCCACGTGGCCTTCAGACTTTGCTGGGCAAACCCTGCAGTTCTGCGATGGGCGCTCCTCTGTTTGATGGGCCTTGGCGCAGGCCGACTTTCCTCCGCTCGTGTCTTCGTTCTTCTCCCATTCCCCAGTGGTGCCGGGGCTAATATTTGACTTTCCAGTGCAGCAGGGTCTGGCTGTGAGGTGCCTCCGGGATTCGGGAAGAGTCCGCTCAGCTGCGCCGCAGCCTCCTGTGCCTCCTGCTGTCGTCTCAGCAGGATTCCAGGGGGTTGTGGTCACTTTTCTTTATTGAAAATCCCAAGTGTGTCCAACTTGAACCCCAACCTTATCCACTCCCCTTCTGAGGCTCCAGCCACCTGCAGTGGGGTGTGATGCCATCCCTCCTCTCCCTGGGTCCTTGTCTCCGCAGGAGGTCAAGGCACAGAGGGACGTGTGTCCTTAGTCACCCGACTGCTGTCAAAGCACTTTGTGGGCTATGGCTGCTTCTCAGCACGTGCTCTCTGCACGGCAGATTCCTCCGTGAACTTCCTAGGAAGTGCCACACCAGGACCCAGGCTTCCTTCCCTGTTGTGGGCCACTCAGCTCTCCCTCCCCCTCTCCCCTGCCTCGGAGCCCCTTGCCCCTTGGATCCCGGTGCCTGGTGCGCCGCCCGTGAGTGGGGCAGGAACACCGCTCCCGCCAACACTACCGCCGTGTCCACTGGACATAGGGTGGCAGTGCAGGGAGCTCCGCTGACCACCAGGCTCTCCTCTGTATCTGAAGAAGGGCAGGGGGCCATGAGCCAGCCTTTAGAAAAGCCCCGTCCAGCCCTCACTTACGCTCTCCGTTCAGAGCCAGATTCCCTTGCGCTCTCTTTTGCTCTGGGCAGACAGGGTATCCCACCGTCCCCTGCGGGCAGAGCGCACAAACCCTGACGTCCCGGCTGTCCTCCCCTGGCATCTCTGGTCTGCTGCCTCAGTGGGCCTGGGCAAGGGGGGCTGCATGGCAGAAGGGGCAGAGCCGGTGTGATCCCTTCCATCTGCTCAGAGAACGTGAAATATTCCAAGTTTTGGGTGGTTCTTTGTCCCCAGTGTTGGGTGCATTCTGAGAGCCACATTCAACACAGCAAGGGCAGGGGCACTGATCGGAGCTGCCCGGGCTCACCCAACCGCTCCTTCCACATTCTCTCCAGTCGGGACTGTGCCCTGCCCCGTGTCTCTCTGCCCTTCGGCGGCAAGGAAGGTGGCCCGACCTCCTCCCCTTTCCGGGGTGACGCCCCTCCCCCCGTCTCCCCGGAGTACTTGTCCTGTCCAGCACTTTCTCTGCCTCCGCCCCCGGAATCGCACTGGGACTCGCCAGACTCTTTCGTCAGGGGGTGCCACTTAAATGATCAGAAAGGTGTCCGAGTTTTTCAAGTCTGAGAAGTTAATGTATCTCGGTGCCGAGAGGACAGTAGACTTGGGTGTAACCAGAGGCTGGAGATTTTTAAAAAGTTACTATTGAAAACACTCGCTCGCTATTGGATTATTTGATTTTTTTGGAGACTGTTTTGTTGTCTGTGCTTTCCAAGTGGAAGTTTTCATGGTGCTTTGGTATCTTGTCAAACTCCGGACCTGGGACTCAGCCGCGTACGCTCTCCTGCCGCGCACTTGACTTTGGAGCTTGGGTTCACTCTTGTCCTTTCAGAAGCTGGAAAGGGCCAGCTTTGTGTTCCGCGTGGTGCTTTGGTGAGCTGAGGTATTGTATTCTACAGGACTGAAGGAAAGGACACTTGTGGGAAGAAAGAAAGCCCACATACACCATCTAAATTCTTAGGAAGATTGGCTTTTTAGTGATTTGCTTCTTCTAAAAAACAAAAAACTCACCACATTTGTATATATAAAGTGGGGATGTATGTAAATGATTACAAACCAGACCCATTTGCAAACCTTTCAAGAGTAATAGCTCCATCAAGAAAGTGCTTAAATAAAAAATAAATCATTGCAATTTTCAGGTTGAGTAATATAGTGTGTGTAATTGGAGTGGCTAATATACACATTTAATGAAGTGTATCTATCTTTCGCAGGAGTGCCACCAATCAATTTGTGATGAAGTCTGTGTGATGAGCACACAAACACTGTTCCCTATGCTCTAAAGTCCCCACGTGTCTAATAATGCCTTACATTAATCAGCAAAGAGTTGCTGTCGTCTGGTGGCCGTGGCTTTGCTCAGCACCGTGGGATGGGTCACCGATGGTCTGATCCTGTCGGCAAGGGGAGGCCAGCCTCCCACGAGCTGCTGTCCCAAGCACCAAGTCCTGGGGTGGGTGTGGAGGGCTTAGACGCGACAGTCCTGGTCGGAATTCCTGCTGCGTCTCATTGCTGGTGGATGTGAGGAAATTCCGCAAACCTCCTGCGCTTTGAAATCCCCGCATGAGAAGTAGCGGTGCTGGTGAGGACCTGTGCAGACGGGGTCACGAGCAGGCTTTTCAGGGCCCCCGAAACGGTCATTGCGGTAATGGTGACCATACCAGCCAGTTATCTCACGCTCACGGGGGGGGCCGCTCACCTGTGACTCGGGGTCCCTAGACCATAGACACTGTTGGGGGAGAGGAGGGAGCCCTTGAGGAGGCCTTCAGAGCGTGGTGAGATTCAAAATGGAGGGAGCAGGGGGCATTTTGTGCCGTCTGTGTCCGGAACCCGTGATCCCGTCCCCTCACGGGATTCCCAGGTCGCGGTTCCATCCTCTAATGGCTGGAATCATCTTCACACTCGATGCACACCTTACAAAACGGCGTGCCTGGGACCGAGTGATGTGCGGCTCCAGAGCGCTCTTGACAGTATATTTCCAAATACCCCAGTTCCTTAATTTGCGTTTTTCAGAGAGCGAAGACACAGAGTTCCCTTGTCTTCCAGCGGTTTCTCTCCGTGCCCACTTGCTTCCACACCTCTCCGAACTGGAAAGATGTCCCCCCGAAGGCTGCCCGGCTCGTCGCCTACCCGCTCCCCACCCCTCCCCGGACCTGGCTTCTGAGGCCCCGGGGAGGAGAGCAGAGCGGGTGGCAGGAAGCCATGGGGGGATCACGCTCTGTGCGGCGGGCAAGGGGGGCGGGTGGAGGTGAGGCCTGTGCGTGCTGTAGGCCCGTGTGTATCTTCTAATCCCCCCGTGGGAGCGCCTGCTCTCCTGCTGGGTTCCCAGAAGGCACCAGCCCTTGCAGACGTCCTTCAGGGACAGCAAAGGCTGCTTCCCGGTACTGAGCAGGCTCCGTGTCCCCGGCAGTGGTCCTGCAGAGTGTGACCGCTTCTCGGGCCCAGGGGCCCTGCAGAGCTGGCCTGTCCCACACGGACACCTGTCCGGCTCCCTCTGCCTCCCTCCCGAGGTCGGCAAGGACAACAGAAGGGCCTGCAGTGCTGCCCTTGCTCTGGGCCGCGCCCCTCCTGTCCACTCTTCCCGTCCCCTCTCCCTGTTACCTTTCCTTTGTCTGCCCCCTTCCCTCCGGAGCCCACGGCTGTGGCGGTGACAAGGACGAAGAACGCAGTTCTGCCTGTTCGCTGGGAGTCACACACAGTCTTGGAATCTTTGGCCGTTTTTCTTCCTAACATCATCACGTCCACCGCAGGCTCCGAGGTTCCGAGTGCTCCCGGGCCGTCGAGGGTCTCAGGTGCCCTGCAGGGAAACGAGTCGGTGGCTGACTCTGCCTCTGGCAACAGACGTTTCTGACCTCCAGGGAGGGAAGAGTCTGGTGCTGAGTCAGAGACTGGCGTGGACACGGGAGCCGCAGAGGGTGGGAGGTGTGTTATCAGAGGTCAGTCCTGAGACCGTTCTAGGGCTCTGGTGTCCTATGAGCTTAATGAAAGAGTCAAATGCGCGTGAATGACACCCAGAGAGACCCATAATCAGAGGTTCCCAACGCTGCTCTACGTATCATTTCACGTTCATGACCTTTCTGCTCCCAGTTTCAGCAGCTTGTGAGGCCCGTGCCACCGGGGAGGGGCTGTGACAGCCATGTTGGCTGAAGGTGACTGTGAGGGACCCACACGTGAGTGGGAGAAGCGGACGGGCACCAGAGAGCCGCGGGCCGGGCACGTCCATGGTGTCCGAGGCCCTTCCTGGGAGGGTGGCGGCCAAGGACAGACCTGGGCATGGTTTAGGGTAAGAGCAGAAGCGGAGTCCCACAGCACAGCCATGTGTTTTGTAAAATACTGCGTTTTTGACAAGACTGTATGTGACGTGTGACGGAATGCTAACGAACCAAACACCCACACACGTGCCGTACGGAAGGTGACATTTGCGAGTCTTTGAGGCCCACCGTGGGCCTGTCCCTGCTGGCGTTACCCTTCCCTCCCACCCCGATCTCCATCAGCGGGGGTTGTGGCTGCCGTCCTTGCTTCTCTCTATTCTTTAGGACATGTGTGCCAGGAGCAGTATTTTACAGAATTCACAGAACTGTGGCTTTCTGTAACCATAACCCGCATAACCCGTGTGCACGCAGTTTGCATAAATAAGAAATTTAATACCGTGTTTTGGAGGCTTTATTGCGGCGATGAAGGGAGTTGCCGTCGCTCATTCATTTTCTCTGCGGTGCAGCGTTCCGTTGGTGGCAGGCGGAATGGCTTACCCGTTCTGCGGTCAGCGGACTGTGTGCAGGTGTTGCCTGTCCAGAGCACTGCTGTACTCACGCTGGGGTTTGTATCCGGGGACGCAGAGCACACATGCTCGTATACGTGCGTCTCTTCGGGGCATAGGTCGTGCACACTGTGCATTGACTTTGGTGACCTCTGTTTGTTTTCCTGACTTGAGTGAGCCGTGATGGACACACAGCCGTGTGTCAGTTCATGGTGCGCGCCGCGCTGATGCGTGTGCTTAGACGCTGCTCAAAGACCACCAGCAGTGCTGGGCAACCCCTCCCTCGTGTCACAGATTCCCATGTCTTTTTAGTGGTGAGAATCTTTCAGATGGACTTCCTGAGCGACGTCGAAGCACGCCCTGCAGCCGCATCGGCTGCCCTGTGTGCTGTGCCCTCGATCACCAGGGCTTGTTCTGCTGTGATTCCCAGAGTCCACAGTCTCTCCTGTTCGTCTCCCCTCCGGTTCCCCCAGCTCACTTCTCCTCTCCATCTCCTAATGTCCTCCATGCTATTCCTTGTGCTCCGCAACTAAGTGAAACCATATGATAATTGACTTTCTCTGCTTGACTTATTTCACTCAGCATAATCCCCTCCAGTCCCGCCCATGTCGATAAAAATGGTAGATGGTCGTCCTTTCTGATGGTTGAGTAATATTCCATTGTGTATATGGACCACATCTTCTTTATCCATTTGTCTGTTGAAGGACAGCTCAGCTCCTTCCATAGTTTGGTGGCTGTGGCCATTGCTGCTATAAACGTTTGGGTGCAGGTGCCCCTTCTTTTCACTGCATCTGTATCTTTGGGGTAAATACCCAGCAGTGCAATTGCTGCATCATAGGGTAGCTCTATTTTTAACTTTTTGAGGAACATGTTTTCCAAAGTGGCTGTTTCCCAGAGTAGCTCTACCAACTTGCCTTCCCACCAACAGTGCAGGAGGGCTCCCCTTTCTCCACATCCTCTCCAACACTTGTTCTTCCTTGTTTTGTTAATTTTTGTGAGACTATGGACTCTGGGAAACAAACTGAGGGTATCAGAGGGGTAGGGAGAAGGGGGAATAAGTTGGCCTAGTGATGGGTACCAAGGAGGGCACGGATTTCATGGAGGATTGGGTGTTATATGCAAATAATGAATCATGGAACACTGCATCAAAAACTAATATACTGTATGGTGACAAACGTAACACACACACACACACACACACACACACACACAGAGGACTTTTTCTGCTATGAAACTGATGACACATTCCCACCAAAAACTCAGTATTTCACCCTTCCTGTTAGAGGTTGCTGCTGTAAGATTTTTCCATTTTTCCTCAACTGGTAAGCCTGAAAATGGGTCTCATTGTGGTTCTAGCTACAATTTCCATAATTATTGGTGAGTCTGATAACCTTTCCACATGTTTATGAAACTTCTATTTCAGATTTTTGCCCGTTTTTCTCTTGAGTTGATAGTGTCTTTACACATTCTGGAGATTAATGTGGTGTTGTTCTTAAAAAATTGTAAATAAAGATCATCACATGCTCTGTGATGTGTTTTGCAAGTAGCTGTGTTTTATTTTAACATAATCAGATTTGTCCATCTTTCCTTTATGTGCTTCTTTCCCTTGTTTAAAAATCATTTCCTACTTGAAATGCATGAAGACATTTTATTCATTTTCTCCTCAAGGTTTATAGTTTTGTCTTTCACATTCAAGTCTATAATCATCAGGAACTACCTTTTGATAAAAGTCAGTGTGATTCAATTTGTAGAGTATAACGAGTATAATTTATTCATTTCATATTTCATTATATAAATAAGCCACAATTTCTGTGTTCATATTCTGTGGAAAGACACTTGAATATATTTCTAATTTGGACCCTGTTGAATAATGTACCAGTGAATATTCTCACACTGTGTGTGTGTGTGTGTGTGTGTGTGTGTGTGTCTGTGTGTGTGTGTGGTCGGTTGGTTCATGGGCATGGGCATTCAGTGGAGGCTGGGAAGTCAAAGATCAAGGTGCTAGCAGTCCACCTTTGGTGTCTGACGAGGACCTACTTTCTGGCTCATAGATAACAGTCTTTTCTCAGTGTCTTCACATGATGGAGGGTTGAGGGGGCTCCCTAGGATCTCTGTTATAAGAGCACAAATCTCATCATGGAGCACCACTCCCATGATATAATCACCTCCAAAAGGCCCAACTCCAAATATCATCAACTTACGGGTTAGGATTTCAACATATGGTGCTCGCTTCGGCAGCACATATACTAAAAATAGGATTTCAACATATGAGTGTTAAGGGGACACATTCAGTCGATAACATTTATGTATAGGTGAGTATCTTCTCCTACCCAACTGGCTTGCTTTTCCACTGCCTTAATGATGACTTTTAACAAACACAAATTCATAATTTTAATATAGTCAAGTGTATCAATCCTATATTTTTGTTCATAATTTTTATTTCCTGTTTAAAGAACTTATCTTTATTTTAAGTCATAGTGGGACTTATTCCTAGGATGCAAGGATAGTTTGATATTCACAAATCAATTAACATGATATGTCACATCAATAAAAGAAAGGATGAGAACCATGGAATCCTTTCAACAGATGCAGAGAAAGCACTTGACAAACATCAACATCCATTCGTGATAAAAACTCTCAAGAAAGTAGGTTTCGAGGAAACATACCTCAATGTGATAAAGGGCATATATGAAAAACCCACAGTTAACACCATCCTCAATGGTGAAAAGCTGAGAGCTTTTCCTGTAAGATCAAGGACAAGACAAGGATCTCCACTCTCACCACATTTATTCAACACAGAACAGGAAACCCTAGCTGCAGCGATTAGACAAGAAAAAGAATAAAGCATCCAGACTGGTAAGGAAGAAGTAAAATTTTCTCTGCAGATGGCATGACTTATATATAGAAAACCCCAAAGACTCCACCAAAAAAAAAAACAAACAAAAAACTGCTTAGACCTGACAAATGAATTCAGTAAGGTTTCAGGATACAAAATCAATATATAGAAATCTGTTGCATTTCTATACAGTAATAATGAAGTACCAGAAAGAGAAAGTAAGAAATCATTTTATTTTCTAGAAGATTTACTATCCTTCCTTTCACACTGAGGTCTACTTTCCAACCAACTTTGTATCATTTATTGAGGACCTCATCTTTTCCTCACTGCTCCGCAGCGCCATTTTGTCATAAACCAGGTTTCTGGGTATGTGTGGGTCTACTTCTGGGCTTCCTACTCCATCCCGTTGGAGCGTGTTCGCGTCATTTCCCTTCTGCGTTACTTACTTTAGCTTCATAACCGGTCTTGAGTCACGTAGAGCAAGCTGTCCCAGCTTGTTGTTCTTCAAGAACACCTTGCCTATTCTGGGTCCTTCGCATTTCCATTTAATTTCAAACTAAGTTTGTGAAGCTCAGCAGATGGGGGTTTTGATGGTTTTTGTTTTGAATCAATTTGCAAAAACTGACATTTTATGATATTAAGTCTTTAAATCAAATACACATGGTTTCCTCCATTTATTTAAGGTTTCCTTAAGTGTTCTTAATATTTTTCCCTCTGCATAGAGATCTCGCAATATTGTGAGATTTATTCATAGGTACTTGTTATATTTGACACTATTGTAAATGGCATCTTTATACACTGTTCTCTTTAATTTTGATGGCGTATAAGAGGATAATTGATTTCCATGGATCAAATTTGCATGCAGCAACTTTTCAAAACTTTCTAACTCTGATGATTTATCTGCACATTCCTTTGGATTTCATGCATACACAATCATGTCATCTGTGGATAATAACGGCTAAATTTCTTACTTTCAGTTTTGTCATAAACATTTTATCAAAACAGAAAAAATATATCAAGTAAAGGTAGTTTCCTGTTCTTTCTATTTTGCTAAGATTTATTTTTGCCATCATCCTGCCTGCTGTCAAAGGACTTGCTCATTTTCTTAGCCTCCTTCTCTGGATGGGATATGAACCCAGTAGGGAGGAGGGTCTTAAAGCAGGACTCAGCTCTCTGGGTCCCATTTTTCCTCTGATCTTTCTGGATATCCAGTGACTTTAGTGGATTATTAAAATCCATCCTGCCCTCAGTGAAGTGTTGCTTCAGATTTCCTAATCTGTCATCTCCAGAAGTGGATTCCCAGATTCACAAATTAGTGTTGATGTCATTTTTTAAGAATACAGTTAATGCTTGTTTAAATTTATTCATATTTGCCATTTTCCTTTTTCAATTTCAGAAATTCCTTCTTGGAATAATTTCCCTTTTCTTCCCCAGATTGATCCATGAGCTGTCCCCATTGTGAGGGTCTGTTGTCAGTAAATTCGAGATTTGTCTTAAGTATCTTTGTTTCTCCCCCCTTTTTGCAGTTTGGTTGGTGAACCTCTCTGGACCAAGGATGATGTCCTCTCAGGACGACTTTCTGGCCACCGTTGTTGCTAATGAGCAGAGCACCCCCTTTACATTACCTTTCTTTTCCTCTGGCTGCTTTTAAGATCTTTTATTTTAATGCTCTACGACCTCTCTGTGATAGGCTGGAATGTGTGTTCCATTTTGTTTATTCTTTGGGATTCATTGTTTTGTGATTCTGAGGATTTATGCCTTTCCTGGGTATGGAAGCATCTCCCACATTTTCCCCAAATATTGCCTCTGCCCCAGTCTTTGGATCCCTTTCTGAAACATCCACTAGACCTATGTCACCTTCCCCATCTGTCCTCCCTTCCTTTGTCCCTCTGTCGTGCTCCTGGCACTTCCCTCAGATCTGCTTCCCCATCCACCAGTCCTCTCTGCATCTGGTTTCATCTTTTCTTTCATTTCATGCATTTTGATTTAAAATAGCTTTTGATTTAAGGGTTTTTCTGTTTATTTTTAAGTCTGCATAAACATTCATCTCTTGTTCTTTGCTAATATTTTGTGTCTCTCTTTTGTGTTTTCATAATGCTCGTAATTACTTTGAACCTATTATTTTAATATCCGGAGTCTTTTTGAGTCTGATTCTGCAGCTGATTACTTCTGACGGATGCCTCCATGCTCGTTTCCTTTGTGGTTTTTCTTTGGTTACTTTGTTTTCTGATGTGCAGGACTTTGGGGAGGTGTTTGGATTTGCTTCTTCCAGGAAACTCAGGGTCTCTTGACTTGGTATCTTGAACCACTTTAATCTAAATCCCCAGTTTGCATTGTTTGGCTCTCAGATGGTGGGGTGGTGGTTCTCAAACCCCTGAGTGAGGACCGACATGCCACCGTCACTCCCCGATGCACCCAGTCAGGGCACGAGAGCCCAGTGTCCTTGATAATCTTTTTTTTTTTTTTAATTTATTTATGTGAGAGAGAGAGTGAGAGAGAGAGAGAATGAGCAGGAGGAGAGGCATGTTCCTGCAGAGCAGGGAGCCCAATGTGGGGCTCGATCCCAGGACCCTGGGATCATGACCTGAGCTGAAAGCAGACGTTTAACTGACTGAGCCACCCAGGTGCCCCAATAATCTTGTGGGCAGGTTAGAATTTGTGTTTGTGTTCGTGGGTGGGGGGGCCCTGCCGGAGTTCTGGCTTCATGTGCGGTCAGGCTGCGGGGGTCAGAGGGAGCGCTAGGTCACCACAGATCAGTCCGGGACCCCAGGTAAAGCCCAGCTTTGGTACTCACCTAATTTCATGTGTTTATCTTGTTTGTAGCCTCTGAGGAGTTTTGCAATTTCCTTGAAGCTCAGTCATGTTCTTAAAGTAATATCTTTATATTTGAAGTTCCAATATACCTCCTCATCCTTTCTCATTAGCATTTCCCCCCCAAGCCTGCCTGCCTCCCGTGCGGGTTCTAGTGCCTCTTCCAGCACGATCTTCTCTGACTGCTTCCCGTTTGTGGGAAACCCGGCACAGTGTGTGGTCTACACCCAAGCTCCATTATCTCTTACTCATTTTAACCTTAAACGTGATCTCAAATGAGGACGTTGGTATTGGCTGCGTTGCAGACAAACGTAATCTGGAATGATCTCTTCCTAGCCCTGTGAATGACAGTTGATGAATAAAACCTGAAAAAGACCTCTGTCTCCCTGGCTAAACTTAAAACCCATTGTGGTTCTAAGGCAATGAAGAACAAAACCCAAATGTTAATGATCTCAACAAAGTTTCCGAGGAAGGATTGCATTAGGGCGTGAAAAAGGGGAAATTTAAAAGGAAGTTGAAGTGTGAAGGTCTTTTCTAGAGACCTAAGCACGATAAGGTGAGGAAGCCAAATTCCCTGCATACAGGCTAGTACAAACCTTGATACTGCAAAAAAATTTATATTTGACTCATACAGTGATTTGCATTGGAACAAGACATTCTGTCAAAATCAGATACGGGATTGGTGTTTCCATCATCTTCTGTTAAACTCCACGTTGGAATTTTCAGGTGTCACTCACCTACAATTGGCAGATGGCTCTGGTTTTCAAAGAGTGAAGTGAGTTCAGTCACCTGCTGAATGGTTTTTGGCACAGGACATCAGCACTGTCATATTTCTAACTTGTCACATTAGTAGAGACGCTGTGATAGGAAACAGAATTTTACTGCATAAGGAGTGTAATTCGGAAATCTGTATCAGCATTTGTCAAGAGTCACTGCCGAGATCGCTGGGAGTCAGGCCTTACCCGACAGTCTTCCTTGTTTCTGATTCTGCCTGATTCGGTGAAGTGATTTTCCTTGGAGGGAGGTGTTTATGAAGTGAAGAGAGTCTTTTATCTTCTCTATTACACAAGCTTTTGAAATAGGTCCTGGTTCACCTTGGATGTTTAAACCATAATATATGTGTCCCTGCATCCTCCTCTGATCTGTCCTTTATGTAAGTGTAGGTGCTCTCTTCCTAGAATCCAGGGCGGGTCTTCTTAAAATATAGTTTTGATCATGAATCCCTAAAAACTTTGAGGAACAGCCTTCACACTTCTTTTAAAAAAAACAACATTAAAAAAAAATCTTGATTGAGGCCCATTTTGTATATCATTTATATCACCCTTTTTAAGTGTGATTTTTTTTAATGTAAATTTATTTTTTAAATTTCTTTTAGTGCATTGACCAAGCTGGACAGCCATCACCATAAATCAGTTTCAGAACATTTTCATTCCTCCAGTATGATTCCTCGGCAACATTTTGTCTGCTCTAGGCAACCACTCATCTACTTTTGTAGATTAAAGCTACTTTGTGGCTTTGCCTTTTCTGGATAGTTCTTAAAGATCGGCCTGGGCAGTATGTGATTTCTTGTGTCTGGGTTCTTTCATGCGACACAATGTGTTTGAGGTTCATACACGTTGTAGAATATCACTGTGGGTTTTCCTTTTACTGCAAAGTCCGTTGTCTGCTTACCAGCTGACGGACATGGAGGTTGTTACCAGATTGGGGATATTATGAGGAAATATTCATAATATGCATGAGGAAATATGCAAAAGTTCTTGTGTGGGCATGTGTTTTTACTTCTCTTGGGTGGATACTGAAGTGTGGGATTGCTGGGCCATCTGATAAGTTTATGTTTTACTTTTTAAGAAACTGATAAACATTGTGGAAGTGGCTGCGCCATTTTGGATTCCTACCAACAGGGCCCATGGGATCTAGTTTCTCTGCATCCTTCTGTTCTATCACGTGTGTGATGACCCCTCCTTGTGGTTTTAATTGCCGTGTTCATAATGACTAATGTATTGAATATTTTTCCATGTGCTTACTAGCCATTTGTCTGTTCTGTATAGAGAAATATTTAAATTTTGTGCTAATATTTTGACTGGGTTGCTTGTTTTTTTATTCTTGAGTTATAAGAGTTTTGTTTTGTCCTGTATATTCTAGACAAAAGTCCTTTATGAGATGTGTCTTTTGCAAATATTTTCTCCCAATGTGTTGCTTGTATTTTCATTTTCTTTTTTGGTGTCTTGTGAATTGCCAAAGTTTTGAATTTTAACGAGATCCAGTTTTTATCCGTTTTTTTTCTTTCATGGCAGGATCATATGTTAAATGTATGTTTAATGTTTGGAAAAGTGCCCTCCAAAGTGGTTGTACCTTTCCACATGCAGGAAAGTTCCAGATCCCCCATAGAATCCCCGATTCTTGGCGTGCTCATTCTCGTCTGCTTATGCAACCCTGATAGTTATGGAGTGACATCTCACTGTGCCTTTTAATCTGCATTTCCTTAGTGACGTGTGCCAGTGGGGATATTTTATTAGATTACTGGCTGTGCGTACAGCTTCTTTGGTAAGAGTTCAAATCTTGCCCCTATTTATAAAATTGGGTTATCATGTTTAATTGCATTTTGAGAGTTCTCTATGGATTCTGTCCTCGATACCATTTGTGATTTGCAAATATTTTCTCCAACCTCTGTCCATTCTCTCAAAGGGTCTTTTAAAGAGTAGGGAGTTACAGTTTTCATGAACTCCGGGTTATCGTCAGTATTTTCTTGTACGAATGGTGTTCTGCGTCTGGTACCTAAGGGCTCAGCTCCTCAGTTAAGATCACAAGTGTTTCCTTTCACTTCTGTTTCCTTCTAGAAGCATATTGGGCTTCACTTCGAGGTCTGTGAAACATTTCTGACTTCAATTTTGTATATGGTCTGAGAGTACAGTATGTGGACAGTATGTATTTGTAAGATGTAATGTTTGCACACAGACAGGTGATTTTCTCAGCACATTTGTTGAGGAGACTGAACTGTCTCTGCTCCTTTGTCAGAAGTCAGGGTCCATGTTTGTGTGTCTGCTGTGGAATCTCTGCCTTCTTCCTTCCCCCTCTTTGTTGATTTTGGAAATTACGGTGTACTGTTTAATTGCTCTACCATCACAAAAAGCCACTAAGCAAGGTGCTGCTGTCCTCCCAATGTTCTGCTTCTTTTTCAAAGCTCCTTTCATTATTCTAGGGCCTTTTGCAATTCTATGTGAACTTAGAATCACTTTCTCACTTTCAACTGAAGGCTTTGGGAGGCTTCTGTTTGGGTGGCACTGGGTCTCTGCATCCGTTTGGTGAACTAGAGTCAGCACTCCTGGGGCTCCTGACCTGTGAACAGAGCTGGATGTCCAGTCATGAAGTCCCTAATTTCTCCAGCAATGTTCTGTAGACTTTAGTTTACACACACGTTTTGTTGAACATATCCGTTGTCCATATTTTTATGCTATTGTAAATAGCTTTTAAATTCTTGATTGTTTTCTGACATAGAAATAAAATTGATTTTTGGGTACTGGTGTTATTTCTACACTGCAACCTTGTTAAACTCACTTACCTGTCCTGGTAGCTTTTGTAGCTTTTATTGAATTTTTGTCATTAATGATCATGTTATCTTAGAATAAAGACAGTTCTACTTTCTTCTTGCCCATCAGTTAGCTTTTTGTTTCTTTTTCTGGTGTGAGTGCACTGGACAGAAGCTCGCTACAATATTGGTAGACTTGGGAGGGCAGGCACCCTTGTCTTGTTCCTGATCTTGAGGGAAGACATTTACCATCATGTTTGACATGAGCCGTACTTTCTCATTGATGCTCCTTATCAAGTTGAAGGAGTTCACATTTATTTCTTGTTTTGTGAGAGTTGTTTGAAGGCGAGCAGATGTCAGGTTTTATAAAATGCCTTTTTCTGTTCGGTAGAGATGATCATCTAGTTGTTATTTTTTAGTTTCATAGTATGGTGAATTATATTGATTGATTTTCAAATGTTAAACAAGCTTACTTTTCTGGAATAAAGCTTACTTGGTCATGCTATAGTATTCTTTTAATATATTGGTGGGTAATTTACTAAAATAAAATTTTGTTTAGTTTTTTTTTTTTTTTTTTTGCCTTTCTTTGTGAGGGATATCAGTTTCTAGTCTTTCTTTTTGATAATGTCTTTGATCTTGAAATCTGGGTAATGCTGGTTTCAAAAATAAATTTGGAACTGTTCTTTCCTAATCAATCTTATGGGTGTGTTTGTGATGAATTCATATGTTTCTTCCTTAAATGTTTGGTATAGTTCACAAATAAAGCCATCTGGTTCTAGAGTTTGGTTTTTTGGGGGGGCGGGGTAAGTGGTGGTAGGCATTAGGTGTGGGTAAAGACTTGTAGCTGTAAATTCCATTTCTTTAGTAGATAGAAGGCTATTCACCTTATTTTTCTGGTATTTTGTGTCTTTGAAGAAATCTTGCATAGCATCTATGTTTTTGAAAGTAGGCTTCAAGTTGTTCATAATATTCCCTTATTACCCTTGTAATAACTTTTGAATCCATGATGATGTCACTTTTCTTATTCCTAATGCTGGTAATTTGTGTTTTCTCTGTTTCTTGATCACACCATCAATTGTGTTGATCTATTCAAAGAGCCAGATTTTTATTTTATTCATTTCTGTTGGCTTCCATTTTGAGCTTTTTTTTTTAATTGTTGTTATTCTGCTAACATTGGGTTTAATGTGCTGTTCTTTTTCTAGTTGCTCCTGGAGGAAGCTGAAGTTCTTATTTGAGATCTTTCTTCTTTTCTAATGTAGGCGTTTTGTACTGTGAGTTCCTCCCTAGTTACTAATCACACATCCTAGTATGATGTGTTTTTCATTCAGTTTAAAATATTTTCTAATTTCCCTTTGTTTTTTTCTTTGACCCATGGGTTATTTAGAAATGCATCATTTTTTTGGTTTTCAAATTTCTGGACATGTTCGGGATGCCTTTCTGCTGCTAATTTGTAATCAAATTCCATTTTGGCAAGATCGTGTACTTTTATGACTTGGATCCTTTGAAGTTTGTTTAGACTTAAATTATGGTCCAGGACATGGCCTGTCTTGGCAAATTTTATGTAAACTCTTGAAGAGAATGTTTGTTCTGCTTTTCTGGGTAGAGTATTCTGTGTCAGTCAAGTTCTGTTGACAGTGTTGCTGGGGTACACACTATCCTTGCTGGAACTCTCTCTTTCTTCAAGAAGGTCCTGGGAAAGCGACCATGACTTTATTTTCTCTGCTTTACTTTGCAGTTTTATCTTATCTGTTTGACCTACTGTATTGAGAAACTCTGTTATCTGGTTCATAAATGTTTAAAATTTTTTGAGCTTCTTGATCAATGGAGCCCCTTCTCCTTATGAAGTGACTTTCTAAATTTCTGTTAATGGTTTTTGTCTGAGACCAAATAGTCAATCCAGCCTTCTTCCAGCTAGTGTTGGATGTTCTGACATTCCTTCACTTTAATTGGAATGTTAGTCAAATTACACTTAATGGACTATTGGTTTGATTATGTTTAAGTCCATAAGTTTGCTCTTTGTTTGCTACTTTTTTGATCTCTTCCTTGCTCCTTTTTCCTATTTCCCTGCTCTCTTTTGAATTGATGGTATTTGTTTTGTGATGTCATTTTTATATTTTTGAGGTTTATTAGTTATAATGCTTTCTTTTATAAAAAATAGTGATGACTTTAGGATATAGGGCATACACCTTTAGCTTGTCACAGCCAGGCTTTGTAGGATACTACACTACTTTCTGTATAGTTTAAGAACCATACAACAGCATGCCATTGTTTTTCTCCTCCTGACTTTAAGCTACTGTCATATATTTTACTAATGTGTGTGCTATAAATTCCATAATACATTGTTATCATTATATTTAAGCAATTATATATTAATGAGATTTAAATAACAGGGCAAGAATCTTCTATATTTACCAATGTAAGTATCATTTCCAGTGCTCTTTATTCCCCTCTGGAGAGCTGTATCTCTATCTGGTATCACTTCATTTCTGTACAGAGGACTTCCTTTTGTGTTCTTGTAGTGTTGGACTTCTTGTAAATTCCTTCAGCTTTGTTATTTCTGCAGTCGTCTTCACTTTGCCTTTGTTTTTTTAAGCTTTTGTCTGGTATAGAATTCCAGATTGGCGGGGTTTTTTGTAGTCAACGAAAGAGGGTGCTCTACTGGCTGGCTGCATTGTTTCTGATGAGTGATACTCTGTCATCCTTATCTTTGTTCTTTTCTTTTTTTGTAGAAAATGGGTTTTTTTCTGTTTTTAAGATTTCTTTTTATTACAGGATTTCACCACTTTTTAATTATGAGATGCTGTGGGATTCATTAAGTTTCTTTAATCTATGGATTTATTGTTTTATCAAACTGAAGACTTTTCTGCTACTATTTTCTCAGTTTTTTTCTCTATCCTCTCCTCCATTCCTTGGTACTCAAATCACACAGGCATTTTAGCTCTTGAGGTTGTCCCACAAGTGACCAAAGGTTGACCTATTTTTCTTTATTATTTCATTTTTTTTGTCTTTTATTTTAGATAGTTGCTGTTGCTATGTCTTCAGAATCACTGTTTTTTTCTTCTACAGTGTCTAATTTGTCCATCCAGTATAATTTTCATTTCAGATTGGTAGTTTTTGTCTTCAGAATTTCTGTCATGTTCTTTATTTTATATCTTTCATGCCTACAAGAAACTCCAACATATGAGATACATTTGCAATAAATTTTAATGTTTTCGTTGGCTGATTCTATCATCTATGTCAGTTCTGGGTTGGCTTGATTGATTAATCAACTCTCCTCATTATGACTTGTGTTTCTCTGTCCCTTTATCTGTTCATTTCTGATTGAAGGTCAGACATCATACAATTTACTTAGTTGTTGGATGTTTTCATAATCCCATAAATGTTATTGGACTTTTTTCTGGGACTCCGTCAAGTTAATAGGAGGCAGTTTGATTCTTTCAGGTCTTGTTCTTCTGGTTTGTTAGGTGGGTCCATAAGAGCACACCATCTAGAACTAAGTATGCCCACTATTGAGGCAAGATCTTCCTGCATAGTTACCCAGTGCACCTTGAGTTATGGGATTTTTGCAATCTGTTTGTGGGAACAAACACTGTTTCTGGTCTTATGTCAGGCACAGCATTCTACTCTTTTGGGTAGTTTTCCCCTATCCTCATGTAGATCCTTCCACCTGTGACATATACTAGCATGGACATTGCTCGACCTTGCTGAATATCACAGGACATCCTTTCGCAAAAATGGGTTCTCCCTGTGAGAAGTTCCTTCCATCAGTCTTCTGCTGTGCACACTCTCACCAGCTTGGGGTCCTGGAGTCTCTGTCCTATCACTTGGGTTCCTGTTCCCATGCTGTGGCTCTCAAGGAAGTGAGGGGGTAATGGTGGGGCTCATGCAGCTTGTTTACTTTCTCTCATAGATCACTGTTCTTCATTGTCTGATGTTTGGCATCTTGAGAACTGTTGTTTTTTATGTTTCATCTGCTTTTCTATTTTGATCACCTTAGGTGGAGCAGTAAATCCTGTCCCTGTCACTCCCCTGGGGTGGTAGCAGAAGTCTTGCCTCCCAACTACCTAGTCTGACATTCTAGGCCTTCTAGGACTGACCTCAACCTGCCTTTCCAACTGAATTTCCCAGTACATGCCTCTCTTTTGAAATTTCCAATAAAAAAACCTCATTTTTCTGCAGTGCTATGTTCTGAATGTTTGTGTCCCCTCCTGAATTCATGTGTTGAGATTCTAATGCCCAGTGTGGTGATGTTAGTAGGTGAGGCTTTTCAGAGGTGCTTAAGTCATGAGGGTGGGACTCTCATGAATGGAATTAGTGCTTTATAGAAGAGACTTCTGAGAGATCACCACCCCTTCCACCACTGAGGAAACAGCGAGAAGGTGTCTGTGAGCCAGGAAGCAGAACCCCACAGGAGGCAGCCATGTTGGCAGCTTGAGCTTGGATTTCCCAGCCTCTAGAACTGTGAGCAAGACATTTCTGCTGTTTTTTAGCCACTGGGTCTGTGATCATTTGTTATGGCAGCCTGGATGGGATGCTGAACGCCCCTTCCCACCATCTTCTAGTTGTCACTTTTTGATGCTTCACAGATAGGAGGGTGTGAAGATGTTCTTTCCTTGTCTCATCCATATACATGTACTGAGCCCTTGCTGTGGATCAGGCACTGTGCTAGGTGCTGGAGATGATGATGTGGCCTGAGCAGACACTGTGCCCTCTCAGATCCCCAGTCTAGCTGACAGGCACTTGTAATATGGTGTGGGGAGTCACTTGATAAGTCAAGAGTTGGGGTATGGTGGACAGAAGCAGGAAGCCACACAACGCAGATATGGGGCCACAGTGGAGGTGATCTCCACAGTGAGACAGGAAGGAGATGCTCTGGGATGGAGTGGACCCAGGGGGTGAGTTAGTGGGGAGGGTTCTGGAAAAAGCAAGGCTCATGAGAAGACCTGAATGATGCTAAAGATTTAGACATGATCAAAGAGAGAAGAGAGAGACTTTTCCAGCCTCTTAAGAACTGTGGACTTAATGTTAAGAGCAATATGGCACCATTGAAGGTTTTAGTCCAGATACTGACATGGCCAAAGTTGTGTTTTTAAAATGCACTCCGACTTTGGTGTGCTCAGGGGAACAAGACTGGAGGCAGGGGCCAGTCCATGTAGGAGGTGATGGAAACCAGAAGTAGACAGTGGTGATGGGGTGGAGAGTGGTGTGGGGAGGCGGGATTCAGTGACAAACCAGATGTGAGGCTGGAGGGGAGGGGCTCAGGATGGAGCTCAGGTGGAGCAGTAGCTGGTGGACAGAGCTCAGGTGGGCTCTGTCCAGGCTGCCAGTGGACACCATACAGGGAGGTTGTGAAGAACAGGGTTCGCGAGAAATGCTGCCTGCTCCCTCTGCCCAGATCGCCCTTCAGATCTTCCTTTTCTTTCATAGTTAATTGTCACGTTTCCTTGGCTTCCATAATATTCCACATAATCTTTAAGGCATTTACCTGGTATTGGAGTTTAGTGACATTTAATTGTTCACGGGCTTCTCTTGCTGGCCTGTGATTGCCGTGGGAGACGAGCTTGTGCATTACTCTTCTTTGTAGTCCGCCTGTTATTATAGTCCTCAGACAATGCCTCACACACAATACGTGATTAATGAATTTTTGGTGACTCACATTAACAAAGGAGATTATTATTATGTGGCATCATATATGCATGATCGGATGCTTTCCTATCATGAAATGAAGCTCCGTGCTGTCCTTTGCCATGTTCTCGAGGACTTTGGAGGCATGCATTTTTAATTTCAAGATCTAAATAGATGTGTCAACCATGGGAGGTCACACAGGAAATTCTCCGCTTGTTTTTTCCTTTCATTGTCATAACATTTATGATCCTGGAGAACCACGAGTGGTTTCCTCAGTAAAGGAGGACAGAAATGAACAGGCCTACAGGGGGATACTACCGCTGTCCGAGGTACCTGGGCAGCCTGCTCTTTGTCAGGTTCGATGCTAATAAGGATCAGGGAGCAGGAGGCAGCCTTGCAACACATTTTGTGGAAAGCTGTCTTCAACAGGCGCGGAGCTGAGCGCCGCCGCCCTGCAGAGGCTCGGCTGGAAGGTGTCTGGAATCACAGTCCGGGCACAGGGCTGGGAGGCAATTTCTATTAGCTGGGGATATGCCTGCAGTTTATTGCTCCTGATAGAGTCAGTGCCCAGCGAGGTACCTGTTGATCTCGTGTCAGGACATCAGTGCGGAAATATCAGCCCCTGGAGGAAAGCCTTTCAGCAAAGGTATGAGAGACTCGGAAAAATCAATGCTCCTAATACAAAGATATTTCTGGAGGTGATCCTTTTAGAATGAAGAGACACCAAGCTCTTGCCACTACTTCAGATCTTAGACACAATATTTCTTTTTAAAAGAATCTGGATCTAAAACACAGGGTGGTTTAAAAAATACAAACAAAACCACTTACCTCTTGTCAAGGGAGCTCTTGGGGCAGTTCCAAAGCCAGGCCAGGCCCCTCTGACTGAGCCTCCTGGGTCTCCTTTTTGGGCCCTTCTGCACACCTATGAACTATGGTGACACTACCAAAGCAAGACCCCCACACACCCACCATGGTGATTCACAGCCCTGCTCTGAATGTTGGGGGTGGGGGAGGGTTGTCTGAGGTTTGCAGTGATTTCTAGAATGTTGACTAATCCGTGTTTGCTTCTCCAAAACTTAACCAATAGTGGCACTTGTTCACGCTCTTACTTCCGTTTTCGTTCCTTTGTTCACCGTTCCTGTTCACTTTTCTGTATTTTTTTCCTCCCTGATTTTTGGAACACTTCATTCATTAAATATAGTACCTGATTTACTCTGCTAGTGGTTTCTATGAGTTAGCTGGTCAAGCAAGTTGTCCCCAGCCGCATGAGGTGGGCTTTATTATTGTTTCCATGTTCAAAATGGGGAGGAAATGGCATTTTGAGGTTTATTTTATATTCCTCCCATGGTATGTTTTCACCTTGAGGGTTGGGGTACTCAGTGGTCTCACCCAACAAGAAGGATGGGCTGGGAGTCCTGGCAGGGACACATCCATTCTTCCTGGCATGTGGCCTCCATCCTCTGCTCCTACTCAAAATGTTGAGTAACTTACCCAAAGCCTACTGGGGCTTTCCTGGAGGTTTCCCTTGACTGCTGTGCACTCTGCCTCCCCTGGGCCTCTCTGGGATTGTTTTCCACCGTGAGAGAAGACAGTCTCTCTAGCACCTTCCAGACTTGTTATCTTGTTACTACATTTTGCATTTAAATCTTTGACTCATGGGTGATTAATACTGTGTTTTGCTTGAAATGGAGAGACATTATTCATTCAATTACCAGCCAATTTCCCCAGAGCTGTTTGCTGAGTAAACCATCTATCCCTGATACTCGAAATGCCACCTTCGCCGTGTTCGAAGTTCTTGCCCGTGTTGAGTTCCTCATCATGTGTCGTTGGCCTGTGGTTCCTTCTGCATCAGTGCATGCGTGGATGTCCCCCGGGGGTCTGCTCCACAGAGAAGCTGCCCACACTGCCCTGGGAAAGGCAGCAGGTTCTCGCAGTCCCTCTTGATTTTGGCTTAATCTTTCTTGTAATACTAGTCACACTCTAAAATTATCTTACCATTTATTAGTAGTTACTTATTTATTTTCATTTATTGCTTGTATTAGGGTTCTCCAGAGAAACATAAACATTTCTTATAAAGAACTGGGTCCCGCAAGTTTGGAGACTGACCTGTTCCAAGATCTGAAGTCAGCAAGCTGGAGACCCAGGAGAGCAGATGGTTTAGTTCCAGTCTGAGTCCAAAAGCCTGAGACCCACAGAGCTGAGGTTGTCACTCCTGTCCAAAGACTGCAGATTCAAGACCCAGGAAGGGTCTTGTTTCAAGGGAGGGTTAACTTTTTAAACTACTCAGACCTTTGACTGATCGGATGAGGCCCACCACCTTGAGGAGGGCTATGTGCTTTAGTCAGTCTCTGGCTTCAAATGTTAATCTTATCCAGAAGCACCCACACAGATACACCCAGGATAATGCTTGACTTAATGTCTGGGCATCTGTGGCCCAGTCAAACATGCTAAACTCACCATCATAATTCCTATTCCCCTCTCGAGGGGGAGCTCTACGGCTGCATCCCCAGAAGTCAGAGCAGTGCCTTGCATATGGTAGCTAGCGAATGCGTAGCTGTTCAGTAGCGAACTCCACTGGTTTTAATCACCGTGCTTTCAGGATACATGCTAACATCCAGCACTGTAGATTCTCTCTCCGCAAGACTGCAATGTTTGAAAAAAATCTAGAAAGATCTATTCCCATGCTCCCCTTGTGCTTAGAACAAGAGGAGCCTCCTCATAGGAGGCCTCTGCCCTCCATGCTCCAGACCTGCCCCCTCCCAGGCAGTCACGCACTTGGCCAGGGTGCAGCCGGCTCAGCCACTGGCTGGCTTTTTTTCTGATCCTCATGGCACAAGCCCCTTCCTGCTTCGGGTCTGTTCCCCAGGCTCTGTCTTCCAGGCTCTCTTTCCATTTCTTTAAGACTTTATGTCTTCACAGTGCTGGTTGTTCTCTGTTGTGTTGTGCGCTGTGGCACGCTTAGAAGTGGGAAACCAAGTGGATATACAGATTAACACATCACAGCAGGGAGCCTGGGTGGGTCCGTCCGGTGAGCGTCCAACTCTGGCTATCTGTCAGGTCATGACCATGGGGTTGTGAGACAGAGCCCTGTGTGGAGCCCCGTGCTCAGTGGGGACTCGTCTTGAGATTCTCTCTCTCTCTCTGCCCCTCCCCCACCAGTCTCTCTCTCCAAAAACAATAGCACACAACAAATTACAATAAAACACACCCTTTTATTGCCTCTACCTAGGTCAAGACTAAAGCTTTCTCAGTGTTCTGGAATCCCTAACCATACTCTTACCATGTAGCTGCTGTCTTCAATGTTATGGTGTTCCCTTGATTGATTTCCTTTGTAGGTTTTCTACCTAATTATGCATCCCTGATAAATAGAGTTTGATTTCTCCTGGCTTTGACCATTATGTCAATGGAATGCCATAGTTGTGTTCATTTGCGTTTGGCTTCTGCTGCTCCGGATGATGTCTTCGAGGTTTATCTATGCTCACTGTACTTGCAGTGCGGGCGTTTTTATTGCTGTGTGACAGAACGTTGTGTAAATATGCCACGGTTGGAAGGTTTCTTTGTTTAGTCTCCTGTCAGAGGACACTGGGTCACGTACAGATTGGGCTCTTGCTCATAACACTTCCATGAGTGTTGTTTGTGAGGGTGCACCTGTCTGCACCTGTCTGCAGTGGAACGGTCTCTTGTGGATTTGCCGCGTCTTAGGGCTTATGTATCTTCTGCTTCATCTCGGCCAGATAATCTCCCAATCAGCTGAACAGGTTAATGCTCCCATCAGCAGTGCTGGTGAGTTCCAGGGGCTCCCTGTCCGCATCAGTGCTTAGTGTCACCAGTCTTTGTCTTTGGGCCGTCCCGTCGGGTGCCGTTCAGGGGCATTGTCCCGACTACCAGTGAGACGCGCGGCCTTTTCATTTGTCTCTTTAGAATAAGTTTGCTGGTTGGATACTCACTCTGTCAAGTGCTTGTCGGTTCCACACATGGAGGTTTGGATTGGCGTCGTACTGAGCGAGCAAATTAGTGACCTGCCAGCTTTACAATGTCTTTTCATCCGCTTTTCTTCCTTATCCTTAAAATTTTATTTTTCTCCATTGATTCTGACTCATCTTTTGTTGGATTTATTCTGACACCGTACCGGATCATTTTTAATACTATTATTATTTTTAAATATTCATGTCACACCTTTTTGTTTTGGAATGAAGAAATACAATTGATACGATACAACTTTGAATAGGAAAAGCCTCCTACTAATTTTTATAATTCATGTGTAGGTTGTTTTGGGTTTTGCACGCACACAATCGTATCCCCAACACAACACCTTTCACCCCTTTCTGCCTCCAGTCCTGACCTCACTAACGCCGCGCGCACTCTTCAGGCCAGAGCCCGTTGGCCATTTCCACAGAGCGGTCTCCTCTGACCTTCCTGTGTAATTCTGTGCTGCTTGCGCTTCTGTCGTGACACCTGTTCTGGTATTAAACATAATCCTTTCTTGCTTCAGGGGTGTCCCACTCTCTTCGTAACACCTGGAAGGAAGGAACTGTATCTGTGTCACTCAATGACCCACACCCAAGCCCAGGACAGTGCCTGGCACGCTGTGGATACAGAAACACATTTCTTTTTTTTTCTTTCTTTTTTTTTTTTTTTTTTATTTTCAGCGTAACAGTGTTCATTGTTTTTGCACCACACCCAGTGCTCCATGCAATCCGTGCCCTCCCTCATACCCACCACCTGGTCCCCCAACCTCCCACCCCCCGCCCCTTCAAAAACCCTCAGACTGTTTTTCAGAGTCCATAGTCTCTCATGGTTCACCTCTCCTTCCAATTTCCCTCAACTCCCTTCTCCTCTCCATCTCCCCTTGTCCTCCATGCTATTTGTTATGCTTGAGTAAAACAAATTTTGAAATATGCTGCTAAATGCACTTCTAAAACTCTGGTGAGTTCTTTGATTTCAATCTCATTATATTTTTAGTTAATTTTGAGGAGCTATAATACAAGGAGAAGTCAACAGAACTATAGTAGTGATGAAATTACATGCACATTGATAGCATAGGTTCAAAATAAAATGGGCACAAATGGGGAGGATTAGGAGGAAACGGGTATAAGCCCAACATTTCACTAACAGTGCAAGGGACCAAGACACTTCTAGTGTTGGCCAACCAGACAAAAACTTGGAAAGTCAGTAAAATTTTTGATGATGTAGACATGAGATGTTTACATTCTCCATACAGAAAGTCTTATCTTTTTTTTTTTTTTAACCCAAAGTGCATTTGCAATAATTGGTCAGGAGCCATGGAACAAAAGAGACCTATTTCAATTACAAAGAGTCTGTGAATACACATAAAGTGTTCTCTGCTTTTAAGACAACACATTTGGAATCTGGTAATAGAAGATGTAAGAAAGGAGGGAGTCAAGATGGCAGAGAAGTAGCAGCTGAGACTACTTCAGGTAGCGGGAGATCAGCTAGATAGCTTATCTAAAGATTGCAAACACCTACAAATCCAATGGGAGATCGAAGAGAAGAAGAACAACAATTCTAGAAACAGAAAATCAACCACTTTCTGAAAGGTAGGACGGGCGGAGAACTGAATCCAAAGCGACGGGAAGATAGACCGCGGGGGGAGGGGCCGGCTCCCGGCAAGCAGCGGAGCGACGGAGCACAAAATCAGGACCTTTAAAAGTCTGTTCCGCTGAGGGACATCGCTCCAGAGGCTTAACCGGGGCGAAGCCCACGCAGGGTCAGCGTGGCCTCAGGTCCCGCAGGGTCACAGAAGGATCGGGGATGTCTGAGTGTTGCAGAGCTTACAGGTATTAGAACGGGGAAGCCGGCTACAGAGAGAGCCGAGGAGTGACTCTCAGCTCGGGGTTACCTTGAACCGGTCGCAGGCTCGGTCAGCTCGGAGCGCGGCCGGAGGCAGGGTGACGGGAGTAAATCGGCGCTTTCTCTGAGGGCGCACTGAGGAGTGGGGCCCCGGGCTCTCGGCTCCTCCGGGCCGGACACCGGGAGGCCGCCGTCTTCATTCCCGCCCTCCGGACTCTACGGAAAGCGCTCAGGGGACAAAAGCTCCCGAAAGCAAACCCGAGCGGATTACTCAGCCCGGCCCCTGGTAACGGCGGTGCAACTCCGCCCGGGGCAAAGACACTTGAGAATCACTGCAACAGGCCCCTCCCCCAGAAGATCAACAAGAAGCCCAGCCAGGACCGAGTTCACCTACCAAGGAGTGCAGTTTCAATACCAAGGAGAGCAGCGGAATTCCAGAGGAGGAGAAAGCAAAGCACGGAACTCATGGCTTTCTCCCCATGATTCTTTAGCCTTGCAGTTAATTTAATTTTTTTTTTATTTTTCAATTTTTTTTTCTTCTTCTGCTAAATTTTTTTAACTTTTGTCCTTTTCTTTTTTAACGTTTTTTAACTAGTTTATCTAATATATATATATATATATTTTCCTTTTTATATTTTTTCTTTATTGGTTTTCTTTTTTTAATTGTTTCTCTTTTTTTCTCTTTTTTTTCTTTCTGAACCTCTTTTTATCCCCTTTCTCCCCCCTCACGATTTGGGATCTCTTCTGATTTGGCTAAAGCATATTTTCCTGGGGTTGTTGCCACCCTTTTAGTATTTTACTTGCTCCTTCATATACTCTTATCTGGACAAAATGACAAGGCGGAAAAATTCACCACAAAAAAAAGAACAAGAGGCAGTACCAAAGGCTAGGGACCTAATCAATACAGACATAGGTAATATGTCAGATCTAGAGTTCAGAATGACGATTCTCAAGGTTCTAGCCGGGCTCGAAAAAGGCATGGAAGATATTAGAGAAACCCTCTCGAGAGATATAAAAGCCCTTTCTGGAGAAATAAAAGAACTAAAATCTAACCAAGTTGAAATCAAAAAAGCTATTAATGAGGTGCAATCAAAAATGGAGGCTCTCACTGCTAGGATAAATGAGGCAGAAGAAAGAATTAGCGATATAGAAGACCCAATGACAGAGAATAAAGAAGCTGAGCAAAAGAGGGACAAACAGCTACTGGACCACGAGGAGAGAATTCGAGAGATAAGTGACACCATAAGACGAAACAACATTAGAATAATTGGGATTCCAGAAGAAGAGGAAACAGAGAGGGGAGCAGAAGGTATATTGGAGAGAATTACTGGAGAGAATTTCCCCAATATGGCAAAGGGAACAAGCATCAAAATCCAGGAGATTCAGAGAACCCCCCTCAAAATCAATAAGAATAGGTCCACACCCCGTCACCTAATAGTAAAATTTACAAGTCTTAGTGACAAAGAGAAAATCCTGAAAGCAGCCTGGGAAAAGAAGTCTGTAACATACAATGGTACAAATATTAGATTGGCAGCAGACTTATCCACAGAGACCTGGCAGGCCAGAAAGAGCTGGCATGATATATTCAGAGCACTAAATGAGAAAAACATGCAGCCAAGAATACTATATCCAGCTAGGCTATCATTGAAAATAGAAGGAGAGATTAAAAGCTTCCAGGACAAACAAAAACTGAAAGAATTTGCAAATATGAAACCAGCTCTACAGGAAATATTGAAAGGGGTCCTCTAAGCAAAGAGAGACCCTAAAAGTAGTAGATCAGAAAGGAACAGAGACAATATACAATAACAGTCACCTTACAGGCAATACAATGGCACTAAATTCATATCTCTCAATACTTACCCTGAATGTGAATGGGCTAAATGCCCCAATCAAAAGACAGAGGGTATCAGAATGGATAAAAAAACAAAACCCATCTATATGTTGCCTACAAGAAACTTATCTTAAACCCAAAGACACCTCCAGATTTAAAGTGAGGGGGTGGAAAAGAATTTACCATGCTAATGGACATCAGAAGAAAGCAGGAGTGGCAATCCTTATATCAGATCAATTAGATTTTAAGCCAAAGACTATAATAAGAGATGAGGAAGGACACTATATCATACTCAAAGGATCTGTCCAACAAGAAGATCTAACAATTTTAAATATCTATGCCCCTAACGTGGGAGCAGCCAACTATATAAACCAATTAATAACAAAATCAAAGAAACACATTGACAATAATACAATAATAGTAGGGGACTTTAACACTCCCCTCACTGAAATGGACAGATCATCCAAGCAAAAGATCAACAAGGAAATCAAGGCCTTAAATGACACACTGGACCAGATGGACATCACAGATATATTCAGAACATTTCATCCCAAAGCAACAGAATACACATTCTTCTCTAGTGCACATGGAACATTCTCCAGAATAGATCATATTCTCGGTCCTAAATCAGGTCTCAACCGTTATCAAAAGATTGGGATCATTCCCTGCATATTTTCAGACCACAATGCTCTGAAGCTAGAACTCAATCATGAGAGGAAATTTGGAAAGAACCCAAATACATGGAGACTAAACAGCATCCTTCTAAAGAATGAATGGGTCAACCAGGAAATTAAAGAAGAATTGAAAAAATTCATGGAAACAAATGATAATGAAAACACAATGGTTCAAAATCTGTGGGACACAACAAAGGCAGTCCTGAGAGGAAAATATATAGCGGTACAAGCCTTTCTCAAGAAACAAGAAAGGTCTCAGGTACACAACCTAACCCTACACCTAAAAGAGCTGGAGAAAGAACAAGAAAAAAAGCCTAAACCCAGCAGGAGAAGAGAAATCATAAAGATCAGAGCAGAAATCAATGAAATAGAAACCAAAAAAACAATAGAACAAATCAACGAAACTAGGAGCTGGTTCTTTGAAAGAATTAATAAGATCGATAAACCCCTGGCCAGACTTATCAAAAAGAAAAGAGAAAGGACCCAAATAAATAAAATCATGAATGAAAGAGGAGAGATCATAACTAACACCAAAGAAATACAGACAATTATAAGAACGTACTATGAGCAACTCTACGCCAAAAATTTGACAATCTGGAAGAAATGGATGCATTCCTAGAGACATATAAACTACCACAACTGAACCAGGAAGAAATAGAAAGCCTGAACAGACCCATAACCAGTAAGGAGATTGAAACAGTCATCAAAAATCTCCAAACAAACAAAAGCCCAGGGCCAGATGGCTTCCCAGGGGAATTCTACCAAACATTTAAAGAAGAACTAATTCCTATTCTCCTGAAACTGTTCCAAAAAATAGAAATGGAAGGAAAACTTCCAAACTCATTTTATGAGGCCAGCATCACCTTGATCCCAAAACCAGACAAGGATCCCATCATAAAAGAGAACTACAGACCAATATCCTTGATGAACACAGATGCAAAAATTCTCACCAAAATACTGGCCAATAGGATTCAACAGTACTTTAAAAGGATTATTCACCACGACCAAGTGGGATTTATTCCAGGGCTGCAAGGTTGGTTCAACATCCGCAAATCAATCAATGTGATACAACACATTAATAAAAGAAAGAACAAGAACCATATGATACTCTCCATAGATGCTGAAAAAGCATTTGACAAAGTACAGCATCCCTTCCTGATCAAAACTCTTCAAAGTGTAGGGATAGAGGGCACATACCTCAATATTATCAAAGCCATCTATGAAAAACCCACCGCAAATATCATTCTCAATGGAGAAAAATTGAAAGCTTTTCCGCTAAGGTCAGGAACACTGCAGGGATGTCCGTTATCACCACTGCTATTCAACATAGTATTAGAAGTCCTAGCCTCAGCAATCAGACAAAAAAAGGAAATTAAAGGCATCCAAATTGGCAAAGAAGAAGTCAAACTATTACTCTTTGCAGATGATATGATACTATATGTGGAAAACCCAAAAGACTCCACTCCAAAACTGCTAGAACTTGTACAGGAATTCAGTAAAGTGTCAGGATATAAAATCAATGCACAGAAATCAGTTGCATTTCTCTACACCAACAACAAGACAGAAGAAAGAGAAATTAAGGAGTCAATCCCGTTTAAAATTGCACCCAAAACTATAAGATACCTAGGAATAAACCTAACCAAAGAGACTAAGAATCTATACACAGAAAACTATAAAGTACTCATGAAAGAAATTGAGGAAGACACAAAGAAATGGAAAAATGTTCCATGCTCCTGGATTGGAAGAATAAATATTGTGAAAATGTCTATGCTACCTAAAGCAATCTACACATTTAATGCAATTCCTATCAAAGTACCATCCATTTTCTTCAAAGAAATGGAACAAATAATCCTAAAATTTATATGGAACCAGAAAAGACCTCAAATAGCCAAAGGAATATTGAAAAAGAAAGCCAAAGTTGGTGGCATCACAATTCCGGACTTCAAGCTCTATTACAAAGCTGTCATCATCAAGACAGTATGGTACTGGCACAAAAACAGACACATAGATCAATGGAACAGAATAGAGAGCCCAGAAATAGACCTTCAACTCTATGGTCAACTAATCTTCGACAAAGCAGGAAAGAATGTCCAATGGAAAAAAGACAGCCTCTTCAATAAATGGTGTTGGGAAAATTGGACAGCCACATGCAGAAAAATGAAATTGGATCATTTCCTTACACCACATATGAAAATAGACTCAAAATGGATGAAGGATCTCAATGTGAGAAAGGAATCCATCAAAATCCTTGAGGAGAACACAGGCAGCAACCTCTTCGACCTCAGCCGCAGCAACATCTTCCTAGGAACATCGCCAAAGGCAAGGGAAGCAAGGGCAAATATGAACTATTGGGATTTTATCAAGATCAAAAGCTTTTGCACAGCAAAGGAAACAGTTAACAAAACCAAAAGACAACCGACAGAATGGGAGAAGATATTTGCAAACGACATATCAGATAAAGGGCTAGTGTCCAAAATCTATAAAGAACTTAGCAAACTCAACACCCAAAGAACAAATAATCCAATCAAGAAATGGACAGAGGACATGAACAGACATTTCTGCAAAGAAGACATCCAGATGACCAAGAGACACATGAAAAAGTGCTCCACATCACTCGGCATCAGGGAAATACAAATCAAAACCACAGTGAGATACCACCTCACACCAGTCAGAATGGCTAAAATTAACAAGTCAGGAAATGACAGATGCTGGCGAGGATGTGGAGAAAGGGGAACCCTCCTACACTGTTGGTGGGAATGCAAGCTGGTGCAACCACTCTGGAAAACAGCATGGAGGTTCCTCAAAATGTTGAAAATAGAACTACCCTATGACCCAGCAATTGCACTGCTGGGTATTTACCCTAAAGATACAAACGTAGTGATCCGAAGGGGCACGTGCACCCGAATGTTTATAGCAGCAATGTCTACAATAGCCAAACTATGGAAAGAACCTAGATGTCCATCAACAGATGAATGGATAAAGAAGATGTGGTATCTATACACAATGGAATACTATGCAGCCATCAAAAGAAATGAAATCTTGCCATTTGCAACGATGTGGATGGAACTAGAGGGTATCATGCTTAGCGAAATAAGTCAATCGGAGAAAGACAACTATCATATGATCTCCCTGATATGAGGGAGAGGAGATGCAACATGGGGGGTTAAGGGGGTAGGAGAAGAGTAAATGAAACAAGATGGGATTGGGAGGGAGACAAACTATAAGTGACTCTTAATCTCACAAAACAAACTGAGGGTTGATGGGGAGGGGGGTTGGGGGGTGTGGGTTATGGACATTGGGGAGGGTATGTGCTATGGTGAGTGCTGTGAAGTGTGTAAACCTGGTGATTCACAGACCTGTACCCCTGGGGATAATAATATATTATATGTTTATAAAAAATAAAATAAAAAAAAGAAGATGTAAGAAAAAGAGTGCTCTTATGACCAGAGACTAAACTGTTGTTCGAGGTGATTCTAAAGCTCTTAGAAGTTGGGTCCCTGTTGTCCAGGAGGATCCTGACGCGCAGCTGGTGCTCAGCGAACCTGTGTTGACTGTAGACGATAACGTTCCCATCAGACAGGAAACCCTGTAGGACGTAGCGAAGTCATTTCTGCAGTAGATTTGGTGCTAGTGCATATACTCGACTCAAGAAGAAAGAGCTGTGAGTCAATATTGTGGGTTAAATACCTTCATTTTCCTCTCTAACACCCGTAAATTCTGCCAAGCCTCATTGGTACTAATTCTGGAGGTTTGGGTCACAGTGAGATGCCGTTTTACACCCACAAGACCAGAAGTACTTGGTGAGACTAAGTGTGGTCGCGGACATGGTGAGGGGACTGTACTGTGGGGTGTGAGCTCCTACAAACCCCTGCAGAGCAGTGTGGTGATTTCTAGTGACCGCAGACGGGCATTACCCGGCGTCCCCTCTCTGGGCACTTGCAGCCTAAGATGTGCTCCGTGTTTCCGACGGCAGCCTTGTTGGCAGTACTAACTCTGGAAAGCAGCCCAAATGTGCACCGGCGCCAGAACCGATGCAGACAGCAGAACTGACAGCAGAATTGCCACGTCCATGGGTGCACTTAGGATGTAGAATCCTATACAGAGATAACGAAGACTAAGCCCAGTCAACAGTGTATTAACTTGACAGATCATTAAAGCACTGTTGAATAAAAAAGCAAGTTGTAGAATGAAAATAGAGTTTGTCATTTGTGTTCTTTAAAAAAACACACAATCTCTCTATTGTTTGCGGGTTTATGGTTGTGTGTTGGTAAGACAGTAAGACACGAACACAAAGGATAAATGTATAATTCCTATTTATTGTTGCCTGTGGGAAGACGGGGAAAGGAATGGGACCAGGGAATGTTACAGGGGGGATTTTTGTTTCACATTGGATTTTTCTAGAGCAGCAGGACATCAGAGTGGGAGAGCGGGAGAGAGGGAGGGTCTGCAGGACTTCCTAGGGGACTGCTCCTGGGTCGGCACCATGACCATGGCCAAGGGAGAAATGAGTGGTGGTATGAGCCCAGCAAAGACCCAGCCGCCTCCCGGGACATGTGATGAAACTGGGACAACTTTCAGAGTTGCCCTTAGTGGGGTCTTTTCATCCCCTCCTCATCTGCCATTGGCTGTGGGCTTTCCCGGGAAGGAGGGGCAACCCAGGGACCAGGCAGTTCTCGTCAGTGAGGCAATGCCCCCCTGCCCAAGAGGGCTGAGAGCTGAGGGTAGTCTTCAGGCAGCCCCACCATCGATCCTGGATTCCTGAAAGGGTATTGTCCTAGAACAAGAGACAAAGAAGAAACATGGGGAATATTCTAAAACCCTGGGTGGCAGTTTGTGGATGTTTTTCCTGTATTATTTTCACAACTTTTACATATTTTTAAAGATTTACAAATATTTACCAAAAAGAGGGGCCCCCTGAGGGTCGCAGAGAATAAACTTTGACCCTCCCTCCCTCCCCGGGGAGATAGCCTGTGCCTGGCCGCGGTTCTGCTGTGCAGTCTCTGGTCCTGGGGAGAGTCCGAGTTTCCGAATTGTGGGGCAATGGCCTTCCAGCCGTTCCATGGTGGTCAGGCTGACGTCTGCTCCTGTTGTGAGGAAAAGTGGGGCGAGCTGTTCTTTCTTCCTTTTTTTTAAGTTTTTTTTTTTTTTTTTAATTTATTTGACAGAGAGAGAACGCAAGTAGGGGGCGCAGCCGGCAGAGAGAGGGAGAAGCGGGCTCCCCGCTGAGCAGGGAACCGGATTCGGGGCTCGATCCCAGGACCCTGGGAGCAGGACCTGAGCTGAAGGCAGAGGCGTAGCCGACTGGAGCATCCTCCTGCGGGACAGCCAGGAAATCCCGCAGCCTGACCGTTCCTGTGCTTTGCGGACTGTTCGAGTTGTCCTTACAATTGTTTCAGGGTGGGCCGAGGTCTCAGGGTGGGCTGCGTCTGCGGCTTCTCTCCAGTGCCCTCTTAAACCCGAGGACTAAGCGGTTCCGCTCAGCGAGCACAGTGCCCACCGCAGGCGAGTCCTCCGTCCTCACGAAGCTCCAAGGCCCCAGGGAGCGGCTTCTTGTGTGCGACGAGGGTTTTTCTGGGCGGCGCTCCTGCTTCCCGGAGCCCACTTCCCTCAGGCCCCAAGCCTGTGTCCGTTTGGGACCACACGAAACTCCTCTGGCAGGTCTCTAGAAGAACTGACACATTCTTCTTTCTTTGTTTAACTTCATTGGCTTTTGATAAATTAATTAAAGATTCAGGACTCAGAGTGTCCAGTGAAGTTTCCCCAACCCCCCCTCCCCCACCAGTTTCTTTTGTATACTTTCTAGAGAACATCAAATGCCACATGAACAAACTTGGCCTTCACCCCTTGGGAAGTAGGAGCTGGGGGACATGTTTGCGCTGGGGGGAACCGTGAGTATTCTTGCCCGCAAGGATGCTGGGAGTGTGCAAGTAGGTGGGATGGAAGGGCGGGAAGCAGTGACATCACACCTCAGACTCGTCTGCGGCCTGAGTGAGGGTGATCACGGAGGTCCTTGTCCTTGGGCCCCAGGAGTCCGCAAGGTGGAGATGTGTCCGCAAAACGGTGTGGTTATGGGGCGTGCGCTAACGCTGGTGTCACGCTCCTCTCCTCACAGCTGTCTACACTGCATCTGGAACTGCTCTGCTCTCCCACCACCTTTCAAAAAATATGCACGGAAAAGCCCGTTTCTCAGGTTACTGTTCAAGCTCCCTGACTTTCCTGAGATGCGGTTAAGCCAATAAGATCTGTTCTTCTGGGAAAACCTGGGGTATAAATCGCCAAGTAAATCCCATTTAATTATAGAAGTGAAACGCAGCATCATTAGAACGAATTGATGGGGAACATTCATTATAAATGAGGCCGTTCCTCGGCTGATAGGGAGGAAGCGGTCCTTCTTTTTAGAATTCACCACCACCGTAGTGAAGTGACCAGCTGTGTGCTTACTTTGTTTGCTGTCCGGCTCCTTCGCGAGGCTGGAAACTCCATGAGAGCAGGCCCGGGCTTGTCCCGGTCAACACGTCATTGCATGACCCAGCTCAGCCCCGAAATGTTAGGGCTCGTGCAACAAGAGACGGACAGAATGTGGGTGAGAACACGAGGACCCCCGAGGTAAGGTGAGTGTTGCCTGAGAGTCTGTGCGAGCCTACCTGTGTGCACACGCGTGTGCGCATGGGGCAGGTTAGAGGGACACAGAAACAGTCATGTCCAAAACGTGAATTACCTTAACGGGAGCCGGAAGCTCCCAACCAACCCTTTAAAGCAGGTTACACAATGCCGGGCGCGCGTTTCCCAGGGCCGGGGGGTCGAGAGCGCACTTATCTCCGAGAAGACACGGCCAGCAGCAGAGGATTCAAATTTCCCTGCAAGTATGACCCGAGACGAGGATGACCCGGCCTCTTCACGGCCGCTGTGACAGAACGAAAGACGCGTCTGCCGCGACTAGGAGGCGGCGCCTGCGGAGGAGGCCGGGTGGGGGCCGCCGGCTCCGGTGCGCGGGCGCGGCAGGTGCCGGCAGGGGCGGCAGGTGCTGTGCTCTTCCTCCCGTGGTCGAGCGCCCGCGCTCCTGGAGCCGAGGGCCGGGAGAGGCCGGCGTTCTTCCGGAACAAAGCCGAGCTCTGCGAGTCGACCTTGCTTTATACACATTCTAGGCCCAGCCGGGAGGGAATGGCGGCGGGGAGAATTTGGGGACGTGACAGGAGGAACCGTGCCAGGCTGTGCTCGGGGAGGACTAGGGGGCTCAGGGGCAACAGGGTGTTTCCCCAGTGATCGCCCTGTAGACAGACTCAGTCACACTTCATTCGGCCTACAGATGTGGTCACCAGCTGAGTGTCCCCAAGGCTCTCCATGCTCTCCAGAGGAGCAGCCTGTTTTGGGGGACACAGCCTGGCCAGGCCTTTATGGCCACTGTGGGCCACACTGTGGCCTGGAGGAGATGAGGGACCCCCCACCCCGATGTCCTCCTGCCGTGAGGCCCAGGAGTTGTGTGGCTGTTGCCTTGAGGCCAGGATGAAACTCTGGTGGCCTTCTGTGGAGAGACCGGCAAGGACAGGGCAGTCCCAGTTTGAAGCTGCACCTGCCATGCTCTGAAGAGGGGGTGGGGGGGCGGGTGTGGGCAGGGCTGTGTGGGGCGCCAGGTCCTCGCAGGGAGCTGGCCCGTCCTCAGCAGTTCCCCTGGCCTCTGGCCGGCCTCGCTCTGGAACAGAGAGCTGCTCTCACGCCTCCTCGTTCATCCTGGGCTCGTTCACTCTGTCATCCATCCCTCTGCACAGCGCTGGCCCAGTGCCGGCCCTGGGACTCCAGCCCACTCCCAGGGGCCTGCAGGTTCTCCGGAGGCCACGGTCTTGGCCACCGCTGCAAGTGGGTGCCACGCCAAGCTGCCCCATCTACAAGTCATGAGCTCCTTAAAATGCCGTTTCTTTCTTTCTTCCGTTTCTGTTCATCAGGCTGTGTCTCGGGCAGCTGTCAGGGATCTGAGCTGAGCTCCCGGCGAAGCCTTGTCCTCTCACTGCCCGAGTCCCTTTCATCCTGACACTCAGGGCTGGTTGTCGGCACCAGGGACCAATTTCTGCCCATCACCTGCGTGTCAGCCGAGCATGGGCCGCTGGCGCCAGGGAGCCCTTCGATCCTGCTTGTTTGCAGTGATTGCTGTCGCCTCCGTGGGTGCAGGGCCCTCGTTTGTAACTGTGTGTGTGTGTGTGTGTGTGTGTGTGTGCGTGTGTGCGCGTGTGCGCGCGCTTTACTCTTTGAAGGCAATGAGGAAACTGGGAACACCTAAATAAAGGGGTATCGTGCTTTGGTTTTAACGTCCCCATTTATTCTCAGTGGGAAAACATGACTCATAGCCAAGGGAACGTAGACTGTAGGGGGAGGGGGACCACACCAGCCCGGGGTTCAGCGCATTTCATCACAAGTGCCATTTTATTATTTCGGAAAAAATCATCCTCTTCTGTTCAGTGAGTGCTACGATAGCCCCTCGTTGCTTTCCCTTTCGAAATCATGAAGAAGATACAAAACCGTACCGTATCTCCCCGCGACACACACGTCTTTGAGAAGAGAGTAGAAGTACCGTTAGCGCCCCTCTGCGAACTCAACCCAGAACAGAACACGAACTGTCTCTTCCACTTAAACATTTTGTACTTATTTGCCACGACTTATGACACTTTCTTGCGTGGCGGACAAGACATGGTCTTCCAGAGGTAGAAACCTAGACACACGGGGGTGTCGGCGCCGTCAGCAGACTGGCCTGAGCTGGGAGCTGGCCCTTGGCCCTCCTGTCCCCAGGCCCTGGCTCCCCCTTCCTGTTTCCCTCACCTCTCCCCTGCCCATGGGCTGGTCCTCTCTGGGGTCACCTTTCCCCGGAAGGAAGAACGTCTGTGCACCGGCATGAGCCCGTGAGGTCATGACCCTTCGTGACTCCAGATTGTCCACCCACATCTTCCCTGAGTGTCTGCGGAGTTTCCTGACCGTCCACTGCCCTGTGTTTATTTCCATTTCTGCTATTACAGAGTCAGGGCACTGACTACTTTTTCCTTTTATTTTTTTTTTTTCCTTTTGGCTTTAGCACAGATGCTCAAAAATTGAATTTGCCATTATGTTCAACGTTATGATCCCTTTGAAGGCATTTGACGAATATCTCCTAATTGTTTTCAAATGGGCTGCGGGAAGTTCTATACGTGACATCCAGGGACGGGAGGGCCAGTTTCGGCCCGCGGTGTTCACGGCACCTGCTCTAACGGCCCAGAGCCCAGAGTCTCCCGACCGGTCTTTACGGAGTCACCCTGGAAGCTTGAGCCTGTTGGGGGCGGGGGTCTGCACCGTGTGGATCAGCACAGCCAGACACCAGGTCATGCCCGCCTGCAGGTGCCACAGCCCAGAACCGGTTCTTGGACTTCTGCCCCAACACCGCTGCGGTGCGTAGTTGAACAAGGAAACTCACAGAACCAGTTTGCAGGGCGCCTGGGGGCTCAGTGGGTTAAGCCTCTGCCTTCAGCTCAGGTCATGGTCCCAGGGTCCTGGGATCAAGCCCCGCATCGGGCTCTCTGCTCAGCGGGGAGCCTGCTTCCCTCCATTCTCTCTCTCTGCCTGCCTCTCTGCCTACTTGTGATCTCTGTCAAATAAATAAATAAAATCTTTAAAAAAAACCCCAAAACCGGTTTGGAAATGTTTAATCAGTGGACACTGTCTCTCCCCGAAAGCCCAGTTGGGAGAGGAGCCAGGAGGCTCCACCAGGCCCCATCTGCTTCCAGTGGGCCCCTCGTCCTCCATGCCATGTGGCTGGTGCTCAGCAGCCCGGACCGGAGTGTTCGTGTCTGCTGTCCTGTGGCCTTTCGGCCTCTGGGAGGCTGGATGCCTGTCGGCCTCTGTCCCCTGCAGCCCCAGCATGGGGCCTGGCGTCCAGGGCCGAGGGCAGGCTTGTGATGGGGAAACCCTGCGGACCCTAACAGGCAGCCTCCTGCACCTGTCGCTTGAAGGGTGGTCAGGTGACGTGCCGCAGGAGGACGTGGGATTGGTGCAGCTGTGCAGCAGGGACGGGGTGCTGGCCCTACCTCCACGGCTGCCTGCTGGGTTTCACAGGGACAGACTCCAGTCTCCTCTGAAGATGTGGTTCCCTGTGAAGGCTGGCGCCCCAGATGGTGTGGGTGGGAGTGCAGGAGGGTGCCCCCTGCCTCCGCAGAGCTGCTCCTACAGGCCCAGCCCTCCGCCCTTTCCTCTCAGCTCATGAAGTTGCTGACCGCCCAAGGTCTCCTAGGTGCCCGGGGCTGTCTGTGCCCACAGGCACGGTCCTGCTGCTGCCCCCATGCGCAGGCCTGCGGCTCCCCGCACCCCCCCACGGTCCCATGTCTCACCCCCTGCGAGGTCCCGCGGCTCCCCCTGCGCATGTCAATGCAGAGATGGACCCAGCAGACCAGAGCAGGCCTGTAATTGCCGCGGAAACACCGACGCTTCTGTAAAGAGTAAGGCTGATTGAGAAAGTCTCAAAAAGTAAGGAGAGGACAAGGACCATCATAAAGATGGATGTGAGCACCACTTAGAGAGAAACCCAGTCAACGTTCCATGTGTTCCCTTCCTTCTCTGCGTGCACGTCCCAGATACCGTCATTCTGATTTCTGGCAACACATCAAGAGCATTGTCACACGTCACTCTCACGTTAGCGCGGAGCCGGACTGAACTGCGACGGGTCCCAGTGACGAACCACTATCCTGCTGCCGCACGTTTATGTCGGCCCCGCTTTTCTGGAGTTGGCTTTGCTAACGGAGGGTGACATCTCAAGGGTCTTTCCACCTTTGTGTGCTGCTGTCCCCCACCCTTGCTCCTGTGTGCGTGGGAATCAAGGGCAGACCCTGCCACCCCAGCAGAGGGTGGGTCACGTCTATGATGTAGGGTCATGTCTATGATGTAAGGTCACACCCAGAGGATGCCACTTAGGGCCCTGGTGCACCTGTGGTTTGCCTTGTCTGGGACCCCAGGCTTATACCAGCAGAGCCGCGTGGCCCACAGGTGCTGTGCCCTCTGGATGGGCATCCACACGTGTGTTTCCTGTCTTTCACCTGCTGGTGTAGACGGTGCGTCCTGCTCCGCTTGGACAGGGCGAGTCAGAACCAGCTGTGCTCCGATCCACGGGTCAAGTGAGTTTCCTCCCTCTCTTTCCTCCCTCATGGCTCAGCGTGCAGAGACCCTGGTCTCCAGGTCTTACAAGCAAAGCGGGATGTAAGGCCATTTCTTCCTGTTCCGTCCCAGACTCCTAGCACGTGTATTATGCTGTCAGCTTAGCTTGAAATCATATGTTAATGGACTTGTTCTCAGTAGGATCATGTGGGGAGTGCGACTCTGGCCCAGACCCCGGTGCCAGGTTATGTCACACCATCCCGATGGACACGAAGGTCCATTTGAGCATCTTCTCATTCGATTAGGCTTAGGGGCCCATATGATACTTCTAGTTCTGGTATTTTTACAATGATTCTAGAATTACATGTGGCAGTGTTTGTTCTCTGAATTTCCTTTGTCGTTACTGTGTGTTTTCTTCCACTCTTTTGAATAATTTTTGGGCAAAGAATCTCCCCCCCAAAAAACACCCGTGTTGAGATTTTGCCTGAAATTGGCCTCAACTGATGTGACTTGGTCCTGTCTGCACGCACGCGGCCTGGGTTTGAGCCCACGTTGGCTGGCTTCCAGGACGTGAATGCGGGCAGGTGGTGGCCTCCTGCGGCTCTGAGTCTTCACACGTCAGTGGAGAGAGGGACCCCCTTCACAGGCTTTGTTGGAAGCATGATATATTTGCGTCTTTCCTAAGAAATCCTTGACCGCCACAGGATGGCAAAGATGTTCTCCTGTACTCTTTTCTAGGAGTTTCATAACTCTAGCTTTTATCTTTTAGGTGCTGTGAGCACTTTCAAGCTAATTTTGGAGCATGATGTGACTTTTTACCCCCATATTGATAAGCAATTGTTCCAGCGCCATTTGTTGAAAATACATCTTTTCTCCCTTGAATTGCATGGGCACCTTTGTCAAAAATCAATGGAAGATAGATGCTCGGGTCCATCTCTGGGCTCTCTATTCTGTTCCATTGATCTATGTCCCTGTCCTTCTGCCAACACTACATCATTCCAATACTGTAGCTTTATGGTAAGTCTCGAAGTCGATAGTGTTAAGAGTGGCGGCCATAGGGATGCGTACTGGGGTCCTCCAAACACGGGAATGTGATTGACCGAGGGCCCCAGCCGCGCTCCGAGATCCACGCTGCTCCTGCCACGTGCTCGGATGATGCCGGGTGAGTCAGAAACCCCGAGGCAGGCTCTCTCCTGGAGGTCTAGGACTTGTCTCAAGGACCCCTCCGGGCCTTGCACGACCTCGGAGACATCTTGGCAGACTCTGGCGGTTCCCTCTTCCGTCCTTCCTTCTGCTCCCGTGGGTCCTTCCTGCTCCGCGTCCAGCTGTCCCCAACTCGGCTTCCGAAGCTCCTGTCGTCTCGTCGTCTGCTTCCCTGCTCTCCCTCCTGGGGCATTTCCCAGGCTTGCAGAGGCTTCTCAGAGCTCATAGACAAACACAGTCGACTGCCAAATTAGTTTCCCTTTCATCAACACTATTTTGACGTTTTGTGTCTTCATGCAAATTTCTGAGCCGTCTTGCACATTTCTACAATAAAAAATAACTGGAATTTTGACTAGGGTTGGGCTGAGTAGAAAAACCGATTAAGGAGAATCAGTATCTTTCCCACAGTGAGTCTACCGGTTGGTTCATGCCTTACGTCCCACCATTGCTTTACGACTTAATATCTTTAGGGCAAGTTTTGTGGTTCTCAGTGCATGAGTCTTAACATATTTTATTTAATTCACCTTTAATTATCTCATATTTGTGCATGCTATTATAAATTATATTGTAAATTAAATTTTTACATCATTTCCAATAGTTTGCTGCCAGTGTACAGAAACACAATGGTTTTCCTATACTAACCTTGTTTTAAAGAACGGGGCTAAATTCTCTCCATTCCCGTGGCTGTCAGATACCTCCCTTAGTGTTTTCCACTTACACAGCCAAGTCGTCTGTGAAAAAACGCAGCTTCAATCCTTCTTTTCCAATGTGCACACTTTTATTTTGTTTTCTTGACTTGTAGCATCAGTTATGTTAACCCTAACCCTGACCCTAAATTCAATCCTAACCCTGTAACCTCGCATCGGCCTTGCTGATGACGTGAGCTGTGGGTTTGCCACGGGTGCTCTTAACTGAATGAAGTTTCTTTCTTTCCCCAGTTTGCTGAGATTTTTTTTTTATCACGAATGGCTTGATTTCGTCAATTAGTCTTTCTGGGTGTATTGAGATAATCATGTATGGTTTTCCCTTCTATTTTTTAATATGCTGTGTTTTATAATTTGTTAAAAGGAATGGTGCCTTGCTGGGACAGGCACTAATTGGCCATGCGTTGTCCTTGTGACATACTGCTGGCCTCGGTCTGCTGATGTTTGATTACGAGTTCTCGTGCGCCGGGCGCGAGGGCTGTGGTTGGCCGGTCCCCGCATTCCCCGCGGGGTCTCTGGCTGTGTTGTCAGAGGAAAAGCGGATCTCATCAAACCCACCGAGGAGTATCTCCTCCTCCTCTCGTTTTTTTTCTGAAAGGCTTTCTGCTGAGTGGGGGTTATTGCCTTCTTTAATGTCTTGTAGAATCCCACACCGACACGTTCTTGGCGAGGAGTTCCCTTGTGGGTAGGTTTTTACTTTTCCTGGTAGATGCAGCTAGAAATTCAGATGTTCTGCGTCTCCCTGTGTCACTGGTGGTCATGTTTGTCTGCTCCGGTGCTGGCTGCAGGCCTAGGTCAGAGTATCTTCCAGTCGAAGGTGTCAGGTTTACCGGAAGAACTGGATTCTCCCTCCAGGGTCTGTAGGGCCCGTGACAGCCCCCCCGTTCCTGACTCCTCCTGTAACTCGGATTCCGATTGTCCAGCTTTGTAGGTCTTTGCACAGAACCACCCGTCCTCTTCTTGACCTGATTCTTTTCACCCTATTATGGAATTCATCTACGCGTTTGTCAGACTCGTTGAGTCGCTTTACCTGTAGACCGTGTGGCTGGTGCTTCCTTGCTATGGCCCTGCTGCGTCGAGTTCTCTGGTGGCCCATGACCTGGGTGTGGGTCGTGTTTCTTCCGGGTCCCGCTCCTGCCGTGTTCTGACTTGCAGGATTTCCCCGGGAAATTCCGGCCGCTCTTCCAGGGCTGACTTGTGTCTTCTGCACCCCGAGGGGGCCGGCTGCCACCCTGCAGCCACAGCCTTGGTGTCGGAAAGCTCCTTGGGTCCTGAGTGCCACAAAGCCACACGCTCACTTTCTTTAATTGCTTTTTTGGGTTCGTTTTTAATCACCCGAACACTTCTCTGGCTTTTGCCCATTCCTTCTGTTTTCTAAATGTCTTTAAGTAATTGTTCTCAATATCTCACCCAGGTTTTATAGTTTCGTCTGCGGGAGTTTGTAAGAACATTTCACTGTGCTGCCCATTTCGCCTGTCTCTGCGATGAAGAGAAAACCTGTCCCTTTAGAGTAAACACAGCTTTGTTTTCTTCCTGTTTCGTCACTTAGTACATAGTCCCTTTGTTCCTTCTGAAAGAATTTAAATAATTTTGGTGAGAGAGAATGTACTGGCTCTCCCTTGTCCTTTCCAGAACGCTTTTAGTCTTTCATGGTTAATGACGGTTCTGTACGTAGTAGAAGCATCCGAACAAGCCTCGTTCTCTGAAATACTTCTGTTAAATCAGAAGTGGCATCCGGTTGTACCCACGCACTGTGGGCCTTGATCTTTGCTTTTTCATGGGCGTGACTCGACTCACGGGTTTATTAGGCGATTAAAAACACGTGCGCCCGGTCTGCGGCGTGATCGGATTCGGCCCCGCTGTGGCAGGTCACATTTCGTGCTTGCTCTGGAGAGTGTGTGTTTTCTGCGTGTGGCAGCTGTGCACAACTCCTCTCCGTCGAGCTGATTTTACAGTGTGTCCACTTCACGGTCATATTTCTCTGCGGATTTGCTGTAATTTCTGCATCAGGGGTTTCAGTCCTTTGCCAAACGTGCACCAGCATCTTCCCCGGGGCTGCCTCACTTTCTCATTTTGTTTGTGGCGCTTAAAGACCCAGAGTTCTGTATTCTTATGTAGTCAAGCATAGCGTTTTTCCCTTCATCTGGTTTTGCATTTGAAGTGACTTGTCCCCAACACATTGGAATCCTCTGCGTTGTCTTTCGATGAAGTTCTGACTTACTCTGCGTTTGCCTTCCAGTTCACCAGAGCTGTGTCATGAGACAGGCGGGAAGAGAGAGATCTCGATGCCATTTCCGTCCAGTTTCCCTTTTCCCCCCTTACCGGTGTTACCTTTCCCCACTTTGAAACCCCGATGTTCTCTTCTGAGCTGCTGCCCGTGCGTGGACTTGCTTCTGAGCTTTCTCTCTTGCGACCCTCTGCCGTCGTGTGTCTGTGTGACATGTGTCATCTGTGTGAGCGCACCAGCAACGTGCGGCTTGTATGTTACAAGGCGAGCAGCCTTATTACTGTTTTACTTCTTTATTTTTTCTCTAATATCCTTACACAAGTTCCTTTACAAAACAATTTTAGAAACACGTTGTCAAGTCCAACGACCTATTTGAGGTTTCTATTAAAATTACGTTAACACCTGTCGAGTAAACGAGGAGATCGAGGACACCCTTACAAGAATCAGGTCTCATACGGAAACACGGCACAGCCTCGTTTGCTCAGTTTTATGATTTTCGTAATCTGTACAGTTTTCTTTGTGCAGATCTTACACACTTTAGGATATTTTTGTCCCTAGAAATATTGTGTAGTTTTGTTGCTATCGTGAATAGGATGTTTTGTATTTTTACATTATACTTGGTTTCGTTATTGGCTATAATAAAGTTACCAGGTTTGGAGTCTACTAAAGTTATAGACATTAAAGCACTTTGTTCTAATACATTTTGATTTCATTCTCTAAGTCAGATCAACTATTAAAAAATCACAATAAAAATTCTTTGTTATACTATATCATATTTTCAAGATTTGCATTGACTTCAGAAATAATATCTGAGAATTTTTGCTTTCATAAGAAGGGCTAATAATTTCAGATAAATCTTTTTTATCTTATTTTAAAATATTCTTAGAAATATTCTTCTATCCTTATTTTATAAATAATTTATAAAAATCAGGAATTAATACTGAATTTGGCCAAATAGCTTTTAGACATTTATTACAATAATCATGTAGTTTGTTTTTATTGGAACTATCCTGGTAAATTATATTAATAAATGTACTAATTTTGTCTAGAATTAAACATGTTTGGTCATTTTCTGTTATTTAACTATATTGATAGATTGGACAGATTTGCAACTCACTTGGAATTTTCAAATAATTATTCAGAGCTAGGACTACTATATAGTTTTATTTTTGTGCTTCTAAAAAGATTTTTGGCCCCAGAGTTATATGCAATGAACTGGGAAGTTTTCCAAATTTCTATGCACTGAGATAATTTAAATAGCATAAGAATGGTCTCTTCCTGAGTTTTGAAATAACCTACTCATATAGATGCCTGGCCCTGGCATATTTTATGAAGTTAGTTCTTGGGCAACTTTAGACATTTCATCTTTTAAATTAATTTCCAACTGCAGGCCATATACGGATACACTGTTGTTATATACAGTTTTACAAATATAGATACAACAAAAGCCTCTTTTAATAATTCCTGCTGCTCTTCCTGTCCCCATCATCTGGGTGTGGATCCTTCTGTATTTTCTTCCATGTATTTAAAGGCGTATATAAGCACTCATGGAAATTCGCAATTTTCCTCTCTGCTTTATTTTCAGAGCAATTCAGTAATTCTGAATGTTGAACTTACCTGTTTTTTTTTCATTGTCCTGAAGTCTTTGCACGTGGACATATGTGGCAGCTACGTCTACTTCCGTAGGTTACTGTGGGACGCTATGCGGTGCAAGTAGCCTGCGTTTAACTGCTTTTCGTGTTATCTTGTGTGCAGTTATTGTTCGTTTATGTTTTCCAGCATTTCCTTAGAAGTTTGGGAATATTTGTTTTCCCAAGATTATGTCCAGTTTCATCAAGATTTCCTTCCTTCTTTTCTCCCTGCACTTACGAAATTGTACATTCATTCATTTAACAAATATCTACAGAATGCTTGCTGTGTGCCTGCTGCTTTTCTAGAAGCTTAGCATATATTTGTGGGTGGAACGGACCCCAATCCCTGACCTCATGCTGCTATTTCTGATGCATAGTTCATTTATTTATTTATTTATTTTTAAAGAAGATTTATTTATTCTAGAGTGAGAGAGAGAGAGAGAGAGAGAGAGCAGGGGGAGGGGCAGGGGAAGAGGGACAGGGGGAGAGAATCGCAAGCAGACTCCGTACTGAGCATGGAGCCTGACGTGGGACTTGATCTCACAACACTGAGGTCATAACCTGAGCAGAAAGAAGTCAGTGTTGGACACTTACCCAACTGAGCCCCCCAGTTGCCCTTATGATGCATGTTTTAAAATTATAGATTTAGATTTACTAGAATTATAAACATTACAATAATTATTACAACCTTTATAGGGTATTTCCTACTTTTGTGAAATTTACTTCCTGTTCAGCATTATCTCTGTTTTTATTCCCTTTTCCCCTGCTTGATTAGAATGCATGTGTTCTTCTAATTCATGTGGCTTTCTTTATCATCAGTTTTTGTCACGATGATGAGAAGCCCACAAGCAAAATTTATGTTTTTTACGACTTTAAAGGGACTTATTTCTTCATTTATCTTTTTAACTATATTGATTTCTCTTTTCTCTTTAATTTAACTGGTTTTTTCCCCCTAAATTCTCAGATTAGATGCTTGGTTTATTTACTTTGTTTCTTTGTTGTTTTAAAACAAAGGTGTTTCAGCTTTGTGTGCTCCTGTGAAGAAGAGCTGACCTTGACCATGTTTGTTTCTGACGGTCGGGGGCAAAGACCTCCGTACCAAACAGGCTGGCTCATGCCTACCTGCTCTTCTCTCATACTCCCCACAGCCCAAGAACTGGTGGAAACCATGGTGAGATTTCTCCGAGTTCCTCCGTCGATGAGGAAGCATGTGCTGAGGACAGGCAGCAAAGACATGGCCCTAGGTGTTGGCCGGTCTTGGCACGTGGCACGGGGGGAAGCACGTGGCCTGTTGACTTTAGTCAGGGAGGGGAAGAGAGGAGACATATTACCCCACGAGGGAGAGGAAACGTCTGAAACCAACGTACATGTACTCTCTCCTACTTAAACCACGTATCTGGTTAGAATGTTTACAGTAGCTTTATTGTGGGTCTCACACTAGAAATTGTGTATGTTACGAGATGTGCATCTCCTTCCCAGTTTTCCATGGTAATTGATGGTGTTTTTTGACATTAATAAAAGCTATTATCATGCACCTAGTGCATGCCTTGCATTGTACTGAGGACTCCTTAGCTCTTCTGTCCTTGGATCGCATCCTCCACAAGCTTCTCTCCAGTCAGATGGTGTGGACAGAGACTTGCCGGTGGTGAGGTTGTGGGACATGGGACAATCCGTGGCCCATCTGTACTTGAACTCCGGGGACCGCCCCTCCAAAGCCTGCACTTTTCACCGCTTAGTTTTTAGAGCATGTGAGCATTTTATTTTAATTTCTATTTTACTTCGACTGCTCTCTTCCTCACTTTTATCCACAGTTGAGGGAGAAATTCTCCAGCTGGTCCTCTAATTCGTGGGTGAGATTTTCTCCTGTTCCATTCTGTTCTCTCCCTCCATTGTCCTTTTAAAAATTCAGCAATCCTGTATTTTTCAACAGAAAGCAGTATTTCTGATTGCAGAGTTTGCTGTCGTCTGACATTTGATTTAAAAAATTAAAATAGGGAAATAAAAGGGGTTTTCTTGGGCAGACACTGCAGTAAGTCCCCTGCACAGGAGGACATTTCCGACCACACAGACCACTGCTCGCTCTCACTGTCTACATCACTGTGCGGATTTCTCCTTGTTCACGTGGTGACTGGATTTGAGTCCGGTTCTCGCGCAGCTTCTCTGGGGTCTGATTCGTGTCTTTCGGAGCGAGGGAAGCGCTGGCTCTGCTCTCCTTTGATTTTGCCAATGCAAGGGCCAGTTGTTGGGGGGGAGGGCCGCTGCGGGCAGTGCGGAACCGCACGGCGGTTTGGACGCGCTCTGCTGGCTTCTTGCTTCTCCGTGTTGGCTCTGCGCCCTCGGCTCCCTCAGCCACCAGCTGTCCCTGGATCACGGCAATAACCCTTGTCCTGGGACCTGCCCAGGGCGCCTGCCCGCATGGCCTTCGCCTCACGCTAGGGAGGAGTCTGTGCCCCAGTGGGCTTTTCTCCCCACGTACCCGGTGCCAGAATTCAGAAACACACAATTTCTGCATCTGTAACCCTGAGATTGGCCCCACGCGGCCCGGCTTGTGTGTCAGGGTTGGCCACGGCCCCAAAGGCGTGGGGGCCGCTCGGGGACGTGCACGTGCACCCTCCTGCACCCAGAGGACGCTCGGAGGGCTCAGACATGGTCCGAGCCAACCTTCTCCACAGCCGCCTTCGCAGTCCCTTTGTCACATGGCGCAGGCCGCCGGGCCGCCTGGACGGAGCCTGCATGTCACGTGAAGGGCCCCATTGTGGTTGTGGCATTTCCTGCCCTCTCGTCCTGGGAGACAGCCCAGGGGGACGTGTCCGCACCGTTTCCTGTCCGTCTGGCCACCAAACGCTCCTGCTCACTCCCGGACGCGGCTCCCGAGGGCTCGCAAGGAGGGGCCGCGGGCTCCCAAGAGCGGGGGTTTCAGGACTGAGAGGCAGACGTTGCGGGGAAACAGATTTTAATTATTTTGAGGAGAAGCTTAAGGGTAGAAAATGCCAGAACCAGTCCTGTGAGGCTGCAGACCTGGGCCTCCTCTCACCTCGGGGATCCTGCCAAGCTCCCCGAGGGTCTTCTCCGCCCTTGCTTGGCCCGAGGGTCGGAATCGTGCTGGCGCTCCTCGCGGTGGCCGGCCGGCCGCTCCCAGGCTACAGGGGGCTCCGTGCACACGTCATCCTCACCTGCTCCGGCTGACGTGACAACATCCGCGGACTGGGCGGCTTCGAGGGTGGCGGAATCCATTGCCCCAGAAGAGGCCACTTTGCCGTAATGCTTGCATTGAGCTGAAGACACTTGGAAAACAGCGGGACAAGAAGGACACTGACACCCCTTTCCTTCCTGACAGCTGGAGATACCACTCTGGTGTGGAAGCCCCCATCCCCAGAGGGAGGGATACTCCTATCACCAGTGTCGCGGGGAGTCGGGGCCCAGAGAAGCTCGACGCACAGAGCCGGGTCAAAGAGCAGCTCCGCGTCCACTCGCCGTTGTCCCCGTTGTCCCCGTGTCTCCCGCAGCTGCCGCTCTCCGTCTGCGGGTGCCCGGCCCGTCTGCTCCCAGGTCTTCCTCTCCCGGGTGGCCCATGCGTCGCTGTCTCCTGTGGATCTGTCTGAGGCCCCACCGGTGACCTAAGAGCATGGAGGCAGAGTTTCGCCTCCCCGAGAGCCTGAACCACAGGAATTCATTCCTCGCACCTGCAGGCAGGGAATCCAAGGTCAAGGCGTTGGCAGGTGGGCTCTGTTCTGAGCCTCCTGGCTGCCAGGCAGCTGCCTTCTTACCTCGCGCTCCCGTGGCCTGCCTTCCGGGAAGCAGGGAGAGAGAGCCGGCTCTCTGGTGTCTTGTCCTTCAAGGACACAGATCCTGTCATGTCAGGGCTCTACTCTCATGACTCACTTGGCATTAATTACATCCATGGACACCTTGCCTCCATCACGGCCCTGCGGGGGAAGGGGGACAAGCCTTCAGTCCACAGCATAGATGAGGCACCATTTCACTTCTGTGTTCATCCCTGGGTTTTCTCTGTCCCAGGGGCGTCTCCACCTGCCCAGGGTCCACCCCTTCGGGTATCCCACGGGCGTCCGGAACACATCTGTGTCAGCCTGAACTAGCTCTCCGCACTGCTGCCTTCCACAGCCTCCCTCATCCATGGTCTCAGAGCCTGCCGCCTCCCTTGGCCCCGCTGCTTGCCCTGGGCGCTCCAGGCTCCCTCCGTTGACTTCCCAGAGCCTTGTGGTCACCGCTGCTTCCTGGTGGTCAGCGTCTCAGCCTGTCCCTCGGATTCCCCCTTGACCCTTCTGCTGGCTAAGGGGTCCCTTCACAGTCCCCAAACAGAACATACTCTCTTTTGTCTCTAGAATTTAGCTTATGATTTTTTGCCTCTGGAATCACCCATCGAGAGAGGATTAGAGATTTGAGAGTGTCGGGAAAATGCAGGAAGTGAGCCTAAGTAGCTGAGGACGGAGGAGGGGCTTCAGAGCTCCGTATCATACACCAGGATCTCGTTTGCTGTGACAGTAAGAGACACAGTCTGTGATGCGCATCACAGACTCATTTTAACAAAATGGCGCTGTCAGTCAGCTGGTGCTGGGTCCCAGGGCTCCCCCTGCCCCCCGCCAGCCTCCCTCCTGCTTCTCTGCCGCCCCAGGGACTGATTCTCGTGCTTCTCCGGCACCGAGCACAGGTACCACTTCTGTTCACGCACAGCCCGTGGTTGGCCGTCTCGCACAGCTCGGCATGGCATGGCCCCTGCCTGTGCCCCCAGTGTCTGCAGCAGGGATGGTGGCCCCCGGCACGGGTTAGCGATGATGGAGGAGACGCTGATGCCGCACCGGCATGGGCTAGGGGTGTTCTCATGACCTGAAGGCAAGTCACCTGGCCACACAGTCGCCCTCCAGGTGTGGGGTATGGACTCCACCAAATTCTAGTAAATCATTAAGGAAGAAAAAAATGACAACCATACACACTATTTCAGAACACAGTAGATAGGAGAACAATTCTCCAGTCATTTTAAGAGCCTAGGATGGCCCTGAGATCAAAACCAGGCAAGGGCATTAAAAGAAAAAAAACCTGTAGATCAATGTCCCTGTGAATCGGACACAGACATGCGCAACAGAAGATTCACAAAGCAAATGCAGCCTCGTGCGCGCACACACACCTTATACATACACACTACACAGACACGCGGTAAATACTACATACCTATGCACGTAATGCACACACGTGTACACGCATACATCACGGTCGAGCACAGCACAGCCCAGAGATGCAAAGTTAGCATTTGTAGATACAATAACGTTCATTCACCAAGTTAGCAAGAATGAAGAGTTCAGGACTGCAGTCATTTCAATAAAGGAAAAAACAGCCTTTGACAGAATTCACCACCTGTTAGTGCTAGAAGTTCTCGGGAAACTCAGAAGAGAGGGAACCTTCCTCAGTCTGATCAGAGACATCTTCAGAAGACGCCGTAGCGAGCATCCCGCGTCCTGCGGCACAGCTCAGCTCTCTGTCCCGAGATCAGGAATGAGGGAAGGACATCTGCTGAGAGCATCTTGGTTCACCCATGGCCTGTCCCGTCCCTCCCAGGGCACTGTGGCCAGAAGAGTAGATGAGAAAGGAATGAAGCTCCTCGCCGAACTGACGAACAGAAGACGGACAAAACAGCAGAACACCACGGAGTGAAAATAGCTGCTGAGCCAGCAAACCTGTTTCAAGGACGAAGGTTAAGTGGATCCCAGGCTCACGTCCCCGAAGCCGGTCCCCGCAGACGCACAGTGAAGGCAGGGAGTCGAGAGCGCTTGCGGGGGTGCCCGCTTGAGAGAGGCGAGCAGGAACCAGTGGAGAAGCGGTGCGTGTGGGGGAGAATCTGGCGATTGTTGTCTCTCCGGGAAGGCGAGAATGCCCGGGGGCCATCTTCATGGCTGGTCGACGTAAGACAAAAGCTTATCAGTCAGACCCCGGGAGGAGGACGGGCTCATTCCCCACCTTCTGTGCTCTGCACTGTCGACCTCTTGAGGACACGGAGACGGCACAAAGCGTTCTTGAAGACGAGGAATGAGGCCGAAACTCTGCTTTTCAGGATATCAGGACTCCAGTAACTGAGTCCCGGTTGTCTCTGCGCAAAGATGGACATCGAGTGGACGTCATGAGGCGGGCGTCCCGCGGTAAAGGGTCTCGTTCCGTCCGCGCGAGATGGAGCAGGTCGAGCTGCAAGCGTGGCTCTCGCTGTAGGAGGAGGCAAGAGTGGCGCTAAGAAGCATTTGGTGTTAGTCTCATCGTCACTAAAGCCACGGTGGGACACTGATCCCCCACAGCTGAAACGTAACACGAGAAAATACTCAGTGTGGACGAGAAGATGAACCGGTGGAGACTAACGCGCTTGTGGATGGGGATGTCGGTGGGCGCGGCGCTTTGGGAAAACCGTCCGCATGTCTGTTTGAGACGAACGTGCTCAGGCTCCGGGACCCGCCCTTCAGTGAGTGCCCAAGGGCAGTGCACGCGGCACGCCCTCGGAGAGACACACGCAGGAGCGCCCAGCCCTCCGATGCTCGGCCACAGCTGGAACCGGGAGCAGGGCAAGCGTGGGACTGATGTGCAAACTAAGACACGGCACGCACGCCTGTCGGCATGGCTGGGTGTCACCAGCATGGTGTGTCATGGGGAGGAAGCCGGACACAGAAGGTCCCTTGGGGCATGGCTCCCTTTATACGAAGAAAAAGGAAGGCCAAGCTGCCCTGCAGTGTTCAGCGAGGACTGTCTGTGCGGTGCTGATACAGGAGGAGCAAGGAACTGGCCGCCAACCCGGTCAGGCAAGGACTGCGACTCGGGGGGAGGAGGGGCCGTGCCTGAAAGGGCGCTCAGGGGATCCCTGGGGTCCTGACAGTGTCCCGTCGCATCACTCAGTGCTCGCTCACGGTTCGCTTCCTAACGGCTCATTAAGTTCACACGAAGGTTTGTTGCGCAGCGAAGTGATTAAAAAAAAATAAAATGGCCGAATATACCACGCGGGTAGAGTGAATGGCCAGTCCGAGCCCTTCACGAGGACCTCACGTGGAGACCCAGCACTCGGGCCCTGGTGTGGGCCACACCAAACCCAGGTCCTGGAAGCGAGAACTCCGAGTGTGGAAAGGAGGATCCAGGGAGTGGCCATTCTACGTCCCCGGACGCGGCCACGTCCCTTTTCTGAATGTTTCTCTTGACTCCTGGCCGCAGGGGACCGAGGGGTCCCTTGTCAGCCTTGCAAGGACCGTTCAGGCCGAAACCTACGGCTTTGGAACCCTGTGCCACTTCCCCGTCCTTATTTCCACCTGCCATTCTCTGCTTTTACCACGTCTCTGTCCCGCGGGCTCGCTCTCCCGCCTCCTTGGGTGTTAGCAAAAAGGGGGAAATGGCAGTCTGGGTACAGAGCTGCTACTCAAGAACCGAATTATGCAAAGAACAAAAAACAAGCAAACGCACCTTGCTGATGTGTGATAATTGGAACGGAACCCTCAGATGTGGGGTTCTCCACGTGAGGTCAAGTGCGCTTTCCCAGCAATTTCTTCCTCCTTGAAAAGACCGTTTAGAAAACCTTCGAGGGGCGCGTTACCCTTCCCAGAACCAGTGTAATATTCATGGGTGATTTTGTTTCAAAGAGGAAACATTTTTCTAGCAGGGAACCAAAGGCAGAGAGCGGTCGCTAGTTAGGTCTAATGACAAGCGATGTGAACAACATGTATAAATGTTTAATTTGGGCTCAGACATGCCAGATGCAAATTTCCTATTTCCTCAGGCAGTGCAAATACTGATCACTTATATGATTGCTTGGAAAAAGGGTCAACTTTTGGTTGAAGAAAACATTGCTGAAATATTAAATATTTATGAAACAGAGTTATTGCAGTGGGAGGCCGAGACCCACGTGGTGGGGTTCATGGTGAAATCACGGCCACCCACCCGCACTGCAACTTGTTCCCGCAGTATTTTCTTCTGGCTGGCGGCAGGGTCAGGGGCGGGACAAGGTCATTCATTCTCCAGGGAAAACAAGGCCAAATGTGGGTTGTCCCTGAACCCACAGAGACTGCAAGGAAAGGATTTAAGGGAAGGCTTGGAGCAGGGATGCCAGTCGCGTCCGTCAGTTCGTGTGCGTGGACATGGGCCGAGGCCTATCATTCCACCAGGAGAGGAGGTCGCCGTTTGGTCTGTGGCTTGCTGGCTCATTGACACCACAATGCTGGTGGAGGAGAGCTGTCATCCGTGCTCTACAAGACGACTTCTAGAAGGCCACCTCTGCCCACTTCTTATGGACGGGAGCCGGGAGGGCCCCTGGGCCGTTCTGCCACATTACCAAAGAGACTGCGGCATGACCCCCTGATGGACTTGGGCGGGCGAGCCATTACCATTCACTCTAAATGTGTATAAAGGCGTCATACATCCCTGTACTCCACACATACATATTGACCTTTACGTAGGTTTCTGTGTGTTATCTGCGCGAGTGTATGTACATGTTTACATTATCTGTATAGATCACACACACATAAACTATGTATAAGCTTCCATGTGGTACACACAATGTCTAGATACTTCCAGATGCGTGCATCACACACACACATAGGCATATGCGTGTGCATACACCTGTAGCTAAAGGTGTGCAGACACAGGCCAGCACACGCGCTCACGCTCGGTTCGGGATCGTACAGGTGGATGGAGACGCGCTCCAGATAGCGACCTCGATGCCATGTTTGCCGTGAGTGTCCCGATTCTCACGGAAACCAGGATCCAAGCCTGGCACAGGCCTTGCTCAGAACGTGCACTCTTGTCTGTGACTTTCTGAGTCTGGTGAGGAAATCTGGCCCTCCCGCCACTGAGGTGGTCACTAGTGTCTTCGCCGGGGCTGACGGCTCCAGTCTGGACGTTGGTGAGGTCTCTGTGAGGCTCCTCCTTGCTGCTGGCTGTGACAGAAGTCTCACACTTAGGCTCGTGTCAGTTAGTGACTAACCAGGTCAGTCTGTCCTGTTGCATGGGTGACGAAGCGTGTCAGCACACCCGGAAAGCCCAGAATGCAGCTGTGTGCCGGCCTCTTCGTGGGGGAGGTTAGCGACCTGCTGATGACATGTCCTCTCTCTGGTCCGTCCTGCCCTCGTCTCCTGGCAGCTTAGCAGGGGGACCTGCACGGGGGACGCCCACGCCCGCGATGAAGCCACTCTGCTCCCGGCTGTGCGTCTGACACAGGGCCTTCTCTTCTGTTTGTGGAGAGCTCGGGGGCTCTCCACGCAGCCTGTCCTCCCTCAGGTTGCAGAGCAAACTGTGTCTCTGCTTTTGTCCCCAGAGATGTGCCCAGGGTCAGAGACCATGCGGCGAGCCGCCCCCATCCACACGTGTCCCTCTGAGGCGGCTCAAAACGTCCTCCCCACGGCTAATTTTGACGTGTGGGGCCTGAGCCTCCTGTGGTGGTCCGGGGGGTTTAGATGTTCCATGAGACTTGGGCTTCCCTCCTCCCTAGGTGTCTTCAGAAGTTCCGGATCGTCTCTATCCAGGGCCGCACACCTGCGCCCCTCTGCTCTGCGCCCCGGAAGCCCAAGGCCCGACTTCTGTATCCAGGCGTGCTCAGAGCTAATGGGGCCGTGGTCACGGCTTGGCTGCTCCTGATCAGGAAGTGGATGGGCTACGTGGCCCAGTGCAGGACCATGGCCCCGAAGCTCACTGGTTTCCTGTCTGTACTTTCCTCCCTGTGGAGCCTGAGGCCTCTGTGACGGTCTCCATAGCGTGCAGCAGAACCGGGTAGAAGACTAAGCACAGACCCTTAAGAAAACCGAGCTCCTCTCCTGAGAGGCAGGCGAGTCACTGAAGAGGCCTCTGGGATGGCCAGGGTGCAGTGAGCATCTAGTGGACGGAAAGTCTGCTTTCACGGTGGCTGTGATGTCCCTGCTTGTCCCGAATCACTCATAAGCAAGGGCTGCGACAGCCCTGCCTGGCAGTGCCGGAAATGAGCCGGTGCTGTTGGTCGTTGTGAGACTGAGGACACTGCTGGCATATGGAGCCCACAGGCGGGCACACGTGCTATCCCGTAACACAGCAGGACACCTACCCCGGAGGGCCCCAGCTGCTCTCGGGCGTCTTTGCACGGGCTGCTCCCCGTGACTTTTCTGGGTTCCCATGAGTTAGCGTCCCATTACTGGGCTCCATTTGGTCCTGTCCTCATGCTGTTCACAGCTGTGGACTTTCTAGAAGGATCTGGTTTTCTCCAGAAGGCCATGGGGGATCTGTGTCTCCCAAGCCTTGGCTGGCATTTCAAGGGCCAGCCGATTCCTGGACTTAGCAGTCCTCTCCTGTGCCCCAAACCAGAGGGTATCTTCCCGGCTACAAGCAGAGGGAACCCGACATGCTCTGGTCTATTCTTGCAGATGTGAACACTCGAATGCCAACTCACCTGGTTCTTTTATAAATGAAACACTCACTGGGCTTTCACAGACGGCTCACAATCAGAGCAGATAGTGTCATTTCTGCACGGTCTCCCTCCCCGACACCGAGTTCAGCCGGAGTCTGGAAACATCAAAGAGAGGTATTTACAAGAAGTCCTTTGGCAACTGATAGACACTGTCCTGTCTTTAAATAAGATTTGGAATGAGGGCGAGTGTAGTCCAAGTGTCGTGAATAAAACATAGGTTTGATTGTAAAACCTCGTGAGCCCGTGAGACACGAGAAGCCTCCGGGAGGGACAGCTGGAAATGCAACATGTCCCAACGAGCTGTTACAGCTTCCAAAAACTGTCTGCGGGCTTGCCACAGAAGCGCACCCCATGCCTCACCATGACATTCTCTGCGATCTCTGTGATTGCCCACGGAGGACGCAGCCCCACCTGACTCACACACTTCACTTCTGCGTACTGGACCCTAGTCCTGGGGACCCCTAACTGACCCCCTACTGCAAGGTGACGGCCTCCTGCCCAGGCCCCGGCGTCCCCAGAGCCCTGAGGACCGGGGGCCACTCTTGTGGGAGAGAGGTGACCTCGGTGCGCCCCGTGAGGAATCAGAGACACGGGCTTTAACCCCAGCTGCACCCTATCAAAATGCCTTCAGGTTGAGAGTGTGGTGGTCTACCTTCAAGTAGCTTACCTACGAGGACTCCATTTTAATGATCTAAATGGCTTTAACGTTTAATTTTGAAGTAATTTCAAATCTAAAAAAGGGCTGCAAGAGTAGTGCAAAGAACTCCCATTTCACTAATTTTTAAAAGAACGCCCAGATTCATTAATATTTAATATCTTGGCCTATTTATGTTATTAGTCGTTCTTCTCTCCTTATTTTATTAAGAGTCTAGGAGTCCATCGTTGTATAATATTAACATAATATTTATTAGAGTGGTATTGGTAGGACAATAATGGATTTTAACACCTATTTTTTAAATTAAATGGCTTGAAATATTTTAATATTATTATTGATCTTGATGCTCAGATGGCCTCACGTGTACTCAGCAGAGGCCCTCAAGCCAGTTCCTCTGAGCACTGACTAGTTCCTGGTGCTTTTTGACCATTCCTTATTTTTTTTACACAAAAATATGTTGCAGGCTTAGCTTGTAATTTCCCTGGCCCAGCCTAGGGATCCATTACTTATTGAATTTAGCCAGTTTGTGGGGAACCATATTTAGAAACAAAGATCCGTATGCTGGATGGTCTCACTGCTAATGGGTGTCATTGATTCTGGGTCTCTCAGCCACCAAAGCAAAGAAACATACCCTTGTCTCGGTCCGTCTTCCATCAGTTTCTGCTTGTACCTACTTTGATATCTCTAAAGCCAGGGGCCCACGCTCACACCTCCAGGTCCATTCCTGCATAGCGGGAGTCTCCCCAGCCTCCTGCATCTCACACTTGTGTCCTGCTTTGCCAACAGGGACTTAGCCCCTCATGTCATCATGGTATTGGCTTTGTGGCTCAGTCCTACAAATACAGAAAGCATTTCCGGAATTGCTGATTTATTCCACTGTGGAAAACAAACCCACCGAGGATGGCTTCTTCCAGTTTGTAAACTAGTGCCCTGAATTACTAGAAAGTGATACAAGATAAGCAAAACATCATTTTTAGCTTTAAACTGCACAGGGCCAACATAATACCTGGAAGAAGGGAAATGAACAGAGTTAGCTGTACCATTCCACACCTTACTGCTTAGATGCTTCCGGGCTGATGTGCAGAAAAGGGAACACCGGGCTGAGCCCAGCAGCCTTGCCGAGATGAGGAGGCAGCACCTGTCGCTCTGAGAGACAGAGGCCATCAGGATTCACGGTGCAGACCAGCAACACAGAGCTTCTGAGTCTGCAGGGGTTCTCTGGGGGCTTTGCCTCCATGTTCATGTGCGACTGTGTAGGGGCACATCTTCGTAGGGCCAAGCAAAGAGCTGCTGCAAAGCATTAGGTCAAGAAATTCCTGAAAGTCACACAGATACAGGAAATTTCATGTCCCCACCAGCAAGATTAGAGAAGCCTACTAGTACATGGGACATTGGGTAGAGTCCCCAGAGGAATATTGCCTTAGAAGTTAAGATAAGTTAGCTCTCAATGAAAGGCTGTTCTGGACTCTGAAAAAAAGCTTAGACTTGAAAGTAATCACTCCAATTTCAAGGAATATCACTGTGAGCTAGACCAAATTTCAACACTCCTTAGAGCAATACAGCACCCAATGACATTAGAACTCGCAATGCCTGGCATCCAACCAAAATACCAATTATGCAAATAAGCATGAAAATGAAACCCATAACTGGGAGAAAACTCTATTGATGGAAACATTCTCAGAAATGACGGAGATTATGGAATTAGCCGATAAGGGCATTAGGCAGCGCGTGCACACACATGCACATGCATTAGTGGGCTGGAAGAGGTAGCCATAGAAACTAAACAAAATGAATCACGGAGAGAAGATGGAAAAATAAAGAGAGCACCAGAACATGTGAGAGAATATCAAGTGGTCTAGAATAATTGTAATTTGAATCCTGTCCATGGAGAATAGAGAGGAAGGGGTGAATAAAAATCATCTGAAGACATAATAGCTGAAAAAACTTTGAAATTTGATGAAAACTATAAACTCGCAGCTTGTGGGAGCTCATCAGATCTCCAGCAGCAGAAACATAAAACCACACCAGGTCACAAGCTGCTGAAAAGAAGAAATATAAAAGCAGCTTATATAAGAGAAATACAGGCACATACCACATAATTATGTAAGACGCACAAAGACGAGAATGGTCACACGCTTTGGATCAGAAGCACGGCAAGGCGGGAGAACATGGAGTGGTGCCTTTAAATACTGGAAGAGAAGTTGACTCAACTGGGGATTTTATACACGATGGAGACATCTTTCAAAAAATGAAAGTGGGCTTCTGCTCTTCAGCACGGCGGACTAAGAACCCAGCAGGTCGCATTCCCCTTCCGAGAGCAACCATAACCCAGGACACGATACAAAGAAGGTTATGTCTGAATGTGCTGGGAAGTGGACAGAAGTTGAGACCCTGTTGAGTCTAGGGGGAAGGGCCGCCTGCTGCAGGAGTGGAGATATGGGATCAGATGACAGGTCTCTGCCACCGAGGCTTAGCCTCTGCTCTTGCAGCCGGCACACAGGTGCGAGGCAGCAGTGTCACCTGGAGAACCTATGATCTTCTGGCCTTGGGAACCAGAAAGGTCAGACTGAGAATTACAAACACCTCAGGGATAGGGGGATTGTCACAAGGAAGAGCTAGGGGAGGGGCCCCAACTCTGTCTACTGACATCTGTGATTGCGCCTCACACACCAGTGCAGCACAGACTCATGCAGCTCAGCTAAAATCAACTTACGCAAGCAGAGCCGCCTCCTGGGGGAGAGTTTGACGTTCAAACCGAGCTAGGTGATGGCCTGCTCAGAAAAGGAGAGCGGTGGTTCCAGGATCTTGATATCTTCACACTCATGATGTCCAAAATGCAATCCAAAATTACAAGATATATGAAAAAAACAAGAAAATGGAATACATCCTCAAGAAGCAGGAAAACAAAATAACTTAACTAGAATCTGGCATGGACAAGCTGTCAAGACCATATCACAATTATCCTAAATAAAGGAAAGTAAAACACATTTTAATTTCTTTACCTTCATCTATTACTTATGTAACACTCTTCCTTTCTTTGTGTAGATCTGAGTTTCTGTTGATTTGGGGTACTTATCATATGGCTGGTGTTCTCCGAGATTCTCAGATCTGGGGTTTGGTGTCTCTCATTGATTTTGGAAATTTCTCAGCCATCATCCCTCAATTATGGGTCCCGTTCTTTCTCTCTTTCTTGGTACTCAGGTGCCCCGTTATAAAAATGTTACCCTTTTGTAATTATCTCATAGTCCTTTGACCTCTGTTTAATCTTTTCCACTCTTTTTTCTCTCTGCCTTTCAGTTTTAGAAGTTTCTATCGATGGGTCTTCAAACTTACTGATTCTTTCCCTGGCCATGTCCAGTCTGATGAGCCCAGGAGAGGCATTCCTCATTTCTGTTACATTGTTTTTTAATCTTCAGCATTTCCTTTTGACTCTTTCTTAACTGTTATGGCTTTGCTTACATCACTTCTCTGTTCCTGCTTGCTGACCACTTTTCGTTAGAGTTCTTAGCACATTAATAATAGTTATTTTAAGTTTCTGATAATATTCCAAGCCTCTGCCACACCCAAGTCTGCTTCTGATGCTTAGTTTGTCTCTTTGGTCTGTATTTTGCCTCGTGGTAAGCCTTGTAGTGTTTTTGGAAAGCCAGGCACGACGTGGTGGGTAAGGGGAATTGAGGTAGTGTGTGGTTTGTGTTTGCCTGGCGAGGAGTCAGGCCCCTCAGTGTTTGCTACAGCTGTGGTGTCAGAAGCCAGGTTGCCTCTGGTGTCCCTGTTCTTGATTTCCCTGGAGATTTTTAATGCAGGGTCTGGGGCTTTCAATTCCTTTACATGTAACCCCTTGTTACAGAGGAGCGTTGTCAATGGGATGTTGAGGCTATAGTCCTGTGATTAGGGGCCAGCCCTGCGTTGGCTATTTTCTTTTCCCCAGGTTGGCTAGGCTTTGGTGGAATTAGGTTAGGCTCAGCTAAAGCAGTTATCCCTAAGCTCAAGCCTTTTAAGAAAAACAGAATGTCCTGGGCGTACTTCAAAATGGACGGCTTCCCCTACTCTCCATGGGAGGCAGGAGGGGCTTTTCCTCCCATCTTCATGGGGAGCATCTGGTAGCTAGGGCTCCTGGAGGTAGAACTCACAAAAGTGTGCTCCTCCCGAAACTGGGGCCTCTTTCATGATAATTATTATTTTAGAAAATTTATTTATTTTTCTTGAAGTATAATTGAAGTATAATTTTGTATAATTAAAGGAAAGCTCTGCAGAGAACTAGAAAGTCTAGTTAAAAGGGATATTCAGGAGATGAGCATAACAGCCCAATGGATGAGACAAGATGGAACAAGTGAGCTTGAAGACATCAACAGGAATTATTCACGGGCAGAGCAAACAGTTTTCTGTCTTTTTAGAGAATGAAGCCTGTGTGCCTTGTTAGATTAAAGCCAAAGTTTCCCCACACATATAATTGGATTGCCAGAAGAAGAGAACAGAGAGAATGAGACACAAATATTAAAAAATTCGTTGAAGATGTAATGTCCAAATGTCCTACATCTGATGTAAGACAGAGAGATTCTAAATGAATGCCGGCAGGAAACACACACACACAGAAGCCCGTGCCGAAGCCCATCATTATCCGACTGTTGAAACGAGATAAAGAGCGCGTCTTGGAAGCGAGGAGAGAAAAATTGCAAGGCACAGAGGAGGTGTGATGTAATTAGCGGCTGGCTTCCCCCCACCAACAGCGTGGGACGAGGAAGCAGGGCAGTGCGTGTAAAGTGCTGAAAGGAAAGAATAAACTCGATTCACTGTTTTGTTCTTCCAACATCATTCGGTGGAAACATTCTTCAAAATTAAGGTAAAATAAAGACATCTTCCGACAGGGGAAACTGAAAGAATTTGCTGCCAGGAGACCTTTGCTGTAAGAAATGCTGACCTAAGTTATTCAGTCTGAAAGGAAATGCCACTGGGTAGAAAATTGGATCTTTCAAAAAGAATGAAGAACATCAGAAATGGTAATCCTCCTGGGTGTACTTTAAACCCGAAGACAGTGCACCGCAAACACTGAGCCTTGTGCAACGTTAGGTGATCGACCTAGATCCTGGGGACCCCAGGACGGAGCATGGACTGCGACACATGTGTCTAACCATATTGTGAATGTGTCACATGTCCGCCCTGAGGGTGGTGGGGAGGGCAGGAGGTTAGCCCCCTCACTTGCTGTTTGCCCTGGATCCCATCAATGTCAAGATGGAAAGAGCCGTGTGTACACCCTGTATTCTGGCGGGCACATTCGTGTCTCACGTGGGTGTGGCTTAGCGAGTCTGAGCCTGTTCACATGTGTGCCAGGGTTGGACGAACGAGCAGACGAGCTGAGGTAAATGAAGCCGTGTTCCTCAGCGTGAGACAGGAAAGTGCAAGGAACTAGGAGAAGAGGCTACGCACAGTGAACCCTGTGATGCCGAATGAGATCCAGGCACTGGGAGCTCAGGTTCATTTTCATGTTTGTGCAGAGAGACACAGAGCCAGTGAAGGTGGACGGACTGTTGAAGAAGAAGAATCGTGGTGTGCGGGCCACTGTTCAACAGTGGATCTCCGAAGCCCTGCCGCGTAGGGCTGGCCAGGTTCCGTGGTGCTCTGTTCCCACCGTGGCTAATTTCGAGCTACCAACACAATGTCACTTAAGGGGCGTTGGGAAGAGAAGAGCGTGGTTCACCTCTGGAGCCAGTAACATTGGGGCTGACGCTCTGCTGGAACACAACCGTGTGAGCCACGGGCTTCTCGATAAATTTCAGAGGATTGCGAAAGTACGTAACATGTTTTCTAATGCAAGTGGATTGTACAAGTAATCAGTGACTGAAGTACATTTGGGAAAATCCCTACATTTTTAGAAATTACACAACGTTCTCTTTGTGTGTGGGGGGGTGGGTATCAAGAAAGAAATCACAGAAGAAATAACAAAGAAGAGGAAGAAGTATATCCAACTCAATTTATGAGGCTGGTGTTACTCTAATAGCAGAATCAGAATGATACACGCTCATGAGGAAGATTGGTTTATATCTTTACTTTCTTATAAGTCATACTTTCTTGTAAGAAAATAAAACTACAGAGGGAATCTTCTTCATGAGCATGTATACAAAATCCTCTACAAAATAATAGCAAGTTGAAGCCTGCCTTACATCAAAGGTTAGTTCAGCCTGATCAAGTGAATTTTATTCCATGAATTTAAGGACAACGTAGTATTGAAAAAATAATCAAGGTAATTTACTGTAATTACAGAGGGAAAATGAAACCCATATGATCATCTTAAAAGATGCAGAAAACACATTTAGCAAAACTCAACATCTATGCATAAGAAATACTCCTAGAAACCTAGAAATAGAAGGGACCTTCTTTGACCCAATTAACAGTGTCTGAAGAAGCCTGCAGCTGGTGTCGTCCTTCACAGTAAGCGACGGATTCCACCCCTGCCCCCAAATTGCTAATGTAATGAGGGAAGAATGAAATAAAATGAAATAAAATATGAAAGTCACTTACTTTGGAAAGCAAGGACTACAACTCTCTTTACTCACAGAATACATGACTTTTGAAAAGAAATCTTAACGTATCTACAAAAAAAGCTACTAAAATTAATGAGTGAATTTAACAAGGTCACAGGATACAAGATCTACCTATAAAAATTAATTGTATTTTTGTATTTTATAAATAATTACAAATTAGACTTTAAGGATACTATTTTCTAGAGAATACAAAAAAAATGAAATAAAGTGAATAAAAAAGATGTTTACATTAAACCCCCGCATACCCACCCATGTACCCCCAGAACATGAAATACTTAAGAATGGATTAAAGAACGTACGTGCATGATTTGTAGCTGAAAACGAGAAAATAATCCTGATGGTAATCACAGAAGTCCTACATAAATGGAGAACGGACACCACGTTCACATCATAGAAGGTTCAATGTCGTTAAGTTGTCAGTCTCTTCCAAACTGATCTGTAGGTTCACACAGCTCAGTTAAAACCCCTGCAAACCCCCACAGGCTTCATTTCCTAAAGTTTATGTGGAAATTTGGAGCTCTTCGAAAAACTTCGGGACAAAGTAAAACAAGGAGGAATCATACCACCCGATTGCAAGTTTACTGCATAAAGCTACAGAGCTCCAGTGTGGTGCAGCAGACGGACAGAGCCAAATGGCAAAGGGATGGAGTGTGTGTGTGGCCACACGGATGTGCATAGGTACATGCTGAGTTGCTTTTCGGCAAATTTGCCCAGGCGGTGAGAGCAGGGAGGGATGGGCTTCTCAGCAAATGTGCTCGAATGTGTAAGTGTGTGTAACAGCCCTCCGTGTGAACACTAAATATATAAAAGTTCTTGCGAAAGCATTGATGACAATATTTTGTGACCTTGGAGGTGGACAAAGCTTCACTTCTTAGGACACAGAAAAAACAAATGATAAGAGAATAAAAATAGATAAATCTGACCTCACAAAATTTTTAAAAATAGCTTTTCAAAAGATGTCGTGAGAAAATAAAGTGACCAGTCACACACAGGAAGAAAATATTTGCAAAACGACCCTCGAAGGTGTAGCTACACTACGGGAAGAAATGTTACGACTCAGGAAAGAAATGTTACGACTCACAGTAAGACAGAAACCTCACAGAGGAAGGGCAAACTTTAGAACAGACACTGTAGCAAGGAAGACATACAAGTGGACGAGCGTGGGAGAGAATGCTCGCGCTGCTGTTCATGCAGGGACAGGAAGGTCCCCACCACATTGAGATACGCTTTCACACGCTTTCAGAGGGTCGCAGTGACAAAGCCTGACCGATCACCCACTGACCCGATGCGAAGGGAGGGAGACTTGCGTGCGTTGCTGGCAGGGTTGTACTATGCAGAACTTCAGCGAAGAGTTTAGTTCTTCTCCTTCTCCTTCTCCTTCTCCTTCTCCTTCTCCTTCTTCTTCTTCGTCTTCTTTTTTAAATAAAGTTAAATACCGCCCAGCATATGTCCCAGCAATCCCACTTTTCAGTGTTTGCTCAAGATCAGTGAAAATCTCTCTCCATGCAAAGACTTGCACACAAATGTCCACAGAAGAGATTTTTTAACAGCTCAAGCTGTAAAGAAACCAAGTGTGTCCCCCTGCGGAGGAGAGACAAGCCACGGACTATCCCTCTGGGGGCCCGTACTCTTCAGCAATAAAAGGAACAACTACAGATATGCACGTTGGCACGGGTGAGCCTTGGGAAGGCGCTGTGTGCTGGGTGAAAACACAAACCAGACACAAGGACTCCCTACCGGATTAGCACGGATCTGTAAAACGTGGGAGAAGCCAAAATTACGGTGATAGAAAGCGGTAGTTGCCTTAGGGGAGGGTTAGGGGACCAGTGTGACTGCAAAGAAGGGAAAGTATTTGTGGGGAAGGGTTTGTTCTGTATGGAAATTGTGGTGGTGGTTAAAAAAAAAATTATACACTTCTCAAAACTCACTGAATTGCCCTTAAAATTAGTGACTTTAACTGTATGTAAATCATGCTTCAATAAAACTGATTAAAGACTATGAAGCAAAATCACCCCAGGGAGCTGGTCATCCTACTCTCCCCGTAGGCCAGTAGGGGTGGGTGGTGGTCAGGAGTCCTTCCCGTTGTCCTTGTTCACTCGTCCCGGACACACTTGTCAAACTCCTCCTTGGGCCAGACCTTGAGAAAGGGACAAATTTCAGCGGCTCAGGGCCCAGTCCTGCTCCTGGGGTTGGCGTAGAGACCATGGCAGTCTCGCCCTGTTGGCTCTGGAATCTCGTCCAGGCCCGCAGCTCTCCTTTCTCCCGGGGAGCCTCTGAGTCAGTGGCCATCGCATTCTGCCCCCCAAACTGTCCTCACTCGAGGCTGCAGAAGGGGCGTGGGAGCCCCAGTGGGTACTGGGGAGTAGGATGTCTCCTTCTGCACCGCCTGTGGTCCCTGTCCGTGACATCTTTCACACCCTGTGTCCCAGCCCTGCTCAGAGAGCAGCCGCGGGCTAACTTCCTTGTTTTCCTTCTTGGCCGTGGTGCTCCCTGGTCACTGATCACGCGTGTCTTCGCCTGTCCAGCAGGCTCTCAGCCCTTGGGTGCTCAGCCCTCTCACTGGAGTGGCCTGCAAGAGTTGGAGGGAGGTGAGCTGGGCTGGGGTGGCGCCGGCCCCCCACCCCCACCCCTCCCCATTCCCTCGTCCCAGCCCCTGTCGGACCCAGTTCCGCGTTGGGTGGGAAGGTTGCTCCTGCAGGGACCTGACCCACCCAGGGGCGAATGAGAGAAGGAGGAAGAGCGGCTCTCGCCCCCACCCAGAGCCCGGGACACACGCAGGCTGATGTTCCCCACTCTGTACCCACGGGGCGTCTCCGTGCGTATCAAGGGAGGCCTCAAATGAAATGAGCTCAGTTCGCGTTATCCTGAGTGTTGTCCTCTGGGGAAGAGAGAAATCGGGCCCTGCTGAGCAGAAGCAGCCTCGGCAGGATGGTGACGTGTGTGTCCCACAAGCACGTGCAGGACACGGGGCTCATCACCAAGGTCAGGTCCCAAGTCTGGGAGTCCGAGCCCCGGGTGTGGGCTCAGCATCCTCGGGACCATGGACAAGGCAAGACGCTGCCCCAGCAGCTCACAGGATGGAGACACGGGAGGGGACAGATGGCCGTCGGACAGGACTCTATATCCTCAGGGCTAGAAACACTGGGCATCCCTGGGCTCCTCCCCAGCCATACCAGGAGGACATTTCAAGCCACAGCCCACATCGTCAGACAAGAGACATTTGATCCAGATGTGAGCGTCATCTTCCAGAACGCGGGTGGCCCAGACTCTCATTACCATGCGGAGTGTGTTCCGAAGATTCCTTTCCTGCAGGCAACTAGGTTTCTGGGCTCTGGGGGCCTTGCCGAGCACCCCCTCTGTGGCCCGCCAGCCTCGGTCCGCAGTGCCGGGGGAGCCTCGTGACCTGGTGCACTCACAGGGCAGCCTGGAGCTTGGAGGGTGCAGATTTGCTTTCACTACAGATGACCTAAGGGCAGCAAACTGTGGTGAATGGGGAACTGGAATAATGGGCCCTCCCCTTAGATATTTCTGACATCAGTAGGTGACATTAGGCTGTCACCATCCAAAGTCTGCCGAAATGGCTCCAGCATCCAGCTCCATAGGTTCAAGCACGATTCACGTTCACATGAAACCCTCCAAGACCCCTCCCTTTCACTGTGTGCCCTGGGTGTCCTGTCTCCGTGCCTAACCCATGTCTGTCTCACGTCCCTAACCACTTAACTGCCAGCCCAGAGGACCTCTGCTAGAAGGCAGCAGTCAACCTCAGTGGGGAAGTGATCAGAGGGGGGGAGAGGCAGTTTCTGGACCTGCCCCCGCCCATTGCTGGCAGGGATCGCCCCAGGGGGAGGGCAGAGCTGAGAACCAAGGAGTTTGCCCTGTTCCTGAGCAGCCGTCCCATGCACACATAGCCCAGATTGTGGTCGTGAAGGCCAACACCTCCAAGTCAGAGAAGAGGATATTGTGGGTCTAAAAGGCAAGCCCCAAATAATGAAGCATGGTGATGAGAGCGCAGTTGCCTCCCACCAAGCCAGGTAAGGTTTCCGCGGAGAGGCTTGCCTTTACTTTTTTTTTTTAATTACTTTTTTACTCCTCACTACGGGAGTAAAACAGGTAGGGACACACGAGCCCTGAGGGCTGGCAGGCAGGGGACACATAGTGACCCAAAGAGAGGTGCTGAGCTCCAGGGGACCCAAGGGGCATGGCCATGGGAGCAGATGGGTGGGAAGGAGCACGCAGCCCGTGGCCATCAGGGCCCCATGCCGCTGTTGCCCCAAGAACTGTGGGTTTAAGAGATGCTTCTTGCCACATCTTGGTTGCTCCCGAGGGACCCTGGGGTGCCTGCAGCTCACTGCACTGGGGGCTTTCTAGGGTCAGGAGGCAAGACAGTGCCAAGATCTGACTTGCGGAAGGAAAGCTCCCTGCCCCTCGTCCTCGTGGAGTGGAGTGCCACAGGGCCTCCGGCCGGCACAGGACCCCGGGTGGGGGAGGCCCGGGCGGCTTGCCTTGAGCTCTGAGGCCCTTTCCCTAACCAACAGTGAGGCTGTGACCATCGGTGTTGCCTTGGCCAGCAGCTCCCATACTTCAGAACGAGCTGTGGGTTGAATGGGGCAGTGAGGCCCAGCAGGAGGTGACCGAGTGTGGAAATCCACAGATGCGAGGCCCGTGGTGGGGGCAGGGAGATGGCTACCCCACCCCTCTGTGCCAGAGGAAGGGTGAGGAAGTGACATTTCCCAGCAGAAATGTCTCTAATGTCTCTGTTCTAGAATCAGCCCCGCGACCGCATGTGATGTTAACCAGTTTTCATTTCTTGAGACCTCCCCGTGTCAGGCACGGCAGGTTGTGTGTGTGTGTGTGTGTGTGTGTGTGTGCGCGCGCATGCACACACACATGTTGTTTTCAATAACCATGTGGAAAAAATGACCTGATTAATGCAAAAGCTGACATTTTTTTCGCCCAGAGTAGTATCTTCAGACATTGTGTGGGTGCCCGGGTGGCTCAGTTGGTTCAGCATCTGACTCTTGGTTTCGGCTCCGGTCGTGATCTCAGAGTCGTGATCTCGAGCCCCGCGTCGGCCTCCATGCTCAGCGGACAGCCTGCTTCAGATTCTCCCTCTCCCTCTCTCTCTCTGCGCCTCCCCTAATGCGCTCACTCTCGCTCAGATAAATAACTTATTCTTAACAAAAAGACACTGCGGCATCAGTGTGGTCAGAGGACACAGGGTGATGTCGTTCAGGATGAGTGGTTTCCGGCCGAGACTGAAGACGAGACGACCTGCTCAGTGGGCTCACGTCGGCTGTCCTCCTCATAGACGTGGGCGTCCCCAGGTCGTGGCTTCTCACGTCCGTCTTCTTCCTCTCAGGGAGCCCCTCCTTCTCTGCTTGCTCTTGTCACAAGTGGCCCGTGGCTCCATGTTCCAGAACATGCCTCCTGTGTGGCAGGTTCCGGGTGCAGGCGTGGCCCACGTGGCTAGCGAGCGTCACTGTGGGCTCCTCCTCAAGGCCGTGAGCAGCAGCAGGACGCCCCGTTGCGCTGTGCCTCACAGACAATCCGTATTTTACAAGTCAGAGGTTTGGGGACACCCCGCATTGGGCAAGTCTAATGGGGCCATTTCTTCAAAGGCGTTTGCTCAGTTGGTGTCTCCGTGTCACATTCTGGGAATTTTCATGGTGTTTTAAACTTTTCATGATTATTTTGAATTCTGACCTGGAACCAGTGACGGTGACTCGCTGACAGCTTGGACGGTGGTTGGTGTTTTCCAGCAGGGAAGTATTTGTAGCCCGAGGTTGTGCGTTGTTTCCTAGAGGGGCTGCTATCGTGTGAGCACAACTTCCCAGCGCACTGGGAACCCAGAACGTCGTGGGACTCGCTTTCTTGAGATGCCTGCTCTGTTGTGGTAGTCTGGGGCTGGACCGCGGGGCCTCCCCGTGTGCCTGTGGGGCCCCCTGGGGTGCACGTCCTACAGGAGGCTCGGCTGCCTCGCTGTGTCCCAGGGCCACCTGGCTAGCTTATGTGGTCACTGATGGGGTGTGTGAGGGTGAGTGGGTGGTGGTAGGAATGTGTGAGTGTGCTTGAGAGCAAGGGTGTGTGATGGTGAGAGTGTGACTGTGTGAGTGTGTGGGAGTGTGTGTGAGAGTGTGTGACTATGAGGATGTGGGAGAGTGTGTGATACTGAGAGTGTGGGACTGTGAGTGTGTGGGAGTACAGGAGTGTGTAGGAAGGAGTGTGCTTGAGAGTAAGCATGTGTGAGAGTGATACTGAGTTGTATGTGTGTGTGGGACTGTGAGTGTGCTTGACAGCAAGCATGTGTTTGAATGTGTGATACTGAGACTCCAAGTGTCGTTGTGTGACTGTGAGTGTGTGGGAGTGTGCGAGTGTGTGACAGTGAGTTAGGAGTGTGTGAGTACACATGATTGAGAGTGAGTGTGTGACTGGGTGACTATGAGTGTGTAGGAGTGTGTGTGAGAGTGTGTGACTGTGACTACAAGTGTGTGGGACTGATAACGTGTGACAGTATATGAGTGTGAGTGCGTGGGAGTGTGTGTGATACTGAGAGTGTGTGAGTGTGTAGGGGTGTGAGTGTGTAGGAGTGTGCTTGAATGTGTCAGTGTGTGGGTGCGATGGCCGCAGGGAGCAGAGGCGTGTGTGTCTGGGGGAGCCGGAAGCACAGTGAGGTGCGAGTGTCGGGGTGGGAGCCTCGTGCGTCTGTTTCGGGGCCGGTGCTGTGACCGGAGCTTCCGTACAGCGGGCTGGTGAGGACGGACCCTGGTCACGTCCGCAGGTGACGGGTGAACTTGAGGCTTCCGTCTTTGGGGAAGGTGAGGCTGTTGCTCGCAGGCTTCAGAGTGGAGGCGGGAAAGGTGAGGGACTTTGGGGACCTTAGCGGGGACCCTCCCCAGAGGGCGGCCCGGGGAGGAATCGTGTGCGAGGACTGAGGGAGTCACACTCATCTTCTGTAACGAACAAAACGTGGCTTTGCAATGATGGGCTGGGGGATGCGCCGCCCCCGTGCGGCACCAGCCCCCCGGTAATTCATGGGTGTGTGTATCAGACAACGGTAGGTTTCCTTGTAAACATCGGATCCGATACCATAACACTGTGGCTTTTGTCCAGAGCGTCATCGTGACTTAACCGAAGGAGCAGGGCGAGATCCAAAGGCTGCTTCCACTTAGCTGCCCTCCCGCCAATCTCACCTGGGCATGGGGACACTTGTGCGCGGTGGGAGCTGCGGTCTGTCGTCCGAGGTCCGGGTGACGTCTCCCCAGAAGTCGCAGGGGTTCCCGGAGAGCCGGGCTGGCCTGTCCGACCCCGGGGTCCCATGAGCCCGCAGCTGGGGGCAGAGGCCCCGCGGCAGCTCGGCGTGATGGAGGGCAGCAATCCGGTCTGCGCCCGTGCAGCCGCGAGCGCTCGCTTCGCAGAGGAAGGGAGCGAGGAAATAAGTCTGGTGTCAGAGCCACGACCAGTAACCTGTCTGGCAGGTTTACTCAGTCTGCGACGCTTCCACCTTCTCCGTGAAAAGTGCTTTCTTCACCCACTGAGAACAGACCGTCACTCCGAGGCGGGAGGCAGCACCAGTGGAGGCGCGCTGCCCCTGCTCACCCCGGGGACACTGGGGCCCCTGGGAGCCTGGCTTCGGCTCTGGGCTCCGGCAGCCCCCCAGCAGCAGGGAGATGGGGCTTCAGGAGACTCACCCCCCCCATCCCTGGGCTGTCCTAGCAGAGAGAGTGGGGGGCATCGGGGACGATGTCTGATTGGATTAGAAGCAGACTCTCAGATCTCAAACAGTCACGGCCCCGAGGGGGGCACGCATGTGGGGTGCCCAGGGGTCAGGGCTTGGGAGCAGGGGTTTACTGGGGACAATCCCGGGAAGCAGGCGGGAGGGAGCAGAGAGAGCCAGGCCAGAGCAAGGACCAACTCCAAGGCCCCTACCATGGGTGGAGGCTCCCCTAGGACTCCCAGAGAAGCCCCAGGACTGTCAGCCTTAAGCACAGGAGGCTGGGGCACTTCATAAGTGGCCGAGGGAAGTCTCAGGGCCAACGAGGAGCCCCCACATGTCCGGGCTGTGCCCGTGTGCATGGCGTCCATCACCCAGGGAGGAGATGCAGAAGCACAGGTGACCCTGGGGGACAGTCCCCCCAAGAAGACAGGCACCCACGGGACCCGCACACTCAGATGCCCACTGGCTTTGGATTCCGTGTCTGAGGAAGAATGTGGAACGTGGCGCTGGGGTGTCTCCTCCCCGAAGCCCCCGGCTTCACCGTGGAGGAGCAGTTTGCCTCCAAAGTAGGTCTGCACTCAAGAGCAGAGAACGACCACTGTGCTTTATTTTTTTTATTTTTTTTTAAAGATTTTATTTATTTATTTGTCAGAGAGAGAGAGGGAGAGAGAGTGAGCGAGCACAGGCAGACAGAATGGCAGGCAGAGGCAGAGGGAGAAGCAGGCTCCCTGACGAGCAAGGAGCCCGATGTGGGACTCGATCCCAGGACGCTGGGATCATGACCTGAGCCGAAGGCAGCTGCTTAACCAACTGAGCCACCCAGGCGTCCCGACCACTGTGCTTTAATCCTTCAAGGTTAACTAGCTAGCTAACTAGGCAGCTGTTAACTAGCTAGCTAACTAACTAATGTTAACTAGCAAACTAAGACAGTTTCTGCAGGAGTTAAATTCTTTAAAGCCTGAGCAGAATCTTAGAGACCCCGAGAATGGTCTACACGGTCGCGGTCGGTTGACCCAGACCCTTTTCCTTAGAGCCATGTTGCTGATTCATCTTAAACGGAGCTTACTTTCTGATTTTCTCCCAGACCTCACCACCCTAAGTGCCTCCTTAAGTGGAAGTTCCCCCGCTCCAGTACAGAGGATGGCTCACTTTACAAACCATGGGCCAGGCACAAAACGCGAGAGTGCAGAGAATTGTAGCTACAGGACCAGGGTTGTCTCCGTGTCTAGTGGGAATTGCAAGTTGGGTCCTAAGTGAGGAGCCCTGTCATAGGGGCACAGAGAGGATCTGGGGGTCTTAGCCCTCCTGGGTCTCGGTGCATTGAGGGGAGTGGCGCAGGTGGGGACCAAGTGCTGGGCACTCCGAGTTCCCGTGCCCTATGCCTGGCCCTCGGAGCCCATGAAACCAGAGGGGACTTTACCAATAGCCTGAGAAAGAGCCTTCACCTGCTGGACCAGGCGTGTTCTCAGTTCCCTTTAATGAGCTCGTGTGGGTGAAGCACTTTGTAAACGAAATGCTCCACGCAGGGACTGGTGTCACAGAGCCCATTCCACTGGCAAATGTTCCCCCGGGACTTTTGAAGGTTCTGGCACAGTGTGGGATCTGGAGTTAGAGATGTGGCCAAGTCAGGTTTCCACCCCTTGGGAACACACAGCAGGGAGACCCTCAAGGAGACCAGGGTCTGGGGGGGACTTGAGGGGGATCCCGGCAGCGGACCCACCTGGCTGGGTGGAGCAGGCCCTGGCCTGGCCTTGAGGAGCTGGAGGGACACCCTTTGGAGGAGCTGGGGCTCGTGCGTGGGGCTGGGCATGTAGAGACGCCATTGCAGGGTGAGACAGGTTGAGGAGGGGATGACCACGTGTTGGTTGTGCAGATGTTTGCTAGAGAAATTGCTCATTTCTGAGGCCGGGCTGGGCACCAGGGCTCAGCCAGGAGACTGAGGCTGCATGGCGCTGGGCTGCCCAGGGGCTCTGCCCCTCCTGCAAGCCAGGGGGTCGTGGAGAAGCCCCGTCTCCTATGGCATGTGTTCCAGGGGCAAGTCCTAGCGCATGCCACGGAAGACCTGCCCCAAGGGGCCCCTATGGGGAGAAATCGTTCCGGGTTAGAACACAATTGCATTTCCCTCCGTTCTGGTTCCCAGCTTCAGCTACAGACCAGGAGCTCTGTCCTGGGGAGCACAGACTGGGAGAGGTGCGGGGGGTGGTTCCCAGACGTGCCCAGACCCTGCCCTTCCTTGTTCTGTGCACACAGCCGCTCCTCTCCCCAGATGTGTGCAGTTCTCGAGCATGTCAGTCAGGGTTCTCCGGAGAAGCAGAACTGACAGGATGTGAATATACACATGTATACACTTCTCTATGTACATAATACATAATTTACGAGAATAACAACATAGTATACGTGTAATATACGTAACTAGATCATATGAAACAACGTATATAATGTGTTAATGTATAATTAGTGTGTAACACAAATACGTATTTTAAAATAGATTATTTATTTATTTGTTTAGGAATTGGCTCACGCGATTACAGGAGCCGGTGAGTCCAAAATCTGCAGGTCAGGGACCCAGCGAGGACTGAGTCCACAGAGGGTCTGCTGCAGCCTCCGCTCTGGCTCTGGGAAGGTCAGTCTTTTGTTCCATTCAGGCCTCCACGTGACTGGACGAGGCCCACCTACCTGAGGGAGGGCCTTCTCCCTGTCAATGTCACCTCATTCAAAACGGCCCAAGGACAAACCCGCAGCGACGTTTGCCTGAGTATCGGGGCACCGCGGTGCAGGTGAATTGCATGTAAGGTTAATTATCCCGTGAGGAACTCTAACAGGAAGCTTAGGGCACCAGCCTCGAGCATTAATGTCACCTGACACCCACATTCTTCTGCTGGCTGAGCTCCAGCTGTGGGCATGGGGGGAGGGTCCGTTGGGAGGGTGCTGGGACGGTCTTTGCAGGTCCCCAGTGCCAAAGGTACCCCCGGGGATGTCTCAGGGGGCGAAGGGGGGAAATTGACTTTTTCACCTTGTGGGTCTGCTGAGTTCCGGAAAAAACTGAAATCCCAACGCAGGTGCCCACGGAAGGAAGTGATTCCAGTGACTCCCTGCTGTGAAGGCACTGGGACGGATGTCGCCCGAACCAGGGTCCTCCTACAACCTAGGCTGCCTGTTGAGCCACTGACGTGGGCCCTGTGGTACTGGAGACACAGGTAGACTGTACCCAGGACATTTGTGCCTTGGAAGTTCTTGGCAGGGTCCGGACGGGGATGGCCCAGGTCAGTCGGGGATGTGGACCCAAGGCCAATTCAGCAGGTGGCCTGATGCTGTTGGACATGTGTGGCGTGCAGATGGGCTGTGTCTCTCCACGTTGTCTCACTGGCTGCCTGGGGACTTTGGACGGGTCCTCCCACCTTGCCTTTACCTATCGCTGTAGGGGCTGAAACACACACAGGGTTCTTCAGCTGAGCTCGACTTGATTAAAAAGTGTTTATTGGGGCGCCTGAGTGGCTCAGTGGGTTAAGCTGCTGCCTTCGGCTCAGGTCATGATCTCAGGGTCCTGGGATCGAGTCCCGCATCGGGTTCTCTGCTCAGCAGGGAGCCTGCTTCCCCCCTCTCCTCTCTCAGCCTGCCTCTCCGTCTACTTGTGATCTCTCTCTGTCAAATAAATAAATAAAATCTTTAAAAAAAAAAGTGTTTATTGCGCTTCTGTGATGGGTAAGGCAGTGTCCCTAGTAGCTGAGTTATTTGCAGGTTCTTATATAATCACTCTAAACGCAGACTGATCGTCAAGGAGAAAGAGGGACCTCCTTTGCCTATCCTGCTCCAAGGTGGTAGCTGCTAGACCCAGGGCACTGGGCAGTTTGAAGGAAGCTGCCGCGCTGCCCTGCCGCCCCCACCGCCCCGCCCCCCCCACCCCGCCCCCACCACCGCCCCAGTGGGCTTCTTCCTTCAGGGCCGGCAGGTGTTTGCCGCAAACCCCACCGGAACCTCTTCATCACTTTCCTGGAAATGCGATGCCTTTGCCCCATCAGGTCCGGGGGCAGATGTTCTATGGCTCCTGCCCCTGACGGCGTTTCCTGCACCGCCGGGCTTCTCCGGCACACTAGCCAATGCTCTCCTGGTCAGGGGTCCCCACACGTGCCAGGAAGCACGGGGGAAATGCTTTGGAAAGGAATGACGCGATTCTCTGCCAGAGGACATCCTGTGTGAGCCAAAAGCTTGTGTTTTTCCACAAGGTAAGAGGATTTAGTGGTTCACAAATAGCCATCTGTATCCATCTTTGAAATGAAAAGGCGGATGCTTCTTAAAAGCAGGGTCTTTGGGGTCAGACAGCTCGGAAAGTGAACACAGCTCCCGCCTTGCTGAGGTTTCTGACCCCGAGTAAGTCCCGTGAGGCCTCCTCGCAGGCAGAGGTCGACCCGCCGACTCTCAGGGCGCCGGAAGGGTGCAGCGAGGTCAGGCTCCGGAAGGCTGGGCTGGAGCGGCTCGTGTAGACGAGTCTACAGTGCGATCCTCCGACCCCAGGGTTCTGGGCCGGTTTGAGCATCTCTAGGTTTTGGTCTGGCCCTGCTTTCCCGGGGCCGAGGTGGGTGGTCCCAAGCCAACATGGAGGCTGTGGGCGCGGACAGGCCTCACGGGGTCCTCTGGCCCAATGACGAGATCCTTCCTCTCTGAGCCACCGGAACCAGGGCACAGCTGGACGTGTGCCCGGCAGGCACGAGCAGGACGCTCTTCCTGTGGAACTCTCTGGGGGGTGACCCAGCAGGGCTCTGGAGGTATCAGCTGTAAAGCCCACACAGACAAAGCCAGTGAGAGCCTACCCGAGGCTGCCATGTTTTCTTGGGTTGGGTCTGACCATTTACAGCATCTGTCCACCACCTCCCCTCGGTGGGCTCCGTGAGGCTGCCTGCGGCCGACGGTTCCAGATCCTGCTTCTGCTTGGTTCGTCTTGTGGGTCAGACCAGGTGAGAGACGGCTCAGAACTCACGGAACAGACAAAATATTGAGCTGAGTCTGGTAATTCCCGTGGTTTAAGTTTCGCGATTAAGTTTTGCGAGACTAAAACAGAGATGTCCTTCAGCAGTGAGGTCTTTCCTACGTCCTCCTTCAAAGGGAAAGGCTGCCGTGTGGGTCCTATGTGCAGGTGTCACAGGTTATGGGTGAGACGGTGAGAGCCAAGGGCTTCCAAACCAGAGGGGGACGTCGCTGAGGTCGGCTCAGAAGCGAGTCTGTCCGCTGCCTCTCTGCCGGCTCTGCCTGGTGTTCCAGAGCCGAAGGACTGTGCCACCTTCCAAGCATACTGGCTACAGGGGAGAACTGGGTCAGAAAATGATAGGGTCTATCGTGAGGAAGAGTTAATTCATGCCAGGACATTTTCCTGTTGCAATTGGTTTTATTAAAGTAGAACTGTATTAATTACTTGTAGAAATTAAAAAAAAGAAAAAGAAAAAGAACACAGAAACAGAAACAACCGAAACCATTTAAGCTGGCTTGGTTTGCGTGGTCTCTTCCCTTCTGCGTGGTAGGAGCCATCCGGATGACCTCGGAGGGCAATCCTGGGGCACATTATAGCCCCAGGGAGGAAACCACAATGCCTGTTCACTGTCTCATCCCCGGGGGGCACAGAGCAGGCCCCTACCCTGTGAATGAGTGAAAAAAACTGGCAGGTAAAATGGAGAACACTTCCATCCCCTGTCCCTGTCCCTGTCCTGTTCCCCTGGGCCCGGTCCCTCCCGCTTCCTAGTCCCAGGTTTTGTCTTCTTTGTTGCTTTGCTGGAAACGTGAGTTAAAGCAGATGGCGCCAATCGTGGTAATTAAATTATCTGTAGCCTCGCAGTGATTGCACTTGGAGACAACAAGAAGATTCATTATGAGGAGCCAAAAGCCCTTTTCGACTTTGATGTGAACCTCTTCGTTGACATGAGAAATGTGGTTGGGATTCGGATGTAGTTATTCACCGAGAATCTCCAATTTAAGAAAATGTTAAGTTAATTTGCAACTCTAATGTGAAAGATCCACAAGGAAAAAGGACGCCTTAAAAAATTCTGAAATCGCATTATTATTGAAAATAAAACTGTCCCTTTTTGCTTCGTATTGAGAAAAATTCTCCCATTTTACAAAATTAGTGAAGGCAGTGGAGTGACTTCCCAGAATCCAAGGACCGTGGGTCTGTTCTAATCATGCAATATTGATGAGACCATCTGGGATGGCGAGGAAGACGACGTCTGTGCAGTGAGAGGGACGTCCGGGAGGTTCCATCGTCGCTGAGAAAAGGAAGGAGAATTGGCAGGACAGGGACGGAGCCGCGGTGACTCTGCCGGTGTGACTGGTCGCTTCTGGTGCCCGGAGGGCTGTGATAGGGTGGCCAGGACCGTGAAGGGACCTTTCCTGGGAGAGTGGATGGCGCTTCGGACAATGAGACAGATGAACGCTTCCATCTGTGAAATGCTTTACTGAATCTGAAACGAATGACGCCCAAGATAGGCAAAGCGAATGAGCCAGCTCTGTGGCTGCCAAGCCCCCGTCCTCCTCCGTCATCCAACCTTTGAGCCTGGACCTGTCTCACTGCCCTCTGTGGGTCTGCTAGCAGAGGGACTCACCTGACGTGAGGGGAGGACAGTCAGGGCAGAGAAGAGGCCCCCACAGGAGGCAAGGATAGACAGTGCGCTTCCCGCTGTCCTCGGAGGGGCTCAGGCGAGCCCACTTGGAGCCGTCAGGATGGGAGTCGGGCAGGGGGCGGGAAGCAGATGGGGATCTGGGGGGCTGGGAGGGCAGGACTGGTGTTGGGCTGCCGGAAGGTTCAGTTTCCAGAAGTACAACGTCCGTATTTTAGGACGATTTCTTGGGATGCACTAATACTAAAAACAAAACAAAACAAAACAAAAAACCAAAAACCCTGCTTGTTCTCTCAAATTAAAAAATAAAATCTTAAAAAAAAAAAAAAGGAAGAAAGAACGCTAAAGTACAGAGAAGCTGAGGAATGGCCCAGAGCTGCACAGCTGGGAGGTCGGTGAGGCCAGATTCAAGTCCAAGCCTACTGTCCCCCGAGTTGACCCCTGACCTGCTGTGTGTCGCCTGATCTCACTGGGTTCCTGAAAACAGAAAGTCCCTGGGGGCTCTTGGGAGCTTACAGGTGAGCAGGATAGACAGATTGTAGCAGGCAAGGGATACAGAGAAGGCTCTGGAAGCCTGCAGGTTCTTGGGGAAGATGTATTTATTGTGAGACTTGAAGGCTGGTTAGGAGGGGAGACAGGCAAAGACATTCTAGACAGACTGACCTGGGCAGAGCCCTGAGGGGTAAGGAGACCCCTCCAGGAATAGGAGCAGCTACATAATTTATGGGGTTCAGTACAAAATACAGAGGCAGAGTCCCTGTTCACAACTTATTAGGAATTTAAAGATGGCGGCAGGAAAGCATGGAGCCAAGCCCAGAGCTGCGTCCTGTCCAGAGGTAAAGCACCGGACTGGTGTACATGAGACGAAGGAGGTCGTAGGCAGGCAGGGTGGTGATCCAAGCCAGGAAGGCCATGTGGAGATGCCAGACTTTAGTCCAAGGGTCACTGGAATTCATGGGGTTTCCAGATGGGTGGGGATGTGATCAGACTGGCATTTTAAGGGAGTTCACTTGACCGCTGTGTGGAACATGGGTTGGGTTGGCTGCTGGCGACTGTTGAGACAGCTGTCACCGCTGTTTGGGCGAAGTGTGTCAATGGCTTGTCTGGGTGGGTTGGGGTCCACGGAACACAGGGAGTGGGCCATGTGGGAGTTCCTTGGGAGAGGACGTGTTGTCTGGAGAGTAAGGGGAGGGAAACCACGCAGATTTCCAGGGCAGTGGCTTGTGCCAGAGAAATGATTGGGAGAGAGCTGGGGACGGGAGTCAGGGAGGACTCATGAGGCCCTCGGCTCACCCACGTCCCTGCACTGGAGGAAGTGGCTGCAGATCGGGGTCTGAGCTTCGACATGTGCTTGGGGCTGGATGTGCTTACGTATGTGGAAATTGTGGGTACAGAGCTGGTGACCACCCCCGGCGGAGAAGGCAGGCAAGAAGGAGAGCAGGCCTGGGGCCCTTCAGTCTCTGGCTGATGGAGACGGGCTGGCAAAGGAGACTGGGAGGGGGAAGCCAGGGAGAGAGCAAACCAGGGACTCTCTATTTGTGAATGATTTGTATTGCCAAGTGCCGGAAGCAAGAAATGAGCAAAGAGCGGTGCAATCCCAGATGAAAAAGCTTTGCTCCTTGGACACGTTCCCGATTCAGAACGGATGTGTTAGAAGTCCGGGTGGACGTGGCAAGGGACCGGCCACGTCGGACTGTCTGCCTCCAGCTTACCTCTGAACTTGTGGAAGTCAGTTGTGCGGCTCTTGTGGTCTTTCCCCTCTTGCTCCTGCTGGTACGAGGCAGGGTTGTGTGTCCAGACCAGAGGTTCTAAGCAGAGGTCTTGTGTGCCATTGCTGGGCTGGAATGTTCGAGGGCCAGGGTGAGACCCCTCTGTCCCCTCTGAGATCGACTCTGCTCCACTGGTTCCATCTGGATAGAGGACCAGGCAGATGACTCTGAGTTATTAATAAACACTCACGGACCTAGGAGAAGAGAGAGAAACGATGCTCGGGTTAGAAACTACAGAGGAGATGTCACGCCCGGCAAGCATACTGGATCCGCTAAGCAGTGTGCAGTGGCGCTCTGCCCAGCAGAAGGGGCTGCCTGCACCTGAGGCTTTAGTCTTGGGGCTGAGTCTCCAGGGATGTGCACCAGAAGGACCGACAGCCGCAGTCACGCAGGGACGCTAACAACGCTGTAACACCAGCGGGGAGCCGTGCTGGAGACCTGGAGGAAAGCGTAGCTCCGAAAATTCTCTTCTGGAAACTCTCAGGCTGGAGAGGTGCGAGGAGAGGGGAAGGCGGCACGGGCACGGGGCTCATGGAGGTCTAGGAAGAACCACTCGAATCTACTGCACAGTTAGTGGCAATAAAAGCAATGCTTGAAGTGAAGAGGGAGAGGGAGTCCCGGGCCAAGCACTGAACTAGCCATACAGAAGAAAATCTTCAGGGCTCTTCCAGAATCCAGAGGAAGAGGACAATTATATATTTAAACACTAACTGACCACAACCAATGGTTTATTTTTAAAAATTAAAAAGTTGATTCAATAATAGAAAACTGATCGATGCAATTCGTTACATCAGGAGGGCAAAATTTGTTATTTCAGAAGAAAAATCATGAAATTAGGTCGTGAAAGATAGAAAGATCTTTAGGTAAAATTACTCTTCTGTTTATGAAAACAACAGTACCCCACGAACGATGTGATTCCAAGCATCCTTGCAGAAAAAGCAGAAGAACACGGGACTCGGACAGGCCGTCTCCTGCGGTCAGTGCCAGAGCAGCAGAGGAATTCGCACGGGACCACAGCAGCCACCGGCCGGCGTCCGCTCTGCTTTCCCAAAGGCGGACACCTCCTTAGGGAGCGGGAGTGGTGGGCGCACTTCTGCGAGCCAGCCCTCACTTTCCTTGCCACAGGAAGAGGAATTCCTGTCAGAATGGGAGGAGGCGTGAGCCACGCTCTTCCTGACGGTGGGGGAGCGCGAATGTGGCTTCTCCCACGCGGACCTTCATCTGGGCTCTACTCTCTCTGCTCAGGTTTGCCCTCCTTGGTTCAGGGCAATCTCTGCCTCTTCCGTCAGGATGTTCTGCCCAACACCTTGCTCCCTACTGTTTTTCTCGGTTCTGCCTGTTTATGTTTTGTGGGTTGGAGTCTGTAGGTAAGAAGGGAGGAGTGTGAGACTCAGGGACCAAGTCCATGCTGACCCTCCACCACCTTGGTGCCCAGCACGGTGCCAGTGGGATGCTTCCTCAAGCATAGCTTTTGCGAGTCGGTGATGCACTCATGGAGAGAGGCTGATGGTGTGGCTGTGATGTGTGGTGTCCCTGGGTGGGTGGCTGGTCTTCCCAGGAAGCTGGGGATTGAGTGAGGCTGGCTGGGATTTGTGCTGGGGCCCCGGTGGGAGAGGAATCAGAGAGCAATGGCTTGAATTGCAGCCGTGGGCTCAGACCTCGGTGACCTTGAATGTAGTGCAGGTCAGCCAAAGCCCTGGAGACCTGAACACTGAGAAGAGGCAATTTTGGGGGAAGAAGCCCATGACGGAGGTCAGAAACCCCAGAAACATAGGGCAACCTTCAAAGGGCCATGGGCTTCTCGGAGAGGAAAACACATGACAAGTCACTTATAGTCTTGGATGATTTTCCCCGGCTGAGTTGAAGTTCACAGGTTGTTACCTCCAGACAACAGGCGCGAGCTGGCTGGCATTCAGACGAGTCAAAAGCCTTTTATGTTTTTTCCATTTTTTCTCATGTGTTCTCTGCCTTCTTTCCTCAAGCTAACGCTGAGTGTCCGCGTCCAGCCACCCTGTAACCTGCTCAGGTTCTAGATTTGAACTGGGGGCAGGCACCTGCCCCACACGCGGTGATTTGACCGTCTTCTCTAAAACTGTGGGAAAGAAGAATTCAGCGGGGAAAGGAGTGAGGGAGCTTCCTGTGTCCCCGCAGAAGCCAGTGCTGCAGGGTCCGCTGGCAGGAAGGGGACTGGGGTCTGCACAAGGCAGGACCCTCTGACCAGACCGAGGGGGAAAAGGGACAGCTTGAGAGTTAAATCTCCCCAGACTTTCATATACACAGGGAAAGAGCTTTGATTTTCAGAATTTCAGAACGGAAGAGAATGCACAAATTAAGAACATGCTGACACCATTTTTATGTTATTACATATGTTTTGGGGAGTTTTATGTTGGCCCTGAGTCTCATTATCTAATCATTGAAGAATTCTGGGTCCACAGTGCTAGGTGTGATTAAATAGGACATTCATGCTCATTTTGTGGGGTGAAGGGTGAGCTTGAACTTGGAGTTGTTTTATCTGCTGCCTTGTTCCAGTGTCTCAGAGGTTCCTGGGGGCAAAGGTGGAGATGTCACTTGGCAGTCCTGGGTGGAAGTGTGCGAGCCAGGTGAGAGACGGTACGCACCTCCGGTCGCCTCCTGGCGTGGACCGAATGTTTATGCCCTTCCCCCACCCCATCATATATCGAAGCCCTAACCCCAATATTATGGAATGAGGAGGTGGGGTCTTTGGGAGACGATGACGGGCTCATGAGGTCATGAGGATAGAGCCTGCATGATAGGATTAGTACCCTTGAAAGAAGAGAAATGCCAGAGCTTGCTGTCTTTGCCATGTGACGTCACAGTGGGCAGGGCCCTCACCCAGAGCAGAATCTTCTGGAACCTTGACCTTGAACTTCTCTGTCTCCAGTGTTAGTTAGTCCAATTAGTTAGTTAGTTAGTCCAATTAGTTAGTTAGTCCAATTAGTGTCCGTTGCTGTAGCCACCCAGTCTATGACACTTCGTTATGGCAGCCCAAACTAACTAAGACACCTTCTCTCCAGAGACAGCTACTACCCAGAGGATGACAGACTAGGGAGTGAAGCCAACAGACCAGAAGAAGGAGAGCCCAGGCTTCTGAGGTGGGCCCATTGGTGTTTCTTGTTTGAAGAGCACATCTCCGACATGGTTGTCTGATGGAGAGACTGGAGAGCTAACCTAAGGCTTCCACCTCCCCTGATTGTCTCATGCCTCCCCTGTGATTGGGGATTACACCGTGAGTGTTCGAAGGTCCTCACCTACAAACCTCTGCCATCCAATCCCTCCTTCCATGTCCCTCACGTTCCTTCCATGCATCCCTGACCCCTGATAGCAACACACACTGGTGTCCACCGTTCTTCCTCACGAGGGAACAGGCACACAGCTGTCAAAGGGCAGACGCCATCCGGCTCTGAACCTCCCACTTGGCAGTGGGCACCGTTCCCCTGAGCTGCCCACAGATGGATTCTCTCGTCTCCACAACTCCGACTCAGTCCCAAGGACGGATGGAACTCGGGCTGTCTTGGGGGCACTGCGGGAACAGGGCTGAGTGAAGCGGGGCTCGTGCAGCTGGAACTGGGGAATGACCAAGAAGAGGGGACAGTCCCTAACCTCTGACACAGCAACTCTGATGTGCAAATGGAGCCCAAGTCTAGACTCTCCAAAGCAAATCGTCTGCATGCTTCACTGGTTTCTAGAATGCTTAGGGGGGCTGAGAGGTGCTTGATGGAGAAAAAAAATGTTAACATTTTGAGTATAAATGCCTGTTACATTTGTTGAAATTTAACATCATGTATTGAGAATGGGAGACTGAAAAAAAGAAAAAAAATCATAAGCGCTAAAATAAATAACAAAATAAAATAGATGGCTTGTGATGGTACTGCCCAAGCGTATGTACTACGAACACTTTGAGGTGAGCCTTTTTAGCCTATTTTTGTGGCTATGATTTTATTACATTTTTATGTAAAGATGGTGTGTGATGGCACGTCTGCTTTTTGGACTGGGCAGAAGATACACCAGGAAAATATTAACACGAAGAAAGCCCCTGTGGCTATTTTATCAATATACCAAATTAAACTGCATTTTTTACTTCGGCAAAAAACATTCAGAAAATATATGTAAATAAGTATCAAGGAATACATCTAAAGGAGATGTGTAAGAAAAAGAAATCAAAATGTGCTCAAAGAGTCATTGAAGAAGACCTAAGTAAAGGGAGAGATTGTGCCAAGTGTGTGCAGGGAGATACAATGTCATAAATTCCCAGGAAATGAATTTATAAATTTAGTGCATTGTGATATTTTCTTGTGTCAAGTAGTATTCTCATGTATTATGATTTTAGTGAATTCTTTTTTTTTTTAAAGATTTTATTTATCTGACAGAGAGAGATCACAAGTAGCAGAGAGGCAGGCAGAGAGAGAGGAGGAAGCAGGCTCCCTGTTGAGCGGAGAGCGCGACGTGGGACTTGATCCCAGGACCCTGAGATCATGACCTGAGCCGAAGGCAGAGGCTTAACCCACTGAGCCACCCAGGCGCCCCTTTAGTGAATTCTTTAAAGAGTTCTATGGTGTGGACATGCCGTAATTTACTTAGGCTCCCTCTAATTGCTTGACATTTGGATATTTTCTGTTTTTCATTAATGTAAAATGCACTGTTTTGAAAACCATTGAATACAGTTTACCAAATGTATTTCTTTTTTTTTAAATTATGTTCAATTAGCCAACAGTTCTAATTATTTACTTGGTATACATTTTTGGAAGTGAGATTGCTAACCCAAAAGACACAGACATTTTTAGTTTTTTTTTTTCCCCCGATTTGCCCACCAGAAAACTTTGCTCAATTTTCCCTCTTCCTCCAAACTTACCTATTTCGTCACATCCTAACTGTGGGGCCGTCATGGCATTAATTTTGCGTAATGGGACAGGCAGGATGTACCCCTTCATTCATTGCCAGACCTCGTGCTCCGTGGGGCTGAGCTACGGCCCAGCACAGGGTCTGATGTGTATTTGGTGCGTGGTCAGTGTTTCTGAGAAGAGTATAAGGCTTGTTGAGACTGATAGATCCTTTCTGCTGTGTACTGACGATGGGGTAGAAGGATCTGCAGGCTCGGGCGTTCATCCCGGATGGTCCAGATGCGAGCCGTAGAACACGGGGAGCTCTCAGAATGCGCTGCGTTCTCTACTCGGCAAGCAGCAGAGCACAGAGGAAGGAGCCACGAGACAGGACCCCCTGGGTGTGTTGCTTCTGGGGGCTCAGTGCGCTTGGTCCGATAAGGAATTAGGGTCAATGGCCTCCTCGGCCCACCGTGGTTGTAGGGTTCCGTGTGCCATCTCCCGACTTACGCCGTCTCATACCACAACCCAAGGAAAACTGTGAAACCGTAGGATAGTGATTAGTAACACATGTAAAGACTCAGAACCCAGAACTCAGTGCTGGGCAAGTGCCAACGTGTGAAGCAAGTGTTGGACCAGGCTTTTGGCTATCGCAAAGGACGGCCAAGGGCCCCGGAAAGTTACTGTCCCTCTGGTAGCCACTTGCCGTCTGTTAGGCCTGGACAATGGATTCACCATTCAGAACAAGCAGACCTTGCCCCCAGTCCCAAGGTATTTTTGCTGTTTTGTAAAGTAAGCCATTGGCAGTAGGGTCATATCCGTGCTTTGCAAAGGACGCTAAGTGCTGGGCCTCATTTTATGATCGCATCTACCACTGTGTGTTTTGTTGACGGGAGGGAAGACGTTCCAGATTCATTGCTTACATTTTCTCTAGCATGTATACACCACATGTATCTCAGTTTTAATACATTTTCCAAAAGTTGGAAATTTCTCTTGGCAGCCCACCAATGTCTTGACTTGGGGGAAGTCTCCTGGAGACCCTGAGTGGGGTGTATCCAGGAGACCCCCGCTGAGGCGTTAGACTGGAGGCAGTCGGCCTTCACACCCCCGGGTTGGGTGGAATTGAGTGGACGTTTTTTCTCAAGCACTTTCTAGTGACGGAGGAGGGTAGTTTCATAAAACCCAGAGCAGGGTTTTAACGACATTCTACAAATGGGAAAAGTTTATTTTTAACTGCTGCTTCGATTCAGTACATGAATACGGCCTCTCAGTTTAAATCCTGAAAGAAATACATTACAGATTGTTTTAAGCAAGGCCTTACCTATAATAGCCCAAACCCAAACCCAACTGAGCAGCCCAAACCCAGACCCCCAGACCTCCCCATGTGGGCTCGGCCATCCTGAGACGGCCCCACTGCGTGCTGCGTGGCCTCGGTTTGCTGGTTGGGCAGTTTATGATAAAGTTATGAGCTGGATTAACAGAATCTGCAGTGATGGGGGGCCGTGCTCAGGCCCAGTGAGAGAGCCTCAGGGTCAGTCCAAGAGCCACCACGTGGCTTATGAACATGGCTCTTACCGGCCGTGCGTGAAGGACAGCACATCTAGAGCCCTGCTGAGTGGCCGAGCTGGCGAAGCTCCAAGCCACGAGGAGAAGATGCGGAAACAGGAACCAGTCCGAACCGGGCTGGGGAGGGGACTGTCCCCCAAGGCATGCAGCTGGGGCTTTTGAGAAGACTTCCACAGACCAACAAGGAATGGAAAGCCTCGTGAGTAGAGAGGCCCAAGCGAACAGACACTGTAGAAATGTCCTCTTTGAACCAAAAGACATTTCCAGTCCAAAGCATAATGCTGTCTCTTCTTTTAGCCCTTAAAAAAAGCATAATATATGAAAACACTTAAGTTTTAGTAAGTGCCAGGTAAAGGGGAGTGGATTACCGAGGACTGTGATAATACCAAGGATCAATATGGTAATTACAGTTCAATACAGGGGAAATCGGAAGCCTCCCCTCTCTGGAAAATCCAAGCTCTCTTTCCTTGGTTCTGCCCCAGGTGTTCAAGAAGCCCCTCCTTCCCTTACGCTGCCCTGGGGGCCGCTGGGCTGGAAGCTGTGTCCACCACCGATGGCCGGAGGGTCTGGATAGGGCTGCCGGACCCGCGCAGCAGAGAGCATCATCGCTCGGAGATCGGTCCAGGAGCCACACTTTAAAGCACTGTGTCCATTTAATCATTTTCCAATCTGTTTCCCTTGCGAAATTCATTACTTTTTGTGGAAAATATCTGTCAAAATATCCTGTTAGGATGGCATTTGAAGATTCCTGTATCTTTAGCAATAACGACTTCACATCCCTTTTCCCTTTGAAGGAGAGCTGATGAGCCTCTCCGAAGTTGTGGTCTTGACCCTGGGGCTGTTTTCGTGTCATCAGGTGGTAGACGCCCTTAACTGGTTCGGGATGCCCCCCCGCTGGGCCGTGACTGTGCTCAGACACCCAGCGGCCGTGTGGAGAAATCAGAACAGGCTCGGCTGCTGTTTTCAGGGCAAATAAAGTCTTTAGATGAGAAGCAAAATGTCCTATTACCACTCATAAAAAGTGCCAGGTCTTTAATATATGGCTGCACTAACGTGTTCATTAGAACTGGCTCTGCCGAGTGGCTGAGTCTGAGAGCACAGGCGCTTGCTTCTGCCAGCTGGTATGTGTCTCACATTTTATTAGCCAGAAAGCACAAAAGCAATAAAGGGAGTACGATTTGAGGATGGTCTCTCTGTCCCCGAACTGCCTCTGCTTTACCCATGCCTCAGCACGAGGAGGGAGGCGGGTGGGATGGGTTCCCGGAGGCAGGATCCTGTCACCTCATTCCTCTTCCTGCCGTCACTGCTCCCCCTCCCCCGCCCCCGCCAACCTCTCCTCCCGTTTCTTACCAGGACGCTCCCTGCGTGGAGCAGGATGATAAGGCAGTGGATGCCCAAAGACTCACAACCAAGTGTCCTGCGTGGTTCTCTACAACACCTGCCGCAGAGGCGTTCTTGAGTGTTGGTTGGTAAAATCCAGCCCTTCATGAAGATGAACGGAAGCCTCAACCCAGCCTGCGTCTGACTGTGATCAGACACCCCCCTCCCTGGCCTGGCTCCAAGCATGGTGGCTGTGGGCGTTTCCAGACACCTTCCCTCTGCTGCAGCGATCAAGTTCCTGGTCCTCCCAGACCTGCCTTCTCTCCTCCCCACTCATCCCCCGTCGAATCCACCCCTACGCACAAGCCCTGCTCATGCTGCTGGACCCCAAATCTCTTCCAAGAAAATGGCAGTGGCTCGTTTTCTGCGTCAGCGGCTCCTCTGAAAGCAGTCGTGGGTGTGATTCGACCCATCGATGCTTCGACTGAGCCGCACGTTTGCAGTCAGACCCTTTTCTATCCTCCTCATAAACACATTTCAGTTGAGAAGCGCAATTTCAGACCCAAGGTGGGGCAAACCATCCAGCGGAACTTGAATGGAAATAAAAGGAAACAAAGCAGGATAATTCACAGGTAATGACACGACCTCGAAATCCATTCCGTGGTCCGGAGGCAGAGTAACTTACGATGCCTGTGGAGACAGGCCCATGTCGTGGTCTAAGCCGCGGCCGTGTGTTGTTGGTGGCAGAGGAGGGGCTGGAAACGGTTCTCCGTGGTCCTCCAGGCGGAGGCGGCTTGTGGTCGTCTTTTGAGCAGTAATTCATGAGCGTGGGTAAGAGCAACGCAGAGCTGTCGCTTTTCACAGAGACTTAGTCCCAGCTGCCTTTTGAGTTCCCTCCATGGGGTGTCTGGCTTGGACCGGGTTCTGGTCTTTGGGGTCAGTATACTTTAGGTTGGATTGTCCACAGATGAGGGATTTAAAATAACTATTTATTCATTTCTTTGCAAGTCTTATTTGCACACTAATTTTGGATGAGACACAGAGATAACAGATGAACGAAACGGGCCTCGTGAGGGGTAGAGCCTGTGGGCGAAGGCAGCCAGGGTTCAAACCATCGCCAAAGCAGCTGTGCCGGGCACTGTGTTCTTCAAGCCATAAGACTGGATCAAGGGATGTGACCTCCTGGGAGGCCCGAGGATGTACAGGGTCGAATGACCAAGTAGAGAACTGTGCGCTTCATCCTAGGAACACTGGGAAATAATGTTAAAGTCCCTAAAAATGGGAAAGATTTTGGCCAGCAGGGCAACATGATCGGTTTGACTTTTTAAGAGATCAGTCTGTACGGTTAGAAGGTGGGAGAGTGGACATGGATGCTCAGATCAGAGTGGACAGAAGTCTTCAGGGCAGCCGTGATGGCGGCGTGGACAAGACCAAGGAGGGACGTGGACGAGAGAGACTTAGGAGGCGAAACCTTCAGGCCGTGGTGCAGGACGAGCTTCAGGTGGGGAAAAAGGATTGGCAGGAGTTTGGAATGGATTTTAGAATCCTGGTTTGTCTAACGTGGTTCTAGTTCCTAAAACAGAAATGTTGAGAGGACCAGTGTGGGCGGAGGTCGCGAGTGAACTGTTTGGGCGTGTTCAACACCCCGGACGCACGTGTGATGAGACGCCCACGAGGCTGATAGGTGCGTATGGGTTTGGAGCACAGAGGGGAAGCCTGGGCTGACATGTAAATTTATGATTAGACTGTACATGGCGATTAAAGCCATGGGCGCAGATGAGATATTCTGCAGAGAGGATATAAATGCGGAGAAGGAGCTTTGAGAGCCTTTGACAGTGAGTGGCCTGATGAAGGAGGGAGGGTCTGTCGATGGTGACAGAGCAGCGAAGAGGATGTCGGAAGGTGGGCTTTGTCCCTCATCCCAGGAAGAGAGTCTCCACACGGAAGGTTCGGCCCAAAGCACTTGGCCCCGAATCGCTGGAACTTACACAATTTACGGAGGCTGCTACGATTTCATTTTTTCAGCGTTCCACAGCGTGCAGCTTAATAACACGTCACATAGCCTGTGCCGCGGCGTAACAGGCAGTGACGGCCCTTGGACACATTTTGGAAGTTACTTGGTGTGACAAGAAGGAATATAAAATTATTTGCAGTAGATGAACCAATAGAAATAAAACGTTTATTTCCACCAGGAAAGCTCCCACGTGGCCCTGGCTGTCACTCAGCAAGTGGAGAGGGTCCAGGTGGGATCCTCCGCTCCACCCCCAGCAGCAGCCTCCCCTCCCCTCCCCACCCCTGCCCCCAGGTCAAGCCTCATGCGGAGATCAGGGCAGTCAGGAGGGTCCCCGCTGCTTCCCAGCTCCCACGCTCTCCTTCATTCTTCTTCAGTCATCAAACAACCATGTTTGGGTTCATAAAGATTTTTCAAAAATGCCTCTGCCTGTGACATAGAAACCTCCTTCTGAATGTGGGGGACACCACCAGGGAAACACCTGCTGATTCTGTTGGTGTAGACCAGTATTCTGTTACGTGTTATGCCGGGTCAAGTCTCTTCCTGGGTCACTGGGCATTGCGTGGGCCTGGGGGCCCCGTCTGAAGTAGGTCACTTCTTTTCACTTTGCTGAAGGGCCGATGCTTGGTCTTTTCCCCTTTCTCCCTTCATTCATTCACCAAATATCCATTGAGCTCATCTCTCTCTGACTCTTCCTCTGTCTCTGTTACTGTCTGTCTCTCCTCTCCTTCCTCTCTCCTCCTTCTCTCCCCCTCTCTCCCCCTCCACCATCTCTCACCAAACATTTATTTTTTCTTATTGTATCTGCTGAGTAATTCACGTGCACAGGGGTGGGGGTGGCCCCAAACAGCACCGAGGGTGACAAGGGATGGAAGTGCTGCAGGGAGGGGTGTGACTTCAGACCACAACGGGGTTTCCGAGGGATTCCCAGAACCGGCTCCCGCTGTATCCCCCCGGGCCGCACGGACGATGGCGTCGCTTCTGCATTTCTCCCCACCCTCCACTGGGAGGCATGCAGAATGCATCGGGGAGGACAGCCGTGGGGACTGTCGGCAGGTGGAAAATGGTGCCTTTCAGAATGGGTCCACTGGGAGCGACACCCGTGACCCGCTCAGACTCCATCACCGACTGTCTAACGCGCAAAGTGGGTCACACAGCTGTCACGGGGGGAGCTGCGGCAGGGGAGACGAGCGCTCGAGCCGTCATATTCCATCTAAATTATTGAGTAAGTGGAGATCATAATCCAGAGGTTTTCAAGCACATTTCCCAAATTTGCATCTCACGATTCTTAATTACGGAGACTGTCACCATCCCATCCTTAGCAAGATCAGAGAATTTTTCTCTAGGGAGAAATACTTCTTCTTACAAACCAGAGTGAACATCCTGAGAGTAAAGGAGAGCAGTCATCAAACGTGTTTCATCTTGGGCGCAAATGGGCACCTTCGACGCGTCCCTGGGAAGGCTAAGGCAGGCGGGCGGCTGGGTGGAGGGTCTCTGAGTGGTTAGAGGCGAGCCGCCAGGGTTCAGGCAACAGAGAGATGCATGGGAATGACCGAAAGAGACCCTCTGGGCTGTCTCCCACACTGTCCGCCCCTCATTTCCTGCTCCAAACCCTTGTAATGTCCTACTTCAAAGCCTAACATGTTACAGAGCACAGATGTTCCGAATCCTGTCCTCACAGAGATGGAGTCCTACGTTAGAAAGAAAGAGCTCAGCCCTTCGTTTGACCCCAGATGGAAAGCTTGATTTCTTCTTGGGCAGGGGGTGGGCCCGACCTTTCGGGGCCTCACATCCACCCAAAGCAGCAGGTTTGCTGGCTCCTTGGGCTCTGTCCCCCTCACTGCCAAGGGGTCTGCGAAAGCCGTGTGTGTGTGGGAGGGTTCTGGTGGTTTCCCAGGAGGGAGATGAGCAACGCCCACCCTGCTCTTGTCTTTGGCCCCCCCCACCCCCGACCCCAGCTTGGTGGGTCAGCATCGCCCGCATGTAATCTAGGAGCCCAGGGCTGAGATCATAACCCGGTCTTCTACCCTCTGGATCTCACCCGTCTGTTACCGACTCTGACCTTTGGAGATCTAAAGGACCTTGTGGGGGCTTCCCTCCATTCACTTGTCCTGTCGAAGATACTTCTTGTCCCTCACCTATAGCTGATTGCTCTGAACTGGTTTCTCTTTCCTCCCCTTCCTCCCCAAGCTGCACCTCTTTCTTCCAGAACCATTTCCTAACAACTCTCCTTTCTCTCTTTCTCCCTCCCTTTCTCCCTCCCTCCCCCACTCTCTTCCCCCTCCCCCCTCTTCCCTTGCCCTCTTCCTCCCTCCCTCCCTCCCTTCCTTCTTTGCCTCCCGTCTGTCTGTAATTAGAGTAGCGCCATCGTCATATCGTGTCACGGACATATTTAACTGTGTACTTTAAGCAAAAATATGCCTATACTCATAGGAAAGACAGAACAGTTTCAGACGCCCAGGCAAGGAGCACGTGGCTCAGACGGACAAACACACGAGCCTTCTGTGCACTCTAGGACTTGGCTTCCATGCGGCTGGCTCTCCCCGGGCAAACGACTCGTCAGGACGTGAAACTGCTGTTCATGATGCGATGACAGCCTCTAGGCGCTACCCAGTGACTCCTGAGCCCCGAGGTTCACTTCCTGTGTAATCCCCTCTACCTGAGTTTGGGCTGGATCTGGTGGTCCACCAATAACGTCTGGAATATGGCAAAAGCGATGGGCCTTTACCTCCAAGAACAGTTCGCAAGGGGTCGTGGTGTTGGCGTGGTGCAGTCTCACATGCTTGCTGTCGTGCGCAGCCCCGCGGAGAGACCCCCGGGACGGAGCCAAGGACACACCCGGCCAACAGCCAGAGAGGAGCCGAGGCCCTCAGTCAGAGACCCTGTGAGGGACTGAGTCCTGACAACAATCCTGGGGTGAGCGCTGGACAGACCCGTCCCCAGTCTTCGGATGAGACCTCGGCCCTTCCAGTGCCTTGGCTGCAACCCTGTGAGAGACCGTGAGGCAACTGCAGGGATTTTCAGGAATAATTGCCCGGGAACAAATTTAGGTTCCACCATTTCCTAGCTGTGTGGACTTGGAGCAGCCCCTTCTCTGTCCTCAGTTTTCTCCTCCAGTCTGTGGCTTTATGGTGGGTCTCCACATGACAGGTCTCTGACAAGGACTGAATGAATGACTTCTCTTCAGATGCTTGGGGCTGGGCCTGGTGTATGAAGAAGTGCCCAGCAGACGTCTGTGCTTATTGTCTGATTCCTCTTATAGGAAATCTCCACAAGAGGCAAATCCTTAGAGACAGAAAGGAGAGGAGTGTGGGTGCCTGGGGTAGGGGTGAGGGACAGCTGAGGTAATTGCCAGTGGACAGGAGGCTTCCCGTCGGGACAATGAAATGTCCTAAAGCTGACTTTGGCAATGGCTCCATGACCAAGTACACAAAAACCACTGAATTGTGCACTTTAAAGGGGTGAATTTGTGTCGATTATATTTCCATCAATATGTTGAATTAAGAAGGAAAAGAGTGGGGCGCCTGGGTGGCTCAGCGGGTTAAGCCTCTGCCTTTGGCTCGGGTCATGGTCCCAGGGACCTGGGATTGAGCCCCGCATTGGGCTCTCTGCTGAGCTGGAAGCCAGCTTCCCCCTCTCTCTCTGCCTGCCTCTCTGCCTACTTGTGATCCCTGTCTGTCAAATAAATAAATAAAATCTTTAAAAAAAAAAAAAAGGAAGGAAAAGAGTAATTGTAATGCTATGTGACTTTTGCCTAATCCCAAGTGCATGGGTGGGAATCTTTCTATGGCACCCGCGGAACCTTCTCGTACGGTTTCCCACACACGGGCACTCTGGGCTCTTGCCAGGCTGATGATCTCCTCTCCGTTCTGCCGTCTTCTCCCTCTGGAGAGGCTTCTGCACTCCTTGCCTCCCCCAAGCCCCCCACCGATCATTCTGAGTTCGGCTCTGGTGACTCACCTCAGTAGCCCTGGAATCTTGGTGGTGCCACCACGGCAGCAGGATCCCTGTCTCAACAGATTCGCTCTAAGGAGCAGTTTGCAAATACGGCAAAATGAGATGGACCAGCACAGCCAAGGTGCTGGTGTGACCTGGTGGCAGAAACCCTCTTTGTTTCACCTGGTTTTATAGTCACGTGACGTGTCAGCGATGGTCAGCTGCTGGTCCTGTCTTAGCGCTCTCAGGGTGCCCTTGCTGTAGGACCCTGTGGCTGGGTGCCACAGCCATTGACTGTTGTAGGGTGGGCGGGGGTCGGCTGGTCTAGGGTGGACATGGCTGGTCTTGGCCGGATCTGCTCCTTCTCTGCAAACAGGCTGCCTCCTGCACCTGCGGGTCAGCCGGGGGCCACCCTCTCCCACGGGCTGAGCCGGAGAAGCGTGGGTCCTCATCATCATCCCCTCGGCTCTTGAGGGCCAGACCGGATACGAAGCTTCTCGGCGTAGCAGGTTGAGCCCCACAGTGGCAGCACTCAAGGCTCTGGAGATCCAGGCTCGGACTAGTGTGCTGTCTCTTCTGCCTTGGTCTTCGGGCTACAACAAGTCCCATGTGGCCCCAGGGTCAAGAGGCGGGGATGTCAAAGCTGTCTTGTTCCCAAAAGTGATCTCAGGGGCAGGGAGTGTGGATGCGGTTGGAGGTAAGTGTTGGAGAACGTGGACGCAGGGTTACGCGCTGCTCTTCCGGCTCTGCTCCGCACCGAGCAAGCCACATTGCCAGGATCCCTTGCCTTCCTGCCTCTGGGCTGGCACTGGTAATGGACGGGGATCACGTCCCCTCGCCCGGCCTGTAGGGGCATCTCTGGAAGTGGCTGTATCTCCTTTGTGCCTCCAATTTCCACTGGACATCGCTCTTGCCACGCTTCCAGCTGTTACCAGGACGCCCTCTTCCCACGGTCTAGTTCCCACCCGAAGGCCCTGGATCCTGGACCCTGCTGTGGCTCTTCAGCCCCTGGGGTGGGAGCGGCTCCTGCAGGCCTGTTCTCTGCTTTGCCTCATCACCGGCGCAACGATTCCCTCTGTTTAGAGTTTCCTTGGCCAGATCCCAGCTCAGAGTGCTCGGCAGACCCCCGCTTCCCTGACCTCTGCGGAACACGATCTGCCTTGGGTCCGGTCACGGTTGTGCGGCTGAGAGAGACGTGAGGGTGTTTATTGAACACAGCGGTGGGTACAGAATAAGTCACACTGGTCCTTTCTTTCCTGGGAGCAGGCATTTTTGAGGATGGAAAAATAAACGTGGATGACGTAATTATCTTTAGTTAAATTTTCTGTAACTTGAGATTGGTCAGAATACACCAGCAGGCTGGTCTGGCGTGACCCCGTGTGCCAGGCTGTGCCCTTGGCCATGCTGCTGCTTGTTGTCTTCCAGGACAGCACGGAAGCGTGGACAGTGTCCTGCTGGCTCGCTGGGTAGGCAGAGGAGCCCTCCGGTGTGGGACAGTGAAGAGCTCAGACAGTTTCCGCATCCAAACTGTATCATCGGTAGGAAATGCTGCTTCTCAACACTGTTGCAAATGAATTTTCATTTTTTCTGAAAAAAGCAAAGCAAACAAGACCTCTGCTTTGGAAGAGGGCTCTTTGCTGTGAAATACCCACTTGGAACGGTCGTGTAGATTGTTAGCTTGGCTGGTGCACGTCCCGAGCACTAATAAAATTTAAATTAAAATAGTAAACTCACTGCCTTCTTGTGACACATATATGGGTATTACATAATTAGAGAACAAATGGCTTTTCTAGGGAGGTCATGAAAGCCCGTGATTTAGTACACACACTGTTGAAGACGCGCAACACTTTCCACTCCTCATTAAAATCCGACAGTCTACACAAATCATCGTGAGCGCGGGCAGCCTCCCCTTCCCTCTAATGCTGGTTCTCAGAGCAGCTGGGAGGACTCGGGCTTCCTCTGTTTGACAGATGAGGGACTCTGCGGGACGGGCTTCTCCTGCGACAACAGAGGTGCTGTCTGGAGCTACAGGAGTGCACAGTCGTTTCAGCCTTTATAAAGCCAAGTCTCGGGAAGCTAAAGGCCTCAGGCCTCAAAAGATGCGTGAGGATGAGTTTCTCATCACCTATAACCCTACAACAACGTGTTCATGAAGCGTCAAGTAGTGTTTCAAGTCCTTTCAAGGTGCTTTCCCTTTTGTTTCTATTTTCCTACTTCTGCGGTTTCTTCCATCCCACTCTTTGTCAGAAAAGACTATCTCACTGTCACTACAACTCCCCACAGGCTTTCCTTCTCGGCACAAGTGCGCATGTTATCGGACTCCTCTGGCATTAAGACCGAACAGTCCTGTTGCATTTCTTGCCTGCGATGATTAGAACGACTTAGTAGAAAGTTCTCCGTAGATTTTCCCAAGGAGGGAATAAGAGATCAAACTTCTTCCTGAGGGTCAAAGCCTTATCTGTGAGCACCTCTGTCACCTGCCCCGAAGGTCCCGCTGGTCCCTTTTTACCAAACCCAACTTGCGTAGTTCTCAGCGGGGGGCTGTTATAAATCACCTCATCTGCTGTTCCCCGATGTGGACTTCTCTCCTCATTTCTGGTGGAACGAGTTGCACCTCTTTCCCAGAGTTACCGCAGCTGCTTTTGAACATTGAGTCTTCACCCAAATTACAGATCTGTAAAGTTCCTCAGAAAGAGTAATTGCAAAGTCGTGGGTGATCTCCTGCTACAGACCAGCACGGTCTTGTCTCGCGTTACGCTGCTGTCTGATTTTGTGTTTATCTGTGTCATGAAGCCGTGTCACGGGCACAGCTGCCCCGTACTCTAGATCACTTTCTATAACATCGACGGGGAATTCCTCTGTCTAATAATTTAGATGTCGGACAGTGGGAGGACGACTTCCACGCATGCGCTGAGTTCCTGGCTATCTTGTGAGCTCCTCAAAGACAAGGACAGGTGCGAGTGTGACGTATCTTTCCAGCATCACCGTGTTACACCAGGTGCTGGGGCAGGCTTGTCCTGGCTCACGAGAGGGGATTCTGCACGGCTTTCCTCAACTCCCTGTCTAGTGACATTGTGTTGGTTGAAATAGAATATGTTGGGAATATTTATACAACCAAAGTTGACCAATGCCACAAACACATCTTTTTTTTCTTCCCAGGAGACACTTTACCCACATAACAATGGCGTGCTTCTTGCATATTTGCTAAGTGCCTGAAGACACACAGCATTTATCTCCAGATGTTGAGGCAAAAGCTTTTCTGTCCTGGGCTGTTTGAAGGAATTACTTCTCCCAGGTAGGAAGGAGGGCACAGTCTCTGTACAGGCCGCATAGCAAGCACCAGGTCACGACTGCAGAACCACGTTTCGCCCGACACTTGGCTGGACTGGAGGGGACCAGAGACTGCACAGTGCCTCGGTGAGTGCTGTTCTCAACGGAGGCCAAGGGCACCTGACGAGAGCCCTCCAGGCTAAGCACGCCTCGCTTTCACATGTGGGTGGAGAGGTTGCTTCTCATGCGCTTGTGTTAAACGGTAATGGTTCACACCGACTCTTCATCAAACAAGTGTTGGTTACATTAAGATACTAAGCACTGCCTGTATCAGGATCTTCGAGAAATTCTCCCTTTCACGCCTCAAGGAAGTGTTGATTAAAGATATATTAAGGTCCCATTAGAAGAAAGGCAGAGGCCATCCTGGGGGTCTTGGAATGCTCATGAATCCCTCTTCTCTATATGGAACTGAATTCTGTCATTACTTTCATGGTGAGATAAGTGTGTTCTCCCAGAACTACCTCCCTGTGTGGGTTTCTCAGGAAAAGAGGTGGTTAACGAGCCTCCACAAATCTTCACCTCTCACCTGGGATTATCTCACTCACAGACATATTTCAGGTCAATTTGCTGAACGTAAAATTATGATTTGTTGATGTCTCACATTTCAGAGAGAGATTTTATTTTGGGGGAACCATTAGAGAACAATGACTCCTAGTAAAGACTTTCTTTGGGCCTGTGAAAGATTTAAGAATTTTCCCCGTATCTTTAGGACTTGAAACAAAAATGCGGTCTCGTGAGTGAGTCCACACCGCCATCTTGGCAAGAGGAAGTTGAAAGAGACAAGAGGCGAAACTGACACCCTCATCCATGTTCTTCATATTCTACAAATATAAAAATACACAACATTCCAACAGTGGGAGCCAAATGCAGAGAAATATGCTTTTCAGATCAACCTGAAAGAAAACATTTGAAGTGAGGTCGATTTCATGAGTCTGAAGCCCCAGGGTTAATTCCCACAGTCCTGTGGATCAACTCCAAAATGATCAATATATTTTACTCAGTCTCATATGGTGTCTGGTCTTGTCTGTGAGATGTGAGATGGGTTAATTGATGAGCTGATCAGCTGTCTAGCTGTTTCCCCTAATTGTTTTATCAAGAAACTAATATGCTTTCTGGCTGCTGCCACCATATTCCTGCTGTAAGTGATGAGCTTTGACAGTGGGTTCCAGGCAAATATTTCAGACCAAAGTGCCTCACCCTTTGTAACCGCAAAGCCACCAGCTCTCTTACCGGGAGTGCCACTCGCTTGGATGTCTCTGAACCCCGGCCTTGCGGGGGCGGCATGATGGATGATGATGTAGTCTAGACGCGTCTGCAGGGGTCTGGCCCACTGGTGTTCCTTATGGCAAAGCCAATCTCCAGCTTCCTTTTGGTTTCTTAGGATGGAGGACAAGCTCTCTGAGTGACTGTGAAGCTCTGAGACCCAGCCCTGCAGTCTCCTGGTGGGCACTGGAGCCGCTGACCTGAGCCACGCTTAGATGAGGCTTTGAGAATGGGCTGAGCTCCAAAAGGAGTGGGGACCTCACATCCCAGCTCCTGAGGTCTGGGCAGCCCTGGGGCATAAGGTCCTGGGCACCTCGTGTGACTCCAGTCAGCTCCAGCCTCCCACGTGGCTGAACCCATACAGGAGTCCAGGGAAAACTGCTTCTGTGGTCCACAAATGCATCAAAACTGGGAGGTGGGAGATGGACGAGTGTACCCGTGCATGCACATATGTGTTTCTGTTTCATAAACATGTTGACGGTGCCGGTCCGGTTCATGCCGTGCCTGCGGGACTTTTCAGGGAGTAACTCCTTTAATGCCTCATGACTGAGTCCTCTAATGAGGCAGGTCATCCTGAGACTGTCCTGTCCCGCAGGTGAGGGAAGTAGGCTTCCACGTCTGCGCTCTTAGTTCCCAGACCACGGCCTCCTTGCCTGCGGCCACCAGGGCCACACAGGAGGGTGGGCTCCCCGGAGGAACAGGGGTTCTCCTTGTTTGCATTGGCCCTGGTTGGAGTTCCCCAAAGGAGGCCGTGAGATGCGGATCCTGGTGAAAGTGTCTCTGCAAAGGGAGGTGGGCTGGGGCTCAGGGCGCCAGGAACAAAGGCGTCTTTGGCCCCTACGGCTCCCTGCCCATCACTGAGAGCGGTACGGACACCAGAGACCCTCGAGGGCCTCACCTGCCGGGACAGCAGCTTTCTGTGGGCCCGAGAGGCTCGGGCGCCCTGTACACGAGAGTGGCAGGGTCCTGAGGCCACGCTGCAGTCACTGTACCCCCTCCGTTAGGGTCACCACCATGCGGGACCCTCACCTCCAGCCCTGACTGCGCTGGCGGACAGAGCCGAGGACTGAGAGGCTGGACCGGAGGCTGTGGGGTGGGGCAGGGGGTTGCTGAGTTGTGCAGAAGGAGAAATGCACAAAGGGAATACACGAGACAGGACTCTAGAAAGACCACGAGACCCGGGCAGGCCGGCGTCCCAGTGCCTGTCCAGCAGACGTGTCCTCTCTGTGCCCAAGGAAGATGGCATCAGGAAGACCGAATAAAGGGCAGAGAAAGAGCAAGGTGGTGGTAGCATCTGACAGCGTGTGCGGGCTGCGGCCACCGTCTGGACGGTGTGGCCAGACCGGCAGTTGGGCAGGCGTGATGATGTCCGAGAAGAGCTACAGAACTGCGAGTGGAGGGATGCCTCCCTGCTCTAAGAGGGAGCTGGTGGTAATCGTTGACAGGTGACCACCTGCTGAGTAACCCTGGGACCCCTACAGGGCCCCACTCATGGCCTGAAGTCGGAACTGTCTGGACCCCCTCCAGCCCCTCACATACTCTTACCCGCATGTTGTCTTCAAAGCGCCAAGTGTGAGGCGAGGGGAACCCCGAGACTCCCGGTGCCCATCCCGTCTCCTCCTAGGACTCTCTCCAGTGCCTTTCAGCTTCCTGTCCTCCTACTTGGTTTCTCAAGGCAGCAAGGACAGAGGAAGAAAAGCCTTTTTAGAAAAAGAGCAAGCAGAGGGCATCATAAATAGGATGAAAGAGGCACAGGAAGGGGGATGTTTCTTTGAAAGCAGTTATGCAAGAACCATTACAGAGCTAAGACTTAAAAATAGACCAGACCAAACACGCATTTGTTTTCTAAAGAACCAGGGGCTTCGGTGAGATAAAGACTGCTGTCTCCCGTACAGAGGACCTCCCACTGCCCTGAGCCTTTTGCCTGCACACTAGGGGCTCGGTTTACCGACAGGAACTGTAGCTTAAAATCTGCCAAACAGATCAACTATCATTTTCCTATGTAAATAAAATGATGGTGATGAATTATTCAGGAGCCAGGCCCGGTCATTTGCATGCAGACAGATATATAATACAGTGTGTCTCTCTCAAGATGTTTTCTAATATTTATGAAAACAATTCATAAAATTAAACCCCATTAGTTCTGGATTAGCACTTGACGTTCGTCAGACTAATGACTCTTGTTGCTGGAGGGGACGCCAGAGCTGCAACACCCACTTAATGGCTTCTTCTGATGACTGCTCCACAGAATTATCCCCACTCTCCGGCACAGGGACGACTTTGCTCCTCTAGAAGTGTATTTTTATCTGGCATGCAACTCAAACTCCCCATTTCTGGTGGAAGCTGATTCTTTGTTCAGTTTCATATTTAAGAACAGTCATGTCAGATAAAGTTTCCTGGAAGACGTCGATAGACGCGATCACGGCCATTCATCAACTACTGGGCTTTTCTGCCTCCCCAGATCACCGTCGGCTTTGAGTGTACGAAGCGATTTCGCCACCGGTGCCGATCTGATTAACAGGCCCAGTGGAGTAGCAGCCTGTGCTCGGATGCGTACGTCGGCGTGTCCCCGTGAGTTTCCCTGGGCTGCTGTCACATCCCTACTCGAGATGATTTTTAAGGAGCCGTTTTCACTTGCACCTTCTAATTCCTTATGCTGCCCTCGATCAGATAGATGTTCTGTATTGTTAAGAGGCTCAGACACCTCTCGTGATATACACTGACTCCTGTAGGGGAAACAGGGCTCGGGGTCTGGACTGCAGGTTTTAGGGCGCCACCGGGTCTAAAAATATGTGGTCTTGAGGTCAGCATCTCTGGGACTTTGTTTTACTGGCAAACGAACACATCAGGGGTCAGACCATGTTCCTGCCAAACTAGGTGATGCCAAAGGTATGTCTCCATCCAGGAATGTGCCTCCGAAGTACCCTGGTGTCTGGGGTGCAATGGGGACGATGCAATGTCATCAGCACAGACCTTTAGTCCTGGTCCAAGGGGCCAAGGCCCACCCTGGGGGCCGAGGGGAGGGAGCAGAGCCTGCCACAGGCACAGGTCAGTGGAATGAGAGCCAGAAAGGGTCCCAGCACAGAGGCCATGGCAGTGCTGGGGGCGTGTGTGTAACAGAGATGGTCCTCACAGTCCAGAGAGAATAAGGAGAAGTAGCACGGGGCCACACAGCACCGCAGACAGAGCTTCAGGGGACCAAAGTGGGGTCAGCAGAGGACCATGGCCTCCAGGGGGCAGCTGACCTGAAGCTCAATGCTTTATGTCAAGGCAGGGAACCAGGAGAGCCCAGTGGGCACCAGCAATCAGGAGGAGGGGGTTGGGGCTGAGCAGAGTGTCACCAGTTGGGCTCTCGGAAAGATGATGATTCCAACAGTCACTGTGCGGGACGCTTATTGGGAGCCCTTCGTAGACCCCTAAGCCCCATCAGAGTGAACTTTTGGGCACGAATGGCTTGGCCTTTATACTGCCTCCTCCGTTTCTCAGTGGCATGGCTATGGCTAAGGACACGACCAGGTCACGGGGCTGAGGCCGGGCCTGGGGGTTCGGAGCCTGCAGGTTGTCTGCTGACCACACTCCCAGGCGCTGGGCAGCAAGCCCTCCTTGCAGGGGCACCTGGGTAGCTCATCCCCAAGTCTGCGTCCCTGAGAACCTTGCCTGTGGACCCTCAGGGCTCTGCTGTTTGAAAGGGTCCTCATCTGCCTTCCTGTGTGTTCTTGCCAATTCCCAGGAAACTGTAAGCCCCTGGAGGGCAGGGGCAGCAGCTCGTCTGCACCCCAGGTATTTCCTGCACCGTCCAGCGTGTTGCTGGACACCCAAGCTATGGAGGCCGAGGGTGCTGTGGCAGCCAGGCTGGGGACCCACCAGGGCAGCACCCATGCACGCTCATTTCCAGGGCGCCCTGTTGAGATCCTGGTCTACACTGAGCACGAACATTGTTCTGACACAGGCGCTGTTTACCAGCAGATTCTGGAAAAGGCCAAGAATGCAGGCCTCCCGGCATGTTGATTTTACTACAAAGGGAGAAGTCTTTGAAAGGCCAGAAGCAGGATGCTTGTGGACAATCAGGGCTGAAAGGATAGAGAAGCTGGCCTGCCCGCCCCTGTTTCGAGTCATCCTTCTCTCCAGAGCCATCTCTGGGCACGGGCCCATCCCCGTGGAGGGCGCTGGCTGGAGTCCCAGGGACCCATCTGTCTGTGCCCGAGGCCCCTCTCCCCGCTCCTGAGATGCGGCCAGACACACTGACCGCGGCCTCCCCTCGTGCTGCAGAGCCGCTCATCATGTCTCCAACTGGATAAAGGCCCTGATGAAATATTTATGGAATTTTAAGTGCTGCGCATCTCGTATAAAGTAGTACACTTTTCATTATGTTTTCCACTTGTATTTTTGTGTTTCTAGGGCCCGGCAATTGTTAATGATCACAGGGTTTTTTGCTTGGTATGTCCTCTCCCTCCAGGCTGCTTCATTATAACCTCCTCATATTAATCAGGTTTTGAAGAAATAGTAACGCAATTCACCTATTGGGGGAAAAATGACTTTTGAGACAAATAGATAAATTAGCCTAGAGGGTTTCAGAGGCCGTGATCTCTCTGTGCTTCCCCCGTTCTTCCCGGGTGAAGTGACTCCGATGCTGGTATCAGGTTCAAGTCTCCCCTGCGCTCACACCACCGAGCGCTTCTCTATCTGCCGTCCACGTGGCAAGGTCAGCCCCCCTCCCTTTGGCGGCCTCCCCTGCAGGGTGGGCGTGTGTCTGGAGCTGCACTTCCCGCGACCCCAGTCCCAAGTGGTGCCCGTGAGCGCCGTCCGCCCAGAGCTCAGTGTGGCCAAGGGGGTGGCTGCCGGGGGCTCCCCACATTTGCAAGCAGCTGTGTGCGCTGTGGGCAACAGGCCTTGACCAACAAATGGTCCCAGGAGTTTCCTGGAGTTTCCTCATAGTGCTCTGTGAGGCGCCTGGCTGGTCTGGCGAAGGCTGCACCTGGTGACTCGGGGCCCTGGACGGTGGTGCTCTGCTGGGTTCCGCTGGGGTTTCCCTGCCATGTGCTCCTCTGGCCTCCTGACGGCCTCGAAGGCCTCTCCGCAGTCGGAACACGTCATGATGTGAGTCTGTCTCCCTGATCACACCACGGCCATGAGCGTGCAGACGGGCAGCAAGAAGCGTGGTTTCAGTGAGCCGGGACACTCCCCGGCTGGCCCAGAGACTGGAGGAAGAGGCAGAGGGACTGCGGGAGCAGGAGAAGGAGGCCGAGCAGTGTGCCGAGCAGCGTGGCGTGGAGCATCCTCTGGGCCCCAGCGGCCGTCTGGCTGGAGCAGAATCAAAGTCAGAGGTCGGCCCAGCCCGCCCGGCACCGCCCCCGCGCCTCTACCCTGCCCCTGTCCCCCATCCTCACCCCCCCGGGGGGCAGTCTAGGCATTCCCTGCGCTTTACAGGGGGTGAGGCGGGGCTAGTGGGCCGGGACCCAGCCTGGCATCTAGTCCTGGTCTGAGAGGCGGGGAGTCACGTCTCCCTTCCGTCTGGGTGAGGGAAGCATTAGTAACTGCTACGGAGGTTGCAAAATACCACATGGTTTGGTTTTGTTTTATTTGTAAGGAGTGTTTAAAAAAGCACACTTTTTTCCCAAGATAGGGAAAGCACAAATAGAAAGCAGCCCTTGGCACGTACCCCAGCTGCCGTCCGCCCGCCCCGTGCCCCTTGCCCGCCGCGTGAACCACCTCATTCACCGGGACCCTTTCACAACGTCTCTGCCTCCGGTCGCTGGCTGCTTAGGCCCTGGTTGGTAACTATGAACGTTTGATGTCAAAACAAAGACGGTTCCTTTTCTCCTCATCAGCGCGAAGCTACTGACTCGGGCTGGGCTAATTACCACCCGCGGACCCCAGGCCTTGGGCATCCGCCACCTCGCCGTGTCCCTGATTCCTCTTACACGGAGGCTCAGAAGACTCACCGGCGGTTGTGATGGTCCCGAAAGGCAGAGCTGAGGCGGACGGGGAGGCCCTGGCCCTGAGCCCTGAGTGGGGCCGTTCTACGAGGCTGTCCTCGTTGTCCCCAGCTCTGTCCCTCTCTCCCTCTGTCCTTCTTTCCTTACCACTCCCTCTTTCCCCTCCTTTCTCCCCTGGTCTCCTTAGAGGTGGGGGCTGCCCCACAGCAGACACCAGTGGTGCCTGTGGTGTCGCGCTCTCCCCCGCGCGGGTGCCCTTGACTTCGGGGTCAGGACCCGTCGCCCTGAGCTGCTTGCTCTGCCCGACCACCGGGTGGTTCAGGTGTTCAGAGAAGGCAGCGTCTCTTCGTGAAGAGCGACGCTGTTTCCATGAGTCTTGGGCAACTTGGAGCATTGGGGAAACTGTCCCTCCTGAATCACGCCCCATACATGGTGGGTGCAGTCCTGGCCTGGGCTGGCATGGCCCCACAATTCTTGTGCTTTGGGGCCAGGGCAGGGAAGTGGGCATCTGTGACCTGGTGGCCCCTTTCCAGGGCCTCTAGGGGCCCGGTACCCTTTTGGTCCAGAGCTGAGGCACGGGTATCCGTAAGTCAGAAACCCCCCGACCCCAGCCTCTCTCGTCCCTGGAGAGCACTACGGGTACTTCCTTAAGGGAAACTGGATCTCTCTTGCTCCAAGCTGTCCCATGCATGGACCTTCTCAGTCCAGCTAGACCTGTCACTCTCCCCAGTGAGCCTAAGCGGAGATATGGCCATAAATATTGCGGCAGGGAGAGTAGGCTGGAGGGTATAGTTGGCAGACGGGATCGGGGGACTGTTGGTGAGCATAACGGCGGACAAGGCCTGTGTCGTAGGCTCTGTTTTGTCCCCTTGGCGTGAATTCATGGCTTCTTTCTGGAAACACCATGGATCTATCTGTCATGGAGGGCAGGCAAGACCCAGAACAAACTGCCTCTCAGGCTTGGCACGTCTCAAGCTCCTCGGCCTTGAAGTTGGCTTCTGACTCGGCTCGGGGCCGTGGGCAGACACCCGGCCGCCTGGGCTGCACTGCACCCTGCTTAGCGCTGGGACCCGGCCGACAAGGCCCACCTCCTGCATCATACACAGTTTCCAAGGTTGCCATGGTGATCCTCTTTTCTCCAGCCAGTCAGGGAAGGGAAAGAGTGTGGCAGTGAGCCACCAAGGGTTTGGGAACAGGGGCCTTCCACTCAGGGCGCCTCGTCTGGAGTACTGAGCAGGAACAGGACAGCGAAGTGTGTTGCCACCTCAGGGGGCCTCTTGTGGGGCCCTTCAGGGCATGTGAACACAACAGAGCCAGAAAAAGAGCCTCCGGGGGAGGGATTTCCAGAGGACAGACCGTGGATAAAGGGGTCACAGCCTCAATCAGCAAGAAGTAGAAGTGAGATCTGGACTCGAGTCCGCTCTTGGAGCAATTTGGAAGAGCAGAGTCCTTGAGGGGTGCTTGGCTGCTCTCTGGGCGCAGCCGGGCAGAGCAGAGGGGGCAGGGGTGCGGCTGGTCTGGGGACTGTCAGGGCAAGCTGCCCACCCCTTTCATTCCTTTTCCTCTGGAGCCCCCAGGCCTAAGGAGAAGCAGGCAGGTCATGCCCCGCAGCCTCCTTTCTTAAGTGTACGCAGGAGGACAAGACACAGCGCCCAGGGCCTCCCGAGCCAATGCGGACGGCAGAATCTGGCAGTAAGGGATCCGGAATGCAGGGAGGAGGAAAGAGACTCAGCTCTGAGTGAGACAGGGTGAGTCCACGTCCTTCTTGACTCCTACTCTCTGAAGCCTTGGGCAGCTGACTGAGACTATCCAAGCCATGTTTCCTTGTCTTATGGACGTAATGCCGGGAACCACTCCTGAGACATTGGATGGTGAAGCCACGTTCCACACATAAGGGAGCTGGACATGGTAACTTTCCTCATGCAGCTATCCTCCGTCACAGCACAAAGAGAAAGCAAGGAGCCCTGAGGGTGAGGACGGGGATGGGAAGGGGATGGAGATGGAGATGGGGATGGGGATGGGGATGGGGTAGGATAGGATGAGAAGGGAAAAGATGGGGATGGGTTGGGAAGGGGACAGGGAGAGGATGGAAAGGGATGGAAATGGGATGGAGATGGGATAGCAAGGGTTGGGAAGGGATGGGGATGGGGTCTGGATGGGAAGGAAAGGATAGGGATGGGTGGGGATGGGAGGGGGATGAGATGAGATTGGATGGGACAGGAAGGGATGTGCATGGGATGGGATGGGATGAGGACGGGGAGGGGATGGGGATGAGAAGGGAAAGGGATGGGGATGGGCCAGGATAGGATGAGATGGGAAGTGTTAGGGATGGTTTGAGAAGGGGAAGGGAAGGGATGGGGATGGGCTGGAGGTGGGAAGGAAATGGATGGGGATGAGATGAGAAGGGGTGGGCAGCGGAATCGGACGGGATGGTGATAGGACGGGGAAACAAGGGGGATGGGATGGGATGAAGAGATACGAAGGGTTAGGGATGGGGTGGGATGGGGTTGGGTTAGGGAAGGGATGGGAATGGGATGGCCGCTTGCGCCTCTCAGCAACTCCCCCCACGACCAGGCATGCGCGCCTTCTCTCAGTAGCAGTCTCAGTATCTTCTGTTGTGTTTATGGAGGTTAATCGTAGGCTCTACCCACAAGGTGATAGTGATTGAATCGGCAGGGATGCCCTCTAATGGTATAATCAACCCTATTTGTAGCCAGCATGGTAATGTCGGAAAGCTTCAGGAGTCTGTGCCTTAGTGTTCTAGAAAAGACATTTAGTGTGCCCTAAGAAACAATTTCTTCTCAGGTAGCACCTGACTTGCCATCAGGGTCAGACCAATTAGAAGATGTACCCCCCACACCTGCGTACCGAACCCCAGAGCAGTTACAGTCTGAGCTCTGCATGGGTGTTTCTGTTTTAGTTCCCAAGTAACCCACCCACCTGTGACCACAAGGAAACAGAATGAGACAATTTCAACGTTCCTGCAAATCTGGAAGGGGTGCTCAGAACGTGTGGGAAGTTCCCCATACCTGTTCCTTCTTTCTGGTACCTGGAGCTCAGGCTGGAGGGAGGAGTCCCTCCAGCAGGTAATAGGAGCAGCGTTTATAAAAATATTTATTTTTATGTGTAAGACTGAATTATTTTAGCAGAGTTTTTGATTTCCAGAGGAACGGAGCAGAGAGTACAGAGTTCTGTGGCCCTGCCCCACATCCACACATTGTGTCCCTGTTGTTAATATCCTGCCTTTGTGTGGCACGTTTGTCGCCGTTAACAAGCAGCACTGACACCCCGTTATCCACTGTGCTCCACAGTTTACATAAGACTCACTCTGTCTTCCGTGCCGGCCTTGGGTTCGACATTGCGTTTGTGTAGGGTCATACACACACCATTATTTCTGTTTCCAACAGAACAGCTTTACGTTCCCCCGACCCCCCGTCAGCAAGTGCCATTCCGGAGCTGGAGACGCAGTGGTGGGCCAGCCGCGCAGGTCCTCCCTCACCAAGCAGGGCAATGCTCCCCACGAAAGCCGGTCGCCTGAGCCCCAGGAGCAAGGGGGGGTGGTCAGCATTACGGCACAGTGTCTCGGTGACCTGCCCTGGGTGCTTCCTCTCCAGAGGTAATGCTGGCCGATGCCCCTTCCCTTCTCCCCCTCTGCACCATGTTTTGCACGAGGCGTCCCTGTCGGCAGCCTGGACTGTGCATGTGGCAGGTGCTGAACGTGGCCCACCGGCAGGGCTTCTGAACTGGCCCTTGGCCACCTCTGGTCATCTCTCCCCGGGCAGGATTCTGGGATGTCACCCACACTTCATGCCCTGGACCCTCAAAATCTCTTTATTCTGTCCTCTGCCTTCCCTCTAAACCCCCAGGCCTGACGCCTGCTTTTCCTCCTGAAACCACCCCTTGCTAACACCAACCCCAATGTCCGAGGAGCCTGCACGGCTCTGGTAATGCCTGCTGGAGGAAGTAGAGGCTGGGAGAGTGTCCCCACGGCCCAGGAGCCAGCGCATGCTCTCCCCGGTCCCACGGGCTCCGCAGCCCATGCCTGCTGTTCCAGAAACTTCCTAGCCTCCTGGGCAGTGGAGGCAAGTCCTGCCTGCCTGTGTGGCTGCTGCTGGGAGCCCCGTGGAGCCGAGGCCCTACTGGGTGACCAGGAGCCTGCAGGACCCTTCCGCCTCCCTATGTGTTTCATGTCCTCCTACCCCACAGGTGTCAAGTCATGACCCCATGACTGCGCCTTGCCCTCCTTGCCCTTGGGGACACAGGCACCATTCCTTGGTCATCGAGACCGTCAGCTTTCTAGAAACAGGCTGTGGCTGGGGAGCTGACTCCAGGGTACTCATCGCCGCGAATGGATCCCCAGGCCGTCGGCCCACCCTAGCTCCTCCTGTTCCTTCCCCTGTGGGCGCAGCGGTTTCTAAGGGGCCGTTGTTGCCGCTGACTGAGATTTATTTCTAGTAATTGTCCGTGTTTTATTCAACACTGACTCTTGGCCTCTTGTCTGTCACAGACACGCGTGTCTGTGTGTGTCTGTGCCCACAGGGTGCACGCCCGCACACGTACAAACACACCGTCCTTGGGCCTGCCTTCCCTTTGTCCTGACTCTGCTTGAGGTGCTGGGGCGGGACACCACGGGCCATCAGACCCAGCCCCGCAGGTGGTCGGGCCTCCGGAGGGCAGCCTCCCCTGCCGTGGTCTCAGCGGGGAGCCAGCCCCTGCCTTCAGCCTGGGGCAGCTATGGGACAGGGTGATGTTCTGGAACAAGCTATGTGTGCGCGTGGAGGGGCGGGACTCGCTGGAGGTGGGACACGTTACACTGAGGACAGCAGAGACGTAGGGGTTGGGCTCTAAAGCAGTAACCCCCGTAAGCCACCGTTTACCCCCTGACAGTTCGCAGTCCTGGAGGGGCGCGTGCTCAGATGTCTGTGGGGCAGACGTCCTCGGCTGCCAGGGGACCCGAGGGGACATGAGGGTGTGAGACCAGAGGAAGAGAATGCTCGCACTTGCTCCTACACACACTGTAACACTGGTGAACCATCACACCACACCCAGTGAAGGCCCACACACTCGGGATTTCACTGATGTGAAGTGTCCAGAAAAAGTGTATCTGTGGGGTCAGAAGTAGGTTACTGGTTGCCTGGGTTGGGCTGGGGCTGGGCTGGGGCTGGGCTGGGCTGGGGCTGGGGCGGGGCTGGGGCTGGGCTGGGGCTGGGGATTAGCTGTAATGTGCATGAGAGCTCTTGCTTGGGAGATGGAGATGTTCTAAAACAGGATCATGATGATGTTTGTGCAACATGGTAAATTTTCTAAAAATTATTGAAGCGTATGCTTAAAATGCTTGAATTTTATGGTGTGTTATTTATACCTCAATAAAGTTGTTTTTAAAAAAGTTAGTGCACAGCACCTGCAGAGTGAGACTCCCTGCCTATAAGACACGGCAGCAAACACTCTGGGACTCGGGACGTGTAGATAAAGACAGTCTGATGCTGGTGAGCCCTTGACATCTGATGTGTCTCCTGGGTCCCTACATGCCTTTTCTCCTAGAAGAGGCGTATCGGGGAATAGAAATAGGAGCAAAATGATGGATCTTCAGTAAATTCACCTGAACAGTAAATTCACCTGCGACAGAGCGATGGGGAGGGGCAAAGGGAGGGGAGGAGGGAGGCGGAGACAGAGGAGGAGGGGAGAAAGGAAGCGACGGAAGAGATGTGCTTTCTAAGGGAGGTAGGTGAAGATTTGTGTCTTTTTTTTTTTGGTGAATCACAGACTTCATCCCACCAACAAAAAGTTCCAGGAAAGATCAACCAAAGCCAGACTAAGCGTAAGAATGCCCTAAAAAGGCATTTCCACTGGGATGTGTTGGCAGAGCCCCCTTTCACGGCCGCTGATGCCCGTGGAGCACGAGGAAGCCGGGAGCCTCCCGAGGGCAGCGCGAGCCACGGGGCTGGTGACTAGACTCAGCTTGAATTTCAGGCCAAAGAGCGCGCACTCCGGCATTCCTGCTTTCCTTCCCGCAAAGCGCAACCCTCGCTCTAGCAATAGACGCACATGTTTTAACTTCTCTAAAGTAGGAATTTCCAATATGCTCAAAAGATACAACAGGGCTGACTCCCATCCTGTGCTGGGACAGCGGGGCAGCACCTGCAACGAAGGAGGACCTCCCGGTCGGTTCAGCGTGGACCTCGATCCCGCAGGCATGAGGGAGCGGGCAGCATTCAGGTCAGGTACAGAAACTCTCTGACTCTGTCTCTCCCTCCTAAAATGGGATAATTCCTGCAACTGCCAGATGGACCTGTGAGGTTGGAGAGGCTGTCTCGCTGGGTCTTGGCGCACAGACACATCCAGCCCTGACCACGTGGTCAGAGCCTCGCCTGAGCATAAACATGAGGTAGAAACTCACATCACGTGCGAGCCAATAGGGACCCCTTCTTTCCTTGTGTCACGTTGGCTTCCCTGTGTTACTGCAGCCTGCAGATGTCTTGAGCTCTGCTCACGTCGCTTCTGGCCTCACTCTGGAACCTGGAGCCGAACGTGTGTTTGCAGCGATGTTGCAGGAAGCTCGATGAGGAGCTGTACCCCAGCAAGACACCTTCTCGGGCTATTGGCATCACCCTAATGCGTGGAAAGAAAATCCTTCTTGAAGGTGCAAACAATTACTTAAGCACAAGGTACAAATGCGGGGGCATTACTACCTGCTGCTCCGTGAGCGGCGGTGATCGATCACTAAGTGCTTCTTGTGCCTGCTGTGCGAGCTCTGAAGACAGGACCGGGACTGTCGGCAGCAACAATAGCATCTCACAGGAAAGGCCTGTGAGGCTTTGTGTGGGGTTTTTTTTTTTTTTTTTTTCCAACTAAATCATCGTCTGAAGCGAAATATGAGGCTTTAAACAGATACTTGAAAACTTTATTCTCTGGGGCACCTAACTTCACCATGGTGGCTTCTCCCTCCCCCACAATTGATCAGATTCTTTTTTTTTTTTAAATGATATTCTCTCGACACACAATGGTTTCAGCCACAAAATCCCGCTACAGTTATAGCTGCGAGGAGAAGCCCAACACCCACGCAGAGCCCCTTTTGGCTGCGAGATGGGGGGAGGAGGGTTGTCGACGCCACCACCGTTTGTGCGGAGAATTTTAAATGCCATCGCACGTGCCAAGGATCTCTGTCCTCAGCCTACACCAGGGAAGAGTGAGCGTTTGTGTTCCCGGGACCTGATCTCTCCCTTCAGAGGGCAAAGGGGTACAGAACAGCCCCCCAAAATATGACACTGTCTTGTTTTAAAGCTGAAGGCCATGGACAAGTAACAGACGCAGGCTGGGGTGCTCCCGGCGCGTCCCTAGGCCTTGTCAGCAGTGGCCTTGGACTAAGCGTCCACGACTGCAATTTGGGGTGTGTGTGTGTGTGCGTGCGCGCAACAGTGTGTGAGTGCAACAGTGTATGAGCGTGTGTGACTGTGAGTGTGAGTGAGCGTGAGTGCGTGAGTGTGTGTGAGCGTGAGTGCAACCGTGTGAGTGTGTGTGAGCGTGTGAGCGCGAGTGTGTGAGTGCAACAGTGTGTGAGTGTGAGTGAGTGCAACAGTGTATGTGTGAGTGTGAGAGTGTGAGTGTGAGTGCAAGAGTGTGTGAGTGTGTGCGGCTGTGAGTGTGAGTGTGTTTTAAGCCCCTTTGGACTTCAGATTCTCGTTACGTGGGGACAGGGACATCAGTTTGTGCTCTGCGTCAGGATCCAGGAAAGGACCCAGTGAGAAGACACTGGGTGGTTTCTTTCCTGGACAAGGACATGGGTTGCCACTCCACTGCACACAGACGAAATCGCCTCCATGGGTAATACTGGGGCAGGGGGTTCCACAGGATCATGGAGGGTCACCCACAATCGCAACAGCCACTCTTTGGGAACGGTGCAGAGGGCCTCGCGCAGCCAGCAGGCATCCCAGGGAAGCCCGCACAGCCCCAGAGAGGCTCCTGCATCTGGGACTGTCCTTATTCTCTGGCCATCCTTGTGGAAAGGCTGTCTGGGGGCGGGCGGGGTGCTTCTCCAGAGTGGAGTGAAGCTGGTCTCAGCCTTGGTGGCTCTCCCACTGGGAACCTGGGGCCCAGGAGATCAGGTCCTTCTGCTCCTGGGGTTGCTGCGGGGGTCCTCCTCTCTGCTGGGGACAGGTTGGGGGGGATGTTCTGGCGGCGGGGGAGGGGGCTGTGCTGATCACTCCGATGCTGCTGCGTTGGGATCCCCACACCCGGCTCCTCCTGTGTTCACAGCCCGTCTGGTGAGGATGGCTCTATGCCAAACCGAAGTGGTTGTGACCTCGTGGAAAGTGACCGGGGCATTCTTCTATCCCAGCCAACGCAGAGTTGGCCGTAGGCTGGGCCGGGAGAGTGACTGCGGGCCTGTGCTGGGGAGCTCCGGCAGGCCGCCGGCGGAGTGCTGCACATCGTTAATTTTCACGGCAATCTGCTAAGGGGCTTAGAACTTCCTGAACAATTTGTCTGTTGGAGTAACGAACATACATGCCACGAAGTCTCTCCCACAGCACAGCAATTGTAATCATTGCTACTTAAGACAGCGGCGGTTACGTAGTCCACGGGACTCGCTCGGAGGAAGGAGGTCAAGTGGAACCAGCGTGTTGTGCCGCCGTTCACGGGCGTGTCCCAGCAGCTTACCATGTGCGTCCCTGTGGGAAAGGTGCGTGTGTGGTCGTGGCACGTCTGTCTGACTGCTTTCCCCCGAGCCCAGCAAACTCGCCTGGAGAGCAGGGTGGGCCCAGGAGGAACACAGTGGGGTCTGTCAGGCTCCAGGAGCCAGCCCCCGCCTCCATGAGCCCGAGCACCCCCGCCATGCTCCATACCCATGCCGTGAGCTCCCTTCCTCTCACGCAGAATGCTGTTCCTGGCAGCCACGTCTTCCAAGTGGCCACTCAAGGGCCGCTGGAACCTGATCCCATGCACTGGCTTTTTCTCTCTCCCGCTGATGCTCTCGGCCTGACCCTTCTCAGCCCCCAGCCTCCAGCATGTGAAGACCGTCCAGCTCCTTGGCCTGAGGCACACCAGGTGGGTTCGTCTACGTTTCAGGTGACGTGGCCCCTGCAGCCCCTCAGACAAGCCCGGCTGACAGATGTTGGTGGAGCAGATGTTCCCATGGGAGCGGTGTCTGGGGGGACTAGGGGAGTTATGGGCCCTCTGGGGCCTTCAGACCAACCCCACACTCAGCCTGTACCGCCTGAGTGCTCTGCCCTAAGGAGGGCTGTTCTTGGGGTTCTTTGTTGGAGTCTGGCGTGATCTCCAAAGGCACTGGGATACAGCCCTGGACTCTCTTGGGTCTACTGACCGAGGATTCAAATGACCTATTTTCGAGCCCAAGTGGGACACTGACCTAGGAAGCCTCGGAGTGCAGTGTGCTGTTCCCGTGTGTGGGCCATGAGATCACCCGGATGGAGCCCCTTGTGGGATGTTGCCTTTCCTGATTGGACCAGTATCCCCCCGAGCGTCTGCTTTTGGCTGCGCTGCTTGTAGACCCTGGGAGGGCGCGGGAGTGCGGCAGGAGCAGGGCAGCCTCTCTGCTCCTACGGGCTGGTGTGGTGGGACCGCTGTGGCCTCCCGCTGACGGCACGGTCAGGGTCACAGCTGCTCAGGCCAGGGCTGCAGGGCACTGGCCATTTTATGGCCCAATTTGAAAAGAATCCCCAAGCTGTGTTTCTACTTTCAAGCCATTTTAATTTATGCTCTAAATCTGATTTCACCCAGATCTCTCCCCTAAGAGCCATGTCCTTGTCCTGAAGGGAGAAGCGGGGTGATTAGGGAATAAGATTGACCTTTTTACCTTAAAAATGCATCTATGCATCCCTCCCAGTGACTCAACGCACAGGACTGTAGCTCCCATGTTTTTCTAAGTAACCTGCTCCTCCTTAAAATCAAAGTGAATTATAGCCAGCGCTCCGGCTTACCCGAACAAATAGACCACAAAGCTGAACCGAAGTCGATTGTTCGCAGATGAATCCTGTATGGGAGAGAACCATCCATCTCCACTTCCCTGAGTCTCACTGATAAACCATAAATCCATTAGTGGAGACTTCCCTCCGCCGTCTGCAGCCACGGGTCCGCAGCGCTGGGGTCGTGTTCCCGAGGACGTGATTCATGCGGGCCGGACCAGCAGGGGACCGCCGTCTTCCAGTTCCGTTCTAATTTCCTTATGATCTCGGTAATATTTATTGTACAAACAAACAGGAACCTGTGCATATTTATGGGAAGTGGCGGAGCTTTCCATCTGAGCAGCTGCATAAATCCACACGCCCCGAAAGGAAGGAGACAGGCAAAGTCCGGCTTGGCAGGGATCTTGGACATAATTTTCAATTAAAACGGAGTCGGGCAGAGCGGGGATTACAATCACGGCTCATTTTGACATCGACTCGCGGGCAGGTAGGGGAGCTAAGCTCGCCTCCGCCGTCTCATCAGGCTCTCGACTAGAAGAGGTACGGGTGTGCCGTTTGGGGAATTTAAGGGACGCAGGTCTTTCCAGGAGCTCTTTGTTCCCAGGACCTGTTGCGCACGGAAAGGGGCATCGCCAGGAGAGCACATCAGTTCTCCCGCCGGGATGACGGCCCGAGTGGCCGATCTTCTGCCAAGCACGTGGGAGTCCACGGGACGGAACCCGAGCGGGGCTTCCCTCCGAAACTGAGCATGGAGTGAAGATGCCTGGCGTCTGCCATCGGGCTTGTGGTTTGTTGTGCTCACGAACGCGGGAACAATTGTGTCTTTCTGGTTCCGTGTGTGCAGAGTGTTCAGCTGTGAAGGCCGTTTCCTGGGGGGTTTGGCTTTAACAATGTGGGGCCACCACGAGTCCACTCTGGTCTCCGCGGCAAGGCCGGGTGCTGAGGGCCGATCGCGTAGGCCTGGGTTCAAACCTGCACTCAGCTGCTCAGCAACGGTGCGACTGTGGAAAAAAGAGACCCAGAGCGCTAAGACCCAGTTCCTCAGCTGCAAAGTGGAGGTAACATCCAGTGCCCCTCCCTTCTGGGGACCCGAGAGGACACGACGGCAGTCCACAAAGCCACTCAGGAACGGTGTATGCAGAGGAGTCCGCTTCAACTCTGTCTCCGCCGTCCCCGAGCTGCAGAGACCCTGGTTTCAGGCACAGGCAGAGGAGGCCGGGATCCCCCCGGGGGACTGCAGCAGGGGCTCTGGGGGAGTTCCCGGGACCCAGGTGTGCGACAGTGTGTGTGTGGGAGAGCCCTGTGGCACCGAGGGGCCTGCGCAGTTTACACAGCTGGGGACGAGGGCCTGGCAAGGCACACTGGGATCAGGTCCGGCCCCCCGTGTGTCCCCACAAATTCACACATTGAGATGTAATGGTGTTAGGAAGCGGGGTCCCTGGGAGGGTTATGTGATGAGGGTGGTGGCCTGTGATGGGGGTCAGGGCCTTGAGAAAAGATACCTGGAGAGCCCGCTCACCCTTGCCACCACAGGGGGATGCAGGAAGGGACGGCCAGGCAGAGGGTTCTTCTCAGACCCCCAGTCTCCCTGTGCCATGATCTCGGGCTCACAGCCTCCAGAATGGTGAGAAGCCCGTGTGTGTTGCTTGCAGGTCATCTAGCCCGTGGTGGTTTTCTCACAGCAGCCTGAGGGGACTGAGCCAGCCGGAGATTTTCTTCACTCCTCTGAGCTCCCAGGGGGTGTGGGCTCTGCTGGCCTGTGGCACCAGGGATGCTCTCTTTCTGTCCGCTCCCCCTGGCTTCCCTGGGCCCCTGCAGTCCCACAGCTGTGAGGTTGGGAGTGTCCTGAAGGAGAAATCTGAGTGGCCTCTGGAGGGCACACAGTAGGTGCTTAGTAAGTGGGACTTGACGGAACTCTAAGTGCTGTTGGTGGCCGGACCTTAGCACACCTCCTGCGGTCACCGATGTGAGCAGATGTCCTGGGGACCAGGTGCCGTCGAGGAAACAGAGCAGATGGGGCATCAGAAAGGCCCAGGGGTTTGCTGCAAACAAGGTGAGGTGT
>NW_019154096.1:78958666-79003540 GCF_002288905.1 Enhydra lutris kenyoni
CCTGTGAGGTGGGGACAGCACGTGGACAGCAGTCCTGTGAGGTGGGGACAGCACGTGGACAGCAGTCCTGTGAGGTGGGGACAGCACGTGGACAGCAGTCCTGTGAGGTGTGGACAGCATGTGGACAGCAGTCCTGCAATCTGCAGGGCTTATCCTGGGGAAAGAGCGGCCTTCTTCTGGGCCAGGACAGCTCTGAGTCAGATTATCGACTTGGGCAGCCGAGCACCTCTTAGCACCTCGCACAGCCACGGGGGAGAGTAAACACAGAAACGGTTCCTGCCCTGGGATTTTAACCAACAAGAGAGTGGGGTCAGGCTCCCAGGGCAGCCAGGCCTCCTGCCCAGGACATGTTACAGGACTCGGTGGTCCGTTCTTCCAGGGGCTCGGGGAAATGCCCTCACTCCACTCTGCAGGGGGAACGTTTGCATACGCACCCATGGGAAGGCTGTAGGGCCATTCTTTGGATTCTAAAGCTTATCCAAGGTCAGACCCCGGGGGAAAGGAGGAAGAGGGGTGTCTGTGGTGCCCTGAGCTGTTGGCAGGGCCAGGCAGATGGGGTGTGGGTGGCAGAGCCCGCAGTCACGAGGGACGGAGGGCTTCTGTGATGACAAATGGCTCACTAGAGGAATGGCTTCTGGAATCAAATGGGGGCCAAAGTCCCGCCTCAGCTGTGGGCTCAGGGATGGGGCAGTGGGCCCACGGCATGAAGGCTGTGGCCTCAGATGGGCAGTCCAAGCTGGGGGCCCATTTTCACTTGCCTTGTCACAGAGCATTCCCTTTTGCTATCTGCAAGCACTTCTCATGGAGGCGCACGGAGCGGGCCTGTGGACGCGTCCGTTTCTGCTGCCTGGGGAAAATGTAAGAAATTCAAGGAGCAGCAGACCTAGCATTCTTCCCGAAGCTCTCCGTGGAAGCTCTCCATGTCTTTGGTGTAAGTGGTGCGGCAAGTACCAGGAAGGCCTTGGGTCACTAGTGTCCTGCCAGGCCCTGGGCCAGTGAGACACTCCTGTGAGGCTTGTGCTGGCCCATGTGATGGGGAACTGTCCCTGGGGCCTGTTTGCTTGGGCTCAGGCTGATGGGCAAGGCAGTAGGAGCTGACGCTTTTCTGGAAGCGTGGAATCCGCCCTCCGGACGGCGGTCCCGTCTGGGCCGCGGGGAGAGGCTGCCTGGTCGGCCACAGCGGAAGATGGGGCATGAGCATTCCTTCTGGGAAGGTCTTCCTGGGCTACCACTTCTGGAACGGGGGAGCAAGAGGCCCGTGCCTCTCCTTCCCTCCCCCAGAGACCGTCCTGCATCCCCTGAAAGGCAGGGCTGGGAATGACGCCCTCTGGGTCAGCCGGGACAGAGCAGGTGACCTGCCTGAGCCCATAGAAGCTTCATCGCCGGACTTGGAGTGGTGCCTTCTTGCGTCCTAACCCTACCACCTTACTTCGTTCCCCGCGTGTTTCTCTAGAGAAGCTTTATCGTTGAGGTGACCCGCATGGGAGCTGTACACATGGGGAAACGCTGCCTCATGTCCTGATGTTTGAACCTGCGTCTGGGCCTCTCTGGGGAGCATCGTGTCCCCTCACGCAGCTCCTGTCTCTCCACAGGGAGTCAAGAAGCAGCTCACACATTACCCAAAGTTCTGTAGCCTGGGAATACACCCCAGGACCCGCTTCCTGGGCCTGGGCCCCGTCTGTCACCAGCGGTCCCAAGGACCGTGTTCGGGGTCCCCGGTGGGAAGACTGATGGAGGAAGTCCGAAGCGTCTGCCCCGCGCAGGACTGTGGAGCTGAGGGAAGTGCGAAGTAATGACTCAAGTCCGAAAGCGCTGCCGTGGGGCTGGGGAGATTTACCGCAGCTGGAAGCTGAACCAAAAATGTCCAAGTTTGACTACAGGAAAGGGAAGAACTCATTGTCGGATAAAGGAAACAAGTGGTGCTCGCAGTAAATAGCTCACCTAATCCAACAGCCCAGGAGCTCTACGAGACGACGGGGGCGGCGACCCAGGGGCCAAGCGTCCACGCGCCACAGCCTGGTTTGAACAGCACTATCTGGAGGAAGTAAGTGGCTGTATTCAGGGTAATTAATTTAGTAATTAGGAACCGAAACCACAAGCTTCTAGAGGACGGGGTGTCTATGCCTTAGGAGAAAGTTTCGTGTTCTCGTAGAGATATGTCAAGGAAAAAGGGGAAGATGGGAGGGCAATTTCCTTTATAGTTACAGCTGGAAAATACCTCTAAGCTCTTGCCATCATACGACACCCTGAGTGCAACGCTCCTTCCGCAGGACTGGCTTATCTTGACTTTCTCTGATAGGAAAAACAAACTGGTTACAAGGGAATTTGTGTTGATTTGTCTTTTTGAAACTACTGACTGTCATCTTTACTGCACTGAACCTAACGCATCCCCGCGGGGCAGGAGAGAGACTCACAAGGAAAGGGCGGGCGCGGGTGACGACCGGAAAGAGAGCGCCATCCATTTAGGATGGAAGAACCTGTCAGCGCTCCCATTAGCGCGCCTGTCCCCCCACACTTAGTACCTGGGATGATACATTTGTCTTGGGTAAGCCTTGCCGTCCCTTTCTCAGAGCGTGAGCTCCGGGGCCAAATCCATTCTCACGCTGTCTTGTGGCCTCGACACCTCCATCCGGGGAGATGGGGACCCGCGTGCTTGTTTGGGACGGTGAGTCTCGCACAGCCAGATCACAGGCGGCAGCCCCGGACGTGCTGTCAGGACAGAGGACTGCATGAGGAGGCTTCCGTCAGCCTCAACCCGGTCTGCCCACCTGGGCAGTGGACACTGTTCGTCTCCCTGGGAAACACGGGCGTCCTTCACTGAGCACGGAGCAGGAGAGACGGGGCCGCGCAGACACTATGTGCACGGGCTGAGGTCCTTGGACACCATCCCGTTACCTGACGGCACCTTTTGATGAAATCAAGTATACAATATGCTTTGCAAGTTGGATTAAAATATTGAGCCGCCATTGTGGTCTGCAAGGCATATTTGATCAGCGTGACAAAACAGAGTATACTTCACAGCCGTCAACACGTATATTCCTGGGGAAGTAATTACATGGTACCCATGGATGGGGCTTAGCACTCAACGCCACTGTTTCTCTAGGTCATGATGAAGACTGTGACATTGATATGCTGCTCTCCCCCTTCATGATACCAAATGACATTAAAAAAGAAGTTTGAAAAGTGTTTTAAAAACATGAATTTTTAAAGAGAGAATAGCACTTGTTAGATTAAAATATAACTGACTGGGGCACCTGGGTGGCTCAGTGGGTTAAGCGTCTGCCTTCAGCTCGGGTCATGATCTCAGAGCCCTTGGAGGGAGCTCTGCATTGAGCTCTCTGCTCGGCGGGAGCCTGCTTCCCCCTCTCTCTCTGCCTGCCTCTCTGCCTACTTGTGATCTCTCTCTCTGTCATATAAATAAATAAAATATTAAAAAAATATAATTGGCCTCTGTTTGACCAGCGTAGTACGAGACCTAGGAGCTGTGCTTGAAACCATTTGGAGAAAAATTGAAATGATCGTCCCATGATATGTTTCGTTCCATTAATTTCTTTTGGGGTTTAGGCCATTTCACCGACCCCAGATTTCCCTGCTCTGGGGAGGACAGAGAAGTCACTGTCATGCCGGATTCTCTGGTGCCTTCCCTGTTAGTTCTCAAGTGATGTTTGTGAAAGCAGCCTGGGTGGTGGGGCAGGTAAAATGTAGGCTCCCGCTCTGCTTTGCCACAGACGGGCCCCATGTCTATGGACAAATTACCCTTCTTCCCGCGGTCAGTTTTCAAATGTGTCAAGCTCCAGTAATGCGGCATCACCTTGCGAGACGGCTGTGAGAGCTGAGTGGGTCCGCGGGAATGACTGCATGGGAATGACCCTGAAGAGGCACGTGGAATGACTGACTCCGCTATGAATCCGAGTGAGTATCGGTGGTCCTGGGAGCTGTCATACGTGTTAGGGCTGCGTATCTGTGCAGACCCCACGTACCTGCCCTTGTGTATCTCATGTTCCTCTAAAGATAGACAAGAAAGCAGGAGAAATAAGTGAGATATTACTGACGGGAACAATCTCTAGGGAGAAGACAAAATGGATGTGGAAGTTATTGATGGGTAATGGGCCCCCGTGGATGGGCAGTCAAGGAAACCTCATAAAGAGGGAACCTTTAAACCAAGACATGAATGATGAGATGGCACAAAGTGACTGAAGGGCATTTTGAGTAGGAACTCGCAGAGCCGAAGGAATTGGGATGGGGATGAATTTGACTTGTTTTGGGAAAGGAGAGATGGCTTATGATCTCAAGGCTGGAACACCACACCTTGTGTGCAAGTCTGGGAAGGAGCTTCAGAAGCAGGCAGAAGTCGGCATGGCGGGGAGATGGAGTTCACTCTGGATGGGATGGGAAGGCATTGTGGTGTTTGAATGCATGTTTCGCGTTCAGATTTTTTGAACTGGCTGTGGCTGTGTGGAATGAGGGGACAGGAGAAGGCAAGTTGAGAGACGGGGAGGAGGGTGGTGGGTCTAGCGATGGAGGAGAGGACAGGGATTTAGGATTTACCGCAGGCTGGGCAGGACTGGCACAAGTGCTGGTGACTAGATGTGGAGCTGCTGGTGAGGAGGGAAGCGAGTGTGACCCCGTGGCTTGGAGTTTAAGACCTGGGGGGATGGGTGGCGCGCGGAGACCAGGGGTACCTGCTGCTCTTGTCCCTTTCATGTCCCCTGCTTCATCCCGGCACATGCAGCATCAACAGGGTGACGAGAACCCAAGCCTTCTTATATTAAGTTTGGAAGAAATTAGAGGCACTGAGGATAGACGGCATTTTTGGAACTGTGCTGTGAAGGGAGGGAGGGGGATGGAATAGCCGTTGCAGGAGAGGAGAGAGAAGTTTAGCCGTTGTTTACAACTACAGAAGTGACACCCTGTTGCTATGCTGGTGGGAAGACCCAGGGGTGAGGGGAAGTTTGGTCAGTGCTGAGAGGAGAGGCAAGTGTCCTGTGCTGGGGCAGGTAGGACCTCATGCCTGAGAGAAGGACCTGGGCTTTGCAACTGGAGGCTGGGTAAGGTGTGTGGGCACAAACGCAGATGGAGGATGGATGTGTTAGTGGGAGGCGGTGGGAATTCAATCCCTATTGTTTCTCCTTTCTTGATGAAATAGGAGGCCAGGTCAGCTGGGTGTACTCACAGCACGGGAGGTGTTGGACATTTCAGGAGGCGGACGGAGTTTTGAGGGAAGTGTCGAGTGTGCAGGAGAATACGATGCCATGGGGAGAACACTGGGACTTCTGGACAGCATTGGGGCGGTCTTGATGGCAGTGAGCTTGCAGTCGGAGCCAGTCAGTGTGGACCGTGTTTGTACAGTTACACTCAGTGACGGAGGCAGCGGACATAGCGCAGACAGAGAGCTGAACCTACCCTGGTTGTAATTTACCCGAACAGCCCAGCAAAGGTAGGAGGGACAAGGGAGCTGGGTGTATGCTGCACGGTGAGTGTTAAACTTAACAGAGGGCTTTACTTTGAGTAGGAGGCAGAGTGCGAATGCTCGGATGGGAGATAACCAAGCTGTGGCAACATCAGTGGGCTGCAGATGGCAGTGAGGCGGGGGATGTTGGGACTGGGGGAATGCAGGGATGAGCTAAAGACATTGGTCAGGTTGATGCTTGATCCCGAAATTACGGAGGGGCTACAGTGATTGGTGGTGACCTGTGCGGGCAGTGCCGGCAGGAGCGTGAAGGCGAGCAGGGTCACTGGAGGAGGGGGGGATCCCTGCAGGGAAGATGCTGGAAGTTCAGAGTCTGGTGGGGGTGGGAATACCAGAAAAGAAGTAAATCAGCCCATACTGGCAGGGTTGTCGCAGAACAGAACCCATGGATCTGTGCAATGAGGAAACGGGTGGCCCTTCCCTGAAAAGTCAGATCAACGCAGCTCTGAGGTTTGCTCGTTAAATGGTGCCTCCACACCCATCCCACCCAGCTGTACTCTCTACGTCTCAAAGACCTGGATAATTTCCAGGATGCTTGCACATCCCTCTGGAACTTCCCTCTGCGCTTGTGTGTGAATGCAGCTAGCCCAACCCCGCTCTCTTCCTGTGAGTGAGGTCACTGCCATGCTGTGAACTTCTGGGGAGTCTAGGACATCAGATTCTTGGGGTATCTGAAGACATGCTTTCTGGGCTTCGCTTCGACCCTGGCTCCTGTTCACCTATAGCTGACTCCCAGCCCTATTGCTCCTGCTTGGCCAAAACCCTCCACTGCCATTTCACCCACCCCTGACAAGACCCAGGGCATCAGGGCTTAGCTCATTTCCTAATCACTGCACATCCCCGTGTGTCTCAGATAACACTGTGCAGCAAATGGCTAACATTCCTAGAGTACGTGCCTCTGTCCAAAATTCTGTGGCTCCTTTCACTCCCTGAAGCTGAGGTGGGTCTCTGGCAGCTTAGCTGGGACCACGGGGTGAGTTAGTGTGTGGCCTGACACTAGAACTTTATTCTCCCAAATATGCTCCCTAAACCTTGTATCCTCCTTGACATTAGAAAATTGAACACCCCGTCACTTAAATGATGGCGATAAGTACGAATCCTGACACCAAGCTGCATTTTTCTGTGACTTTTTCATGAGCACTCAGGATGTCTGAGAGTGGCATTATGGGCCTCAGCATTTCACACTTAGAACAACAACAACAAAAAAAAGACAAAGGTATAATTTTTGCTAATGGATTATTCCACTTAACATATCTTTTTCTAATTATTTTGTTCATAAAACATCATTGCTCCAAATAATGACACGAGATTCCTTTCTGTGCAGGCTTGAGCAATTTGCCAAGCCATCTGGGCAATTGATTTAATTAGCGCCACAACTCCAACATGAACGAGGCCAGGGTGCATGGGAGCTCCTCCACCGTACTCAACGGATTACCCGTGTTCTAGCTGTGTTTGTGGAGCCAGAGGCTAGTGGAGGCTGGTGTACCAGTTACACAACGGGGGCATTTGATGCACTGTGAGTGGGTACACAGAGCAGCCCTGAGGGGAGGAGAATGTGGGAGGAGTGTGGGTGTGCTCCCCACTTCAGGATCCAGGATTATGACCTCACGTCTGATATGTCCTCAGGAGGCAGCAGTGCCTGTGGGAAAGGCCCAGTTTTTGAGTTGGACAGATGTTTGTTCACGGTCAGCAAATAGGAGTGGAAGGAGAATCGCAACACTGTGTAAAACCAGCCGGGGTAAAACCAGCAGGGGTACAGGGTCTGCTTCTAAGACAGATCTCGGGTCTAATAAGGAAGCATGTTTCAGAACCATGGACAGCGATCCCGCCGTCTCTCCCTCGAGCTCTCTTAAGTGGGGGTGGGGGGCGCTGGGACTCAGCAAACCTTCACAGGATGGATGAATGAATGTGTGGATGAATTAGATACACTGTGCCATATCTGTATCCAACAAACCATAACCTGAGGAGGATGAGCAGTGCCTAAAATTTGCCTTTTATGATTAGGGACACCCATAGGAACTGGGTTTATTTATTCATTGGAATGCTCAGTGTCCCAAAAAATATGTACTGAGTATCTACTGTGTTAAGGCTCCATTCTATGTGCTGAAAACACAGATGAAAACGAGAGACCAGGTCCCCGCTCTCATGGGGTTCACAAGTTCAGTGAACGAGACAGACACAAATTAAGGAAGCGGTAACTATATGAGGGGCCACTGCAAACTGTTTGAAAGAAAAACAAGGCAAAGGCAGGCAGATATCGAAGGAAGCGGTATTTTAAGGAGGGTGTGTCAGGCAGGGCCCCAGCAGGGTAGAGAGGGGAGCCTGAGAGTGTTTAAAGATGGCTAGTGGAGGGATTATTTGCAGAGCTGTGTGAAGGGTGAGGGAGCCCAGCAGCAATGACAGAGCTCTTGAGACTGGAAACAGCATTGGGACATTTACATCTTTAGGGCCAAGGAAGTAAAAGAAAAGAACAGTATTTCCAGGAACCAGTAAAAGCTGTAGCCATGGAAGAAAGTTTGCCCAATGGTGGCGATAGTCACATATCCATTGCAAGAGCCAATGAGAGGGAACAGGGGCCAGAGCTATGGAGCTCTGACCTGGCTCTCTTCCCTCTGCATTTCATGCTAGTGATGCGTTCATTGAACCCAACCAGAAGCCAAGTCTTTTGTCTTAACCGTTTGGAAGAATAGTCCCTATTTCTTGAGTTGGGGAATGTCTCAGGAGAGCTGTGACAAATCAAATATTTGAGCACACTCATTTCAAGCTCTCTGTTGGGAACGTTGGTGGCAATGTTGAGGGCCATAAGATCCACAGGTATAGAGGGTAAGAGAGGGCAGGGCTGGCGTTGTATACCTGGGAGTTAGTACAGAAATGGTATGTGAAGCTGCAGCACTACACGCAGAAATCACCTGGGAGATGAACATAGGCAGAGAAGGGAAGAGGTTCCACGTAGACCCTGAGAGCCAGCTGGATGGAGAGGGTCCTGAGCACAAGAGCAGGAGCTGGGATGCAGGAGCAGACCCGTGAGAGACCAGGACCTGGGAGCCCAGAGCTGAGGGGTAGGGGAGGAGGAAGTAACCAAGGCTGGAGGTGCGGGTGGGAGACTGATGAATGAGGTAAGAGCTGAGGAATGGACATAAATTTGGCAACAAGAAAAGGCTCCCCGGGGGTGCCTGGGTGGCTCAGTGGGTTAAGCCTCTGTCTTCGGCTCAGGTCATGATCTCAGGGTCCTGGGATCAAACCCCACATAGGGCTCTCTGCTCAGCGGGGAGCCTGAGTCCCCCCCAACCCCATGCCTGCCTCTCTCCCTACTTGTGATCTCTCTCTCTCTCTCTATAAATAAAAAGAAAGAAAGAAAGAAAGAAAGAAAGGACTCTCCTGACTTTGACAAGAGCAACAGAATAGCATTTCACTAATGTCTAAAATATCTGCGTGACAGAGCAGCAGGGCCCAGAGTCTTTAGGGTGGGTCCCCGAGGGGAACCTGGAAGGGTGGAAGGGATCCCTGCCCCACCACCTGCATGGATGGGGGCAAGCCTTGCTGAGACTCCCCAGAGCTCTCTGCACACTGTGATGGGTGTGCTAGCTCGGTTTCCCTCCCAGACCGCTGTGTCTTCTGGGGCCGCGTTCAGGAAGACCAGCAGCCACCCTCCAAGTGCTCACTGAACAAGGCACAGTTTGCTGCTGTTCCCAAGTGCAGAGAGCACCAGATCACCTTGGAGGTATTGGAATTTATAGGTTTGCATGCTGGTAATTATAAGGCAATGTCCACTTTCTCCTCATGGAAGTTGCTGGAACCTGTAGATGGACCGACGAGGAGCATCAGAATGTTCTGTGTGCCAGCGGGCAGGCACCCATGTCCAAGTCATGTCTTCTCATTTACTGATAAATCTGTGCACACGTGTGTCCGGTCCTCACCTGGGTTCGAGCAGGCGGGCAGGGGAGAGCTGCACAGGCCGGTGGCGAGCACCAGGGCTTGGCCTTCTTGGAGATTTCTTCCAAACCCGACAGATGGTGAGATGGGCCATTTGCTTCCCGAAGTGCCGTTCCTTCAAGGTCTTAAAATCAGGTGGTAAAATATATGGCAGCTTCTATCTTCTGCTTAATGAATCCGAGTTCATAAAAGGCCTGGGATGTGTTTAACCGCCAGTCATTCGGTGGTCAGTGACCAGCCGGGGCCAGTGGGGCATGGTCACCATTTCGAGGGTCAGGGGTCAAGGGAGCGGGGAGAGGACACACAGGGAGAGCGGAGGCCCGGACGGCTCCCTGGGACGGCTCTTTCTGCGGAGCCGTGTCATCTCCAGAGCTTAGGGGGGCAGAGCATCGGTGGCCACCTGGACAGGAAGCTGGGGACAGGAGCTTGGGCTGGGCTATAGAGAGGCTGGAAACCTGGGGAAGCGGTGGACCGTGCAGCCCAGCGGCAGCCCGACAATGAGCCCTGATCGTGAGTCCGGAACGCGTCAGCAGATGCGCACCAGCAAAGAGCCTCCCCCATGCTCCTCTTTCTAAGGAGCCCCTGAACCAGCTGTGTGTGGGCAAGACGCAGCTGTACTGCTTCTCGCTCTTGACAGAGAGAGAAGTGGGCCTTTTTGGGCATTGTCCCCTGCACAGAATTCCAGGAGAACACAAGCGTGTTAATTAATAAAGTCATGTAATTCCTCCAATAATTTCTGGAAAACTTCCCTAAGTCCCCACACATAGTCATCTTTAGAAGCAAGTATGACCTAAAATTTCTGGTTCTCCAAAGACTAAATTAACATTTCCTGCATGGTTCCTTGGTAAGGAAACAAGGGAAATGAATGAAACGCCTGGATGGGATTGGCATCTTGGGGGGGTTGTGGAGGAGGCGGGCCTGCACCAGTGCGGGCTCTGAATTCTGTCTCTTCCGTCAGCTCGTCCTGGATTCTCGGCCTGGGTACCTCCCACTGGGAAGTGTGGAGAGACCCCGGGAGCAGGCTCCAAGAGGCTTCGCCGTCCTGTCCCGGCAGGATTCCACCGTGGCCATTCTTCCATTCTTCCGACGTTCCTCCCAGCTTTCTCCCCCAGGCCTGCCCCAAGCCCCTGCCATCTCTCCCCCTGCCCCCCTACACTGAGCACTCTGCCCCCTTGCAGAGGAAAGCTAGACTGTCCATTTTAAACCCTGGTCCTTGGCAGAACCTCATCATCCAGGGGAAGAATTCTCCAACCCATGGGCTTGTGAGGAGCTGAGAAAACCTTAGGTCCTTCTGCTCCCGATGCCAGAACTTCTCCCTGGTCAGACAGCCCCATCCGACGGACAAAGCCCAAGGAACAGTAGTAGTTGGAGTTGAGTAGTAGTTGCAAAGATATCAGGGGTCAGAAGAACCTGGAGAAATGGAGATATGTTTGTTTCTGCCGGTCTCAGAGTCCAAACCATCAAGATTCGACCAACCCACACACATGACTGCTGCGAGACCGCAGACTTGTTGGAACCCGGGTGGGATCCTGGCCCATGGGTGTGGCCGGGCCCTCTCAGTTTGCCACGTAATGGCCAGAATCAGAAAGACCAGGTCGGCAGGACAGCTGGAGAGAACAGGCAAAGGGACAACGTGGCAGAATATTGTTAGAGGAGGATATGAAAAACAACTATAAAACTAGGCCTCCTAAAATGTGAGGCCTTCTGGGGCTAGCAGACCTTCCTATCTCTAAGGACTATGGCGGCATCTGATGGTGTGGAGATGCGGTCCTAGTAAATGGGGCGCCCTGAAAAGCCCGCAAAGGAACCCAGCAGGACTTCTGTTCAGGGTCTCAGGGACGGTCCACAGGACAGTGGGTGGCCTCCAGTGGCCCAGGACTCACCCAACCCACAGCCCATCAGCCAGAAATCTGTCCTCGGAGGTGATGCTTTCCCGACCTGGACAGAGCAGTCGCTGACTGGGGACGCAGGTGGTAGTGACCCAGGCAGAGGTAGCTGGCACCGTTGGGCTTTAGGAGAAGCCCCTGCTCTGTGCCCCGTGCTGCCTGTCCCAGGACGGGCTCCATGAAGCGCTGGGCTTTGGACACACTGCTCCGCCGTCCGGCTTTGTTTCTTCCTTGGTTCCCATCTGAGTCTGAGGCAGAAGCTGGTCTTGCCGTGAGGGCCAGCATGGGGGTTGGGTTCAGGGTCATGCGTGTGTCTTGCTCTGATGACAACTGTGTGATGCCTGTCCCGGGGTCTGGGGGTGACTGGCCCTCGGCTCTGCACCTGTTCCAGCCGTGTCCTCTTGGCCCCCTGCACGTAGAGGCTTTACTTCTTCCATCTTCCTGACTCTTCTTCAGTGGCTCCTCCTGTCCCCTCAGGGCCACTCATGTGCTGGAAAAGGACATTCTCTCCAAAACCGGGCCCCACAGGTAGAAGTTTGAGCCCAAGTGGGTTGTGAAACTCCAGAGCGCCCCACGATGTGTTTATGGCCTGGCACACTCTCAGTCAAGGGCAGAGGCATCCCACGGGCTGTGGGTCTGGCTGTCTATCCTTGCTCAACCCCCGCTCGTCTGCTCCGATGAAGCCGGGCTCTGTGCCTGGGTGTGTCCGAAGGCTGGGCCCAGGGGCCTGCACGCCAGCTCCGTGAGTGCGTCCGTTCTGATGTGAACCAGTGCCACCAAGTTCCTGGGGGCGGAGTCTGCTTCTTCTGTTCCGTAGCCTCCTTCTCATCCTCCTGACCACCCTCCCCGTGACATCGCCATCCCCAGCTGCCCAGGGCTCCGCATACTGCTTCCCCCAAACGCTTATCGTGCCCGAGACAGCTCCAGATGTCCCCTCCCTCCCTCCTGGAGCGCATCCCAAGATTTCAGGAGCGGCAGGGCTCAGACAGAGCACAGCAGCTGAGATAACCAGGGAAACCAGCCCGAGAGACGCTCACCTGAGCAGAGAAGCAGGTGAGTCTGCTCTTCACAGAAGTCCGATGCCTGGTGTGCTCAGGAGCTGCATTCCCTTTGAATAACACCGCGGTCCACCCCCCTCTTCTGCCTTTCCAGGTTTGACCCACAGCCTTTTCTGGCCTCCATGAGGCCTGCCGGGATTGACCCCCACCGGTGCACGTTCCAGCAGCTCCAGCGTCTGAGGCAGCGGTCAGCAGTGGCATTCTGTCCTCGCTGCCCACGGACGCCGGCTCCTCACTGCCGTGGGCCTTCGTGTGCAGGAGCGGGGTCAGCACAGGATGGCCTGGGGGCCGAGCCACACCTGCCTTTGTCAATCAGGTTTTACGGGAACACAGTCTGCATGCTGTGTGCTGGCTTTCACACCACAAGGCAGAGTCCAGTGGTTGTAACAGAGCCAATGCGGCCCTCAAAGCCTAAACGAGTTATCATCAGCCCTTTATAGGAGAGGGTTGTCTACTCTGGTTTCAGGGCACGCTTCTCCAATGAAGTGTGCTTATAAAGCCCTGGGAGTCTTATGGACACGTTAGGTCGGGGGTGTGCAGGGATCCTGCATTTCACCCCCCCCCAAACACAGTGTTAAGTGGCAGGTGTCTAAGCAGTGGTTCCTGCTCCGGCTTCACATCTGAATCACATGCTCAGGTCTCAGAAAAACAACTCAAATCAACGCGATCAGATTCGGTGGGGGTGACACATGAGTGCCCGTTCGTGTCTTCCAGGGTCTCCTTGTGCACTGGGGGTCGGACAAGTAGGAGTAGCCAGCACCTCTTGACCTGCCAAAGGGAGTTCTAAAATCTGCGCCCCTCCTCGTCACACTGTGGCCTTTCCCGTGGAGGGGTGGTGTCTCGGATTCCAGGGGGCCCTTGGGACGCTCTTGGGGGAGCGAGGGCACATTTCGGAGAGAGCAGCACATCTCTGGTGGAACGCAGGCTGCCCCTCGCACTTCTCTGGCTCCTTGGGCCCGTTGCTGTGACGTCCTGTGTCCAGCAGGGTGGCCTTGGGTGTGGACCCTGCCACTCTGAACACGGGCACATGCGGCTGAGTAAGACACTCCCCGCAGCACGTGCGAGCTGGGACGCTCCTCCAGACGTGGCCGGAGACGTGCGCGACCTCAGCCACACCGGGAAGCCACTCTAGTGCGCTTGGCCACAGACAAGCCAGAGTTCTAAATCCACTCAGGAGGAAGAAGCCCGGTGTGGTTTTTCTTCCACTTTCTTAAAATTAAGTCTCATCAGCCACACTGATGGTGCAAGTGTACGGACAAGTTCCTGGCAGGCTTCCCCCCATCACCGAATGCCCGGCCTCGGCGGAGGCTGAGGAGATGTGCTGAGTGTTCCCGCCCCGGCACAGGCCATAATGCAGTTATCGCCTGCAGAGGACTTCAAAGCAGTATGGCAAGAAAATATTCGGGGACCCGGTTCCCACCTTGGTACCCACCAGCTCTTTGTCAAATGGGAGAGTGTCTCTCAGCTGACCAGACGGGACCGGCCCATGACCAGACAGGACCGGCCCATGACCACGGTGACAGGGACAATCTTGGACAGTCGGATCCTCCCGTCCTTTTGTGTTCCCGAACGTGGCATTCCACAAAAAGCACCCTTCCACATACGACTTGGAGGAGACGCACAGATGCCCCCGTCTACCGCATCACACCCCATGATCAGCACACCACCTGTCCCCGCTGGCCCGTCTGGACCGCATACCCATTAATTGGATCGGACCAAGGTTTAACCAGGTGTGAGAACTCATCCAGAATTGGTGTGAAGATTATTTTAAGCTGAAGACATTTGAGAGTCAAGTGATCTGGAAAATCGCCTCCTCACAGCTTCCCCTATCGGACTAGAATCAGCGACTTGTGGAAGGCGGCATCACATCCTGGGTCAGGGTGGGTCTGCTTCCGGGAGAGAGGGCAAGCGCAGGCCCGCCGCACATCCCCTCTCGGGGGAGATTCATGGCCGTGAGAAGGACGGAAAGACCCCTTACAACTGGATGAACAAACATATCACAAAATGTTTTATTTCTCATTTGTTCTCCTAAAATCCACTTGTCTTTCCTAAAAACAAACAAACAAACAAAAAAACCTCTATTTCTTCTTGCTGTGACAACCTTTTGCTCTCCCCGCCCCCGCTCTACTGAGTTAGGTATATAAGCCCCGAATTCTAACCCTGTGCAGACTCCTCACTGCACATGCCCAGCGCATGTTTGTAAATAAACCTTTTCTCCTGTTCATCTGACTTTTGTCAGTTTAATTTACAGGCCCCAGGTACAGAATATAAGAGGGTAGAGGAAAAGCTTTTCCCTCCTCAGCACGGAGTTCTGTCTTTCTTCCAGGCCTTGAACTTTGGGTAATGGTTGAACACAGCCTCTCCTTAATAGCTGCTCCTGGACCATCCCCTGACCAGCTGTCCCTTCCGCTGTCCGACCACACCACCCCCACACCCAGCTCTTTGTGGCCTTGGTGAATCCTCCCTGGAGAAGAACATCTGGGGCACCTGGGTGGCTCAGTTGGGTAAGGGTCTGCCCTTGACTCAGGTCATGATCTCGGGGTCCCGGGATCAAGCCCTGCATCGGGCTCTCTGCTCAGTGGGGAGCCTGCTTCTCCCTCTCCCTCTGGGTCTCCCCTTATTGTGCTCTCTCACTCTTACTTTGCATTCTCTCTCAAATAAATAAAATTGTAAAATGAAAACCCTTTTCTACCTGGCCTTTGAGAGTCCTGCAGACCTCATGGTCTGAGTATCTCCCTATCAGCACACGCCCTTCTCGCTACTGCGGTAACGCACCTCCTTTATTGCAATGATGCCTGGGGCGCAGGCATCATCCTTGCTAAGGTCTGAGTTCATTCCTCTTCGCCAGCGGTCAGACACCCAGCCTGGCCTGACCACCACACCAGCGACGTGGTCTGGGTGGCTGTGCGGCAGTGTGCTACCCCGCGTGGCTGGCCCAGAGCTTGGGTTCCAGCCAGCAGAACGGGAAGTCCTCCAAACTCCCTGAATCGGGTAGAATGTGGGGAATGCAATGCTCAGTTCTGTCCTCCTGCACCGAGTGACAGAAACTGGGCCCCGTGGGACTCAGCTTGGCAAACGTGCTCATGAATGCTTCGTTAATGTGACAACCTCAAGCCCCTGGGACCGAGGCCAGCAGGGGTGCGGCAGGGCGGCTCATTGTCAGCAGCAAGTATGACAAGGGCTGCCCCCGCCGAGCTGCACACGCCCGACGTGCGGGAAGGGTGCCTGTGAACCTCTTTAATGTCCCCTGGAACACGCGCCCTGTCATCCTGCGTCTGGTCTCTGCGGGGAAGGGCAGTTTTGATTTCCTGGGTCTCTCCCCTTGTACTTCCGGCTTCACGTTAGGAAACCCTCCAGGGCTCGAACAGGAGACGGTTTGAACACTACAAGAGCGGGCTTTCGCAAACACGTCTTCCAAATTTACATTTTCAGGTTGAGGAGGCCTTGCCATTCCAGCCTTGCCTGGAATCGTGAGAAAGCTGGGGCTCCGCGGCACAGGCCGCCTCCCCGGTGTGGGGTGTGCCCCACGCAGCCCTGCCCGGCTTGATCGGGCTGCCCGGACACTGCGGAGCTCATGGTGTGGGGTTCAGACTTTCTGTGGGGACCTGGAGACCGGAGAGGCTGGCAGGTGTGAATGTCTCCCGCAGAGGCAGACGCTGACTCACTCGGGGCGTCGCCAGCCCCATCCCTCGCCCGGAGAAAGACGAGAAACTCTTGACACGGAGTGCAGACAGGTGCCTGGGAGCGGGCCCCATGGCTGTCAGGCCTCGGTGGCGCCCCCCGAGCCCTTGCCCGCGCCCTCGCTGCCTGTCGCTGCTGCTCTGGACATACTGATGGCGGGACTCGAAGGCGGAGCTCGTTAACCAAAGAGACTGGATCTGATCTTCCGAGTTGTGCTCTGGCTTTGACTTGCTTGGGGGAGAAACAGCTCCTCCTCATTTAAACTTTAAAGAGCAAATAGAGAACATCTGATGTCTTTGCAGGTTCGAAATAAAAATGTTTGAACATACGGACGTGTCAACCTCACATGTGAAAAGTGTTGCATACATCACACACACGCACACACACACGCGCGCACACACACACACGCACACACACACACACGCACGCACACACACACACGCGCGCACACACACACACGCACACACACACACACACACACGCGCGCACACACACACACACACACGCACACACACGCACACAAACGCGGGCGCGCGCACCTCGAGCCTGTGAGCGAATCACTTCTCTATTCATGTTCCTCGACTATGATCCAGGCTGTGCCTCTCTACTGGTGACACAGCCACCGGCCGTGCGGACGGTCGCGGGGGCACTTCCCTCCGGCCAGCTCGGCGCGGGGAAGGTCAAACCTCTGTCAGAACCACCCACACGGGCCATGTGATTTATGATCAGATTAAATCCTTAATATCTGTCCAGTCGCCCTATTGAGATGTTGCATTTGCCTACGGAGTTCGGGGTTGTTTCTCAAACACACCGTTCCATCTCCGAACTGTGAAAGTGTAGGACGGACCCTTCCTCGGCAAGGCCCCGGCAGACCCACAGAACGCGCCGGAGAGCAGCTTCGTCCGGTCTCCGGCATCATCGCGCCGGCAAGGCTGCAAGGGTAGGTAGGATTTGTTTGTCAGGACTGATGGGACGTGAGCATCACATCCCGAACTCTGATCACACAGAAGCCGACGGCATTAGCGCGAGTGAATGACAGGCTCTTCCATTTGCTTCCACGGAGCAAGTGTGCGGCTACATCCTACTTGCCAAACAGTCAGTCCCAGGCCGCGGTGCACAAGGCAGACGTGCCTCTGCCCCCCAAGCAGCCGTGGCTGAGCTGAGACGGGGAGCCTGGCCGCCGCTGAGCCTCGGGTGTGGCCTCCGCGTCCGTGAGGTCTGGTCCCGGCAGAGACCTGGAGAAGGTCTCGGAGTGACAGCCGGCTGCTGTGTTCACGGCGGAAGCGAGACAGTGTGGTGCGTGTCCAAGGAGGCCGAACGGGGAGCTGGGCATGGTCAGGACCCACGTCATGCAGGGCTTGTGTGGGCACGTGGGGCCATGGGGGCTGGCTGGGGGTTCCACCTGGAGCACAAATCAGATACGGAGGAGTCCTACTCTTGCCTAACATACCGATAGAGGAAAATGTTGGGATGCGTAAATAAATCCATGTTCCTTACAGAAGAATCCTACCTATCGTGTGTGGATTCCTGCCCCCAGGAGGTGGAGCTGAGATCCCCCCACCCCGGGGCCTGGGGAGCAGTAACTCCTGGCAGACACCCCCTTCATAAAGGTCAAGGTGCTCACCTGTGCTCACCACGTGGGTATCACGCCTTCTGAGACGCTGTGACGAGATGGGCATTTCACGTCCGTGGGGGCCCTTCCCCCAAACCAGTGACCCCAGATCAGTCATCACGATGACATCGGATGAACCCAACCAGGGCGCAGAGCACGGATGCCCGTGAGGATCTTCCTCCCAAACTGCTGAGGTCAGAAAAACAAGCAGTGACTGAGAAGGTGTCACAGGTGACGACTTACTGTGGGGTCCTCAGCGGGGTCCCGGGACAAGGGAAGGACCCTAGTGGGAAAACCATCAATGCAAATGAAGGCTTCGCTGTGTTAATTGTGTCGTATCCACGTTAGTTTCTTAGTTAAAAAGCCTTACTCTGTGTTGCATGTTAGCGTAAAGGGAAGCTGAGGGAGCTCTCTGTTATATCTTGGAAAATGTAGAATAGTTCCATGAGATTTTAGACCCTGATCAAATGTGCGAATGACTCCACACACGGTGCATTTGCCCAAATCAGGGGGAGGAGGCTGGCGGCCCTGGGCTCTGGCGTAAAGGTGGAATTTGCAATGCACAACTTGGTAATATTCACCAATCAATACCTACAACCCCCATCACCGATTTCTACTGATTATCAAGAAATTCTTTCTCTAAATGCGACAGTGATGGCAGCTCGCTGGTGTGATGGAGGTGACATTTGGGCCACTTGACAAGGACGAGGCCTCAAGTCTGTGATCAGCTCCGTGCTCAGCTCACAGCAACACATGGACTGGCCCCGAGCAATCCCTCCCCAGGCCGCCTGTGCGTGGCCACCGGTCGGAGATGCCTCCTCCTTTGTTCTGGACGGAATCAGGATGACCCCGTCCTCTTTCAGCTTCCTGCTTCACATGAACGAGAATTCTTCAAAATGAAATGCAAGAGATTCTGTCCTAGTAGCACAAACTACATTCACTTCAGTCGAGGAAGTGCCCAGCGCCCATACCACGCACTCCTGCTGCCTCCCAAGGTAACGCCACGCCTGCCCTCGGGTACCGTCTGGCCCCGGGCTTGCTCCCACAGTCGCCGGGCGCACAGCTGTCCCGCAGGTCCTGGTCCCTCGGTGCACACGCGTGGTGCAGGCATGGCGCAGGGCCAGATGCCGGGGACACTGTTGTCCTGACTTTCCAGAGGAAGGAAGTGAGCAGGAAGAAACCGTTCTTCATAATCCCTTAGATGTCTTAAATGCTGGGCCAACAGGCATTACACTGCAGGAACGTGGCCTCTCGCAAAGGTTTATGGACGTGGAGGGACATTTATATAAAGCAGCTGTAATTTAGAAAGAGGCTAGCAATCTTATAGTTATGCATGCTATCGGGCTTGGGGAAGGAGTGAGTATCTGACCTGAGACCACACAGCTTATGTGTGTATCTGGGATTCGGGGAGTGAGCCCGCAGCGCTTCGTGGCTCCCTGATGGCTGGGGATGCAGGGCGCGGGGACCAGACCGGCTCCTGCCCTGGGGGTCCTGCTACACCAGTGCTAAACCACAGTCTTGTGCCTTCCAACAATGTGCTGGAGGTCAGAAATCCACTGTGGGACTCATTGGGCTAAGGTCCATGTCCGTGGTTGCCTCTGGAAAGCCCCCAACAGGCACCACCTTGTTCCCTGTCCCTGACACTTGGGCCCTGCCTCCCATGTCACACTGGCTAGCAGGGAGCAGCGAGTCATCTGCCTTCCCTGTCCCCTCTGCAAAGACTGGACACAGAGGGCCCTGCCTGTGGCCGCAGGGCTCAGCTTGGCCTTTGCACGTGCCTCTGACATCACATGCCCTGCCCCTCTCACGGCTAGGAGCGGGGAGGCAGTGGTGTGGGGAGGTGTGGACAGGATATACAGAAGCCCCCACTCTTACCCACCTTAAGCCTGAAACCGCACACGGGACCAAACATACACAGTGTTTTCTCCTGTACAGAAACACTTATGATAAACTTCAATTTATAAATGAGACACAGCCGCAGAGTGATGATAACAAATAATAAAGCAGCACACTTAGAACAACGTAGTGGAATAAGCCTTTTGTGCATGTGGCCTCTCACTCAAATATCTTCTTGTCCTCACCCTTCTGTCAGATGATGAAAGGTCTGAGTGGTGAGATGAGGGAGGTGACAGGGTGTCAGGATGGAGCACAAGGCTGCTACTGAGTCAACAATGTGTCAGAAGGAGGGTCATCGGCTTCTGGACGGCGGTGGACTGGTGGGGCGGGGGAGCTCTGACAATGTGGACTAGTGGGGCGGGGGGGCTCTGACAATGTGGAAGGCCACCATACTTGGCCTGGGAGGGAGCTGGTGATGGGCTCCTGGATGCGGTGGCCGAGGAGGCAGGGAGCTGGGACTCGGGGTCTGTGCCCACTGCAGGGGTGCGATGCTGCCGCCCCCAAGCAGGAGCGGGGGTGGGGGCAGGAAAGGTGGTTTCAGCTGCCTCTGCGGTTCCACAGTGTCTGTGGGCAGTTCTTAGAGGTTTGGGGTCTGTTGGAAACAAAGGGGATCTTGCCTCTCTGCCCAGATCTCCAAGGGGTGAGCTCGGGTGCTGGGCTGAAGATGCTGGGAACCGGGGGTGTCTGATGGGGCAGGAGAGGACACATCTGGGAAGGGTGTTCAGGGGCTTGGATCCTGGGCTGGAAGTAGGAAGTTCCCTTGGGCCATGAGAAAGGAGCACCTGCTGCTCCAGCCAGGTCCAGCAGGCTTGTCGGGAGGAGCCCCCGGGGTAGGCGTGAGCAGGGGAGTCACTGGAGGGAGCAGGGGTTCTTCTCGCTCTGCCACCAGGCTGGGGCTCCTCCGGACCCGCCCCTGAGGATCCAGCTCCAGTGATGTTCCCATAAAGGCCTCAGGGCACTGCCTGCCTCTGGAGCCTTCCAGGTCAGTCACAGAGAGAGCACGGTGTCGGTGGAGGGCCACGGAATCGGGGATGGGAGCTCACCCCCTGCCTGCAGGCAAGGGCGCTGGGGGCAGTCTCGTGGGGCTACAGGGAGGATTCACTCCTGTTTGGCCTCCCAACTTTTTCCATCCGGGGCCCAGGGAGCCTGCACCATCTCCTGGGTGCCCAAGGGGGGACGGGCCCCTGCTGGAGAAGCTCACAGCCCCCCACAGTTTGGACTTTGATCCCAGCCAGCAGCGGCCCCAGGGGGATATACCAGGAGAGGAAGGCTCTGTCCTCACCAATGCTGTGGACACCCGCGGACGGATTTACGACCATGCCACCTGCTGATGGAGGGCCTGGCTCTGTCTCCCGTGTCATTACCACCCTCCTTACGGTGGCTCGGCCCTGACCCTGGCTTCATGCATCACGGTCTGGAAGCTGCTTCTCTCCGCTCAGGACAATAGCACAGACAGGTGAGGACACATGGCTGAGTTTGGCTCCCAGCTGTGTCCCCCCCCGAGTTTTGTTCTGCATGGGGGCATGGGTGCTGCATTCTGGGGGCCTCCCAGAGGCACAGCATCCAAGCGATCATATCATTGATGGTTTGCAGTCCTTCTGGTGGAAGGGGGACCCGTGACTGTCATCCCAGTGGCTTGCACGCCTGGGATTGCAGTCATATGTGTCCAAGGAATCCTGCCAACTATGGACTTGGGAGATGAGAAATGTGCCGTCCTTCTTCTGGGAGGCAGTGGGGTGAAAACAGACCCCATGGACCTAGTCGGCCCTCCGTGCACTCCTGCGTGGATGCCGACCGGTGCTCAGAGGGGAGGCATGAGCCAGTGAGGGATGCCTGAGCCCTGGGCGCCAGCCTGGGCTCTATCCTTCTTCCTGGGGTTCTGTGCAAATGTATCCACCACCTCAACTCCACACCCAGCTCATGGCAAGGGCTCGGTAGGAGACCTGAAAGGAGCGTCCCCTCCATTCCCAGAGACTCAGACTCCAGAAACAGGACTGTAAAGTCTGTGGGAAATGCAGAACAAAAAACAGCAAAACCCCACAAAACAGGGCAGGACTGTAAGCAGCGATCTGTAGGAACACACGTAGGAGAGCCCGTGTGGACGGGATGCGGGTGTGCGCTCACACGGGCCCGCGCGTCCGCTGACAGTGGAAGGGCCCGTCGTCCTGCCTCCTCTCCTCTCATCGGGTCGCCGGCCGTGCTGGTCCCCATGTGGTGCTGTCAGTGGTATCCCGGAGGTGAGCTCCTGAGAAAATGAGTCTAGACTTAACGGATGAGTGTGTGGAGAGAAAAGGGAAAATGGATTCACCTCATGAAGGCAACACGCCTGTTCCATTTTAAAGCCTCCGTGTGGGGTTGTGGGCCTGGCCAACTAGGAAGGAGCGCCTAGCTTTCCTGACCCTCTGACCGAACCACATAAAGCAAACCTAGTTCCAGTCACACTAATTATTTTTTAAAGATGTTGTGTAGCTTCAGGTCAAGTAAAACACTCTTGCATTTGGGAAGGTCTTGGCAACTCTCGTTCACACTCACCCAGCGTGGGCAGATGTGCTGCGCACCCTCCCCAGGGCACCTGCGAACGTGAGAATTTGTGCAGATAAGTCTGCCTACACCTTCTGATGTCATTTGCAACAAATGACGTCCAGTGGCCTTTCTGTGGGGGTTTGCGTCCTTGTGCTGCTTCATGTCCAGTCTGAAGCAGGTGGAACACGGCAGGTGCACAGCACCTTTAAACAGACTTACTTTGCCTGCGCGAGATTCGTGGATTCCCTTTTCATTCACTCATTCATTCATTCACTTATTCGTTCGTTCGTTCATCTGCTGTGTTCTCCCTGTGGGGGTGAGAAAGCGGCAGTCTGAGACCACTCCCCGGTGTGGGTCCTTTCCCAAGGTCCTCAGAAGGGGTCTGGCCATACACGGGTCCCCGTTGTCATCTATTTTCCCGAACTTCGTAAAATCAGACACCGCATGTCGTGGCTACCTTCCCGGCTTACATGCTCATCGGGTACAGGACGGTGGGCCTTTAGGGGGTTCCCGAAGCTGGGGATGGGTTTCTTGGACTGTGCTGACGTGACCCACAGCCCCAGGTTTTGTGGGGTCAGACGGCAGTGCTCGAATGGCCTCTGCAGTGCCTGCCGTGTGGTGGGGACGCTCCACACGCCTTCAGCCCCATAATGGAGAGCCTCGCTGGGCCCCGCAGGTGTGTGCAGCTCATCCTGGTGTCCCTCCTGGCCCCTGAGCACGGTCCTGCCTCTGCGAGTCCTGCGGCTGCTGTGACAGAGGGCCACGCGCTGGGAGGCTCTCAGCAACACGCATTCTCTCTGTTCTGCGGCTGGAAGTCCAACATCAGCATCAATCGATGGGATGAAATTGAGGTGTCCTCCGGGCCCTACTCCCTCTGGGGGCCTTGGGAGAAATCTTCCTTACCCCGTCTGGCTCCTTGTGGCTGCTGGTGTTCCTTGGTTCCTTGGCTTGTGACCACATCACTCCAATCTCCGCCTCCGTACTCACATGGCCTCCCCTTCTCTGTTTGCCAAAACCCCCTCGGCCTCGCTGCCATGCAGACACGAGACTACACTCAGCGCCCACCCGCGCAATCCAGGGTCACCGCCCCAGCTCTAACCCTGAGCACCACAGAGAGTAACATCTGCAGGTTCCAGGTACCAGAACCCGATCCCTTTGGGGCCATTTCTCAGCCTGACACTCCATCCTGCCTGGCGGCGCGGGAACTCCCGCCTCTGTCCCCTCCAGGACGGCCTGGCCCGGGGCATGTTTGCCTAGGCTCTTAGTATTTCTTGCTGGTTTGATAGGAAATACTGAGAGTGGCTTATCAGGAAAGTCATTGATGCACCTGGCACAACATCTTTGATACTAGCAAGCCTGGTTAGCAGGGAATATTAACTCAAGAAGGAATTCTTTTTTATTCGTGATTTTAAAAAAGCTGAAAATGCCCTGAAATCTTAAGAAATAAATTTCACGGATTTTTTTTTCTCAATCTAACAACAACCTTAAACATTTCCTTGGCACTGCTAAGTAGGATCTATGCAGCAGAAGGACAGTCCTAAATAACAGAATTACAAATAACGGGGAAACATACTGGAGGAAAATGTTAATTACCTTTCTATTCTATTTATGGGAAAGTGGTATTATAAAATGCCATCTGTATTAGTCTGAATTAGTCCGCTCAGGGGGCCGTAACAGACCACCCCCTAAACCTGGGAAACTTAATCTCCCCGTCCTGGAGGTTGAAAGCCCAAGACCAAGGTCCTGGCAGGTTGGCTTCAGGCAAGGACCCTCTTCCTGTGGCTGCCTTCTTGCCATGTCCTCACGTGGCCCTTCCTGGGTTCAAGATGTCTTGAAGTGTCTCCGTCCAAGTGTCTCTGTCCACTCTGTCCACTGTCCACTGTCTCCGTCCAAGTGTCTCTGTCCACAGACGCCGATCCTACTGGACAACGGCCCCACCCTTATGACCTCGTTTACTTCAATTACTTCCTTAGAGACCCCGTCTCCAAACACAGCCACGCTGGGGGGATTAGAGCTTTAACATCTACATTTCGAGGACACAAACCTTCCGTCCCTGAAACCAGCCCATGAAGAAGCAGTGCAATGGGCTGAACCCACAATGTAAGGTCAGAGAGCGCAGACAGGTATCAGGGAGCTAATTAGTGCTAATTTTTCCGAGTTTTTCATGTTTATATTCGTCAGCTTTGTAATTTATAACTTATTATGATTTCTTCTCTTATGCTAAATAAACACTTGTTTATGTCTGCGGTTTTGAATGTGTAACTGTATTCTTTTTCTGAGAGAAAGCTGCAGCCGCAGACTCTTGAAGCCTAGGGGGGTTGGGAGCAGGTGCGGTGGGCGGGCGGGGCTGGTGTCCGAAGGGGCCGGTGATGGTGCTCTAGGAGCCCCCCAGCCAGGGCACGACTTCCCCCACAATGTGACTGTTGTGGGGCCCTGCCTCCCTGAGGGTCCCGGGAAGTTCCCCAAACGCTGAGTCATAGAGCATGGCCAGTAGTGGGCACGAGGGGTACCTGGGCAGGTGTGTGGTATATGCACAGGTACGGCCCCCAGGTGAGGTGAGTCCCCCCAGCTGGGTCCTGGGGAGGCTGTCAGAGTAGGGAGGGTCCTGTGCATGAGGGGATAGGGACCCCAAGATCCAGGCCTGCTACCCAGGCTGAGCTGCTGGGTGGAGGGGGCCATGGAGGGAAGCTCTGGCCCTTTGCTGGGGTCCAGGCTCCCCTTGAAGGGATGGGCCATGTGGGCCTAGCAAGGACTGTCTTTAGCTTCCTGACATGTGAGCAGCCGCAAATACCCTTGTTGCTCCTGGGAATCCAGGGAGATGCGGAAGGAGGGGTGCGCCGGTGGAGAAAGCGCCCTGGGTTATGATCTGGTTAGAAGGGGACCAACAGAGATAAGAGGCCAGGATTTCCAGGAGGGGCCGGCTTCCTCCCTAGAAGGAAGAACCTCTGCACCAGCCTCCTGCGGAAGTGCTCACTGGGCCCACGGATGCCCCAAATCTCACATGGGATGGGGGCTCCCTGTCTGCCTGGAGACAGAACGTGGGCTCCCAGTGACACCGGACCCTGTGGCTTTGCCACCAGGGCCCACCGGCCCGTGGAGGGTGTGGGGACCCCTGGGATCCCGAACGCACTGGCAGTCTCCAGGGGACGAGAATGCTCACAGTGGGCCTCGGGCTCATCCCAGAGGTAAGCGTGACGGTCACCCTCCTGGCTCAGCGTGGGCAGGTGCCTCACGTCAGGTGCGTGAGGCTCTGGTCTCCTGCTGGGCTGCGTGAGCCGGATAAAGGGACGTCTGCCTGTTCTCATAGGATGGCTTAGGCTGAAAATATCAGGGGTTCAGGCAGGGTCTCACTGCTGTTTCCTCTGCCATCCCAGAGATAATCCCCTTGTCTTGTCCTCTCCTGAGCCCGAGGGCCTGGCTGCTGGGACACCACTCCCCTGTGCCCCTTTGACGTCACCCGGTGGGAGATGAAGCGGAAAACGAGAGGCAGCGGTGCACCCGGTGAACGCCTCTTGTGGTTACTTCAGCATAGCTGCAGAGCAGGGAGAAGGGGGGAGGGGTGGGTTCCCACGTGCCGCACCCCCGAGGCAGCACGCGGCACCCTGCTCTCCCTCCATGGCCGAGGGCGGCACGGGGCGCCCCCCCACCCCAGCTTCTCCTCCCTGTCTCCGACGTCTGCACTTCTGTTCGTGCTTGCGCCGTTTCTTGGGTGACGAGCTTCCTCACGAGGGTAATGCTGGAATCTGTGTCTGCGTATTGTAAAAATTATAACTCGAGAATCAGTTGCATAAAATATAAAAAATGTATTTACAGCGGAGCTTGTGTATTACCATTACAGTTTCATCTGGGGAAATAGGTTTAAGCATTATCATCATGTAAAAAAAATGGATTTCATTTCTCCTTATTTACAGTGCACAGTTCATTGGTTTTTTAAAAAAAGAAATAAAACTGTGGCGTGAATTCAGATCTGTTTACCTCTAGAAACTTAGCTTGGACAAAAGAAGAAACGATTGTCAGAAGATGTCAGTGGAGAAGCCGCTGCTGCTCAAATGAATGTCACGTAAATAAGGGACAGGGTTTCTCGTGTTTGTTTATGACACACCGGATCGCCTCGTCTACTTAAGAACGTTCGCATGGATTCCACAGAGCCTCCCGGTGGAGTGAGTGGGGCGGCTGCGGTCGGTCGTGGCCGTGGGCTGGGGCTCCGGCCTCCGCAGCGCGGCGGGGCCGCGGGGCGCCCTGGCCCTCACACCTGTGCCCAGAAACGGCCCCCACGCCCCCCTCCACCTGGCCTCGTCCTGGCAGAGAGACAGGGGCTCCTGCCAGGGGGACAAATGCAGAGAAACGAACATGTAGAGCCCGTTGTGACCACCTGTCCCCTCTCTGTCCCTCTCTCGGACCTTGGGTTCTTCCACAGCCACACGTGGAGCATGTTTCTCCAAAGGGTGACCTCAAAGGAAGCACACAGCTAGGAGCTCAGTTTAGCTCGATGCCCTTATCCGTTTCCCAGGGAGCAGATACCAACAGAGCCCAGCACAGTGCGACTCGACTCGGAGTTTATGCGGCCACGTTTTTTGGCATTTCTGCCGCCGCCCCGACGGCCCCGCACGGCCGGCTGCTGTGCCGGGTCCAGCCGAGCACCCTCCTCGAAGACGAGGTGAGGACAAGGGCATCTGCTGTCCTTGGGGAGATTCCAGGCTGCAGCCCAGGGCCTGCGCTCGGCTGGCTGCCCCGGCTCACGACTGCCAGGCCTCCAACGGGCAGCAAACGTGTAGCCGGAGGGTCTAGTCACAGCATCACAGCTTGGGTCCCTCTGAGTAATTCCCTTGGCAGCAAAACGCGGCCCTTCCCTTTTACCGCACCCAAATGCGCTTCCCTAACAGCGTATTTTCTTGAGCGTCTTCACGATTCTCTCGAGGGGCAGAGCCGCTCCATGATGACGGCAGAAATTGCAGCCGCGGGAGCGCAGGCAACGCCGTCCTTCCTGTGCTTCATTTGGTCGATATCACCGAGTCCGAAATCCTAAAAGGAAAGCAAATGGTTTCCAGCTGGAACCCATCGCCGAGGTTCTAAAGCATCAGTGGGTACTTGGCTTGTCGGGCCTTTGGGACCTGAGCAGGGACAGAAAAAGGCAGTTCAGGACCAGGCGGGTCCCCATCCTCTAACCGGGAATCTCTTTACGGCAAGCTTGCTGCGAGACTCAGCTCGCCCCATCCGCACCACGTACGGACGGTGTGGGGGAAACAAGCCCTATTTAAGAGCAAAGCGTCCCTGGGTTGGAAGAGCAAGGTGCTGGGAGGGCTCGCCCAGGGGCCTGTCTGGACAGGTGCCCCCGACCCCCTCGTGAGCAGCTTGGGTCTGGGCTGTGCCCGACTCAGGCATGGACACGTCTGCATAGGACTCAGTCTGACATCTGTCTCTGCGCTAACCCCATTCAGCAAACCTGCACAAATTCTCACTGGTGACCTCTCCATCCTGGCCAGCACCCGGGTGCCGGGGCGTCCCACCAGGGGCAGCACTGGTGGGCCACGTCGGCCTGAGTTGTGTGCAAGGGGCTTGGCACAGCGGGGTTGAGAGACCTCTGGCTGCCTCTTCTCTCCAGAATTCTCTGGAACCCAACCCCCCGCGTGTTGTCCCAGCACACTGGCCCCTGCGGCTCTTCTAGCCGTGCCCCTTGCCTCAGGCCTCCAGAACAGTCACTGCTCCGGCCTGCACCCCACCTTCCCGTCAGCCCCTCCTGCTCCTGAGTGAGGTGCCTGGCCAGGTGGACTCACGGGGCTGAGGGGTCTTCACAGCACATCTCCACACAGATCGAGAAAACAGCACCGTAATGGCTGGTTTGATTTTTCAGGGAAAGAAAAGGATCCACACCCACCCCAGGGGTGAGATCAGAGACTCGTGTTAGAGTCTAGTGGTTTTTGTAATTGCATTTGGGGTTGGGGGTTGGGAATTGTGAGTTCTGCATTTTATGCTTTGTGCTGGGTTGGTTCTGCTTTGAAATCATTGAGAAATAAGGAGTCGCCCCACGGGACAGCCCTTTCCTTGGCGGCACGTGGCAGGTGCTCCCCTCCACCCCTCCCCCAGCTGAGCTGGGACAGCCTGCCCCGACTTGCGGACCCCCCCACCACCACTGCTCTGCCGTGTTGTGGGTCCTTGGGCTCTGCTCCCTCATCTTTCCTACAAAGGCTCCAAACTGGCCATTCCGTAGACGTGACCCAGCAGGGAAGTGGCTATGGGTGGGTGTGGACAGAGGCAGGGACAGGAGCAGAGACAGGAACACTTCCCTCCCCTATGGAGCTGGCTCTGAGGCCGTGGCTGCTGGCTTCAGCTGAGGGTGGCTCAGGGCAGGAGAGGATGAGACAGTGTAGGGAGGGAGGGAACCCACGGGACGGGTGGGACTCTGGGGCTAGCGCCAGTGGGGTGCTTTTCCCGCTGCGAAGAGGCAGCCTGGCCTGAGGCTGGGGGCAGCAGGGCGCTCGGCTGAACCCGGCTGGGGGTCAGAGGGCGTCCACAGGGCAGGGCGGGTCCGGCGGGGAAAGGGAAGTGGGGGCACAAGGCTTACAAATACCTGGTTTTAAGGGTCTCATTTTATTCCATGCTTTGAGAAGAAGAAAGCTTGTTGGAAGCGTATCCTAACAACCTTTCTAGAATATTCCAAAGTGTCTACTGCTCCTCCTCAGAGCCATTTCTTTGAAATTCAGCTCCTCCTTGCCAGAGGCATCAATTCCTCTCAAAGCCCAGAGCAGGCACTGGGGGCCTCGGGGCATCACGGGATGGGCTCCTGGGGCCTTTCCGGGGGGCCGGGGTGGGAGGGGGTCAGCGTCCGTGATGGGGCACCTTCACGTGCAGCCCGCTCACTCTGAATACTCGGTGTCTGGCCTTGGAGGCCTCCCCGTTTCCTCTCTGTGCAGGACGCAGCTGTGAGCCGACGGCCGGGCTCGAGTGCCGGGAGGGCCAATTCCAGCGATCCGTCCGCTCTCTGTGCCTAGAAACCGACGCACAGCGAGACAGAGCCGGGACGGGGTGTCGGGCTCAGGCTCCAGGCCGAGGCTACGTGCGGCTCCAGACCCTTCGATAAACCAAAACTGCCTTTGGCTGAGCCTCCAGGTCTCGGTACTCAAGGCGGGTTCTCCCGGCGGGAAGGCGGACACGAACCGCCTGGTGTGTTCGTGCTCCTCAGGGACTCGCGGCTGAGCTTTCCTTGGAATGGGGGCATTCTGGGGACCCACGTCCTGGCATGAAAATCCTGCGCCCTCCGTGGGGACAGTGGGCTCATTCACGAGCGTGCTGGCGAGGAGGTGACCGGTCTTCCCGTGCCCGACTGTGTATCAGAGACGCGGAGCAGACTGAGAACCCCGGCCCCCAGGGAGGTGGGCGTCCCCCGTAAATGGCCTTCCTAAGGGCCCCCGCGGGATTCCAGGTAACTGCACAGGAAGCAGGTATTTTCAGTCTCAAACTGGACCTTGTTCGTCTTCCATGTCAGGCAGAAGGATGACGGGCGTCTTCAGGGTGTCCTCCCTTGGGAAGCGGGGGGCATCTCGCAGCGGACAGGCAGTGGGCTGGAGTATCTCCATCAGGGCCGGCCAGGTTAGAACCCTGCTTTCAAGCAACTTTGGATGAGAGGGGGCTGAGCTGGAGGGGAGACAAAGGGACCGGAGTCAGGGAGGCCGAACCAGGGCTGTCGCCAGACCCAGGCAGTGGGAGACGGAGCTGGGGCAGGGCGGTGCTCTCTGCTCTGTGAGCCGGGCAGAGGACGGCAGCGACAGACATGTCTGCTGAGGGACTTTGATCCACACAGAGTGGTGACTCGTGGGGAAGCATCCTGGTCAGAGCTGAGGGATGGGGAGGGCTGGCAAGCCTGGGTGGAACGATGCGTTAATTTATTGCCGTTGCTAAATAAATGGGTTTGCTGGCAAACGGCAAGCTCGTGCCGGTGAACACAGAGAAGGTCTGGTCTATCCCAACTGCGGTGTTTGGACACGGCTGCTTTGAAACATGCAACGTCATCACTCTGTCCGTGAGGCCGAGAGGGAAGCTGGTGGATGACACTGGGGGATGTTAGGACATCCTTTCTCCCGCGGGACTTCCCCACCCCCTAACAGGGCTTGTGGGGATGCCCTCGCCGCTGGAGATGCGGGGATGGCCCAATGGCCCTGCTGTACCCCTGTTCTCTGCCCTGCGCTGCGCTTTGAGAGCGTGGCCTCCAGGGGCCACGTCGACCAGTCTCCCACCCTGGGGAACTGGGGGAGGCCGTGGAGGGGCAGCGGCACTGGGATTCTACTTGGAGAGGCTGGGCGGGGGATGCACTGGTTTCTGCATGGTGCCTTGTCCCTGGGGCTCAAAGCCCTTTCCATGGAACAAGTTATTGCTGGAGGCTTCCAGGAGCCAGCAAGGGGCTGAGCCACAGTCACCCCAAGGTCGAGCAGACTGTCATGCTAAGGGTCTTAACACTGTCCTGGATGGCCTTTCTCGGCCAGCCGGCCCTCGCCGGCCTTAGAGTCCTCAGCTGAGAGGCCACTAGTCATCGTCCCTGCTTGGGACGATGCCTCCCGACTGCCCCCCGTCCCCACGTCCCGCGCGTGCCCCCGATGGACACCCGCCTCGGCCCCTGCTGTCCCTGGAGACCCTCTACAGAGGTGTGGTGATTTGTCCCAACCGTCCGAAGCGGACAAAGACCACACACTCTTAGTGCCCCACCGTGAGGAGGACAGGCTGTGGGGTGCGGACACACGGGGTCTTCAGACGCTACCCCCGAGACCGCGTGGCAACCAGAGGTCTTGGCACTCTCCTCGCAAAAACTCGATCGAGGCTGTTCAGATGTGACGACAATCTTAAAAATGACACGCATTACCATCGTTGGCAAATGAAGAAAGAAACCTTTCTGAGCGTCACAGTAACATCATTACCCAAGTGTCACTGAACCGCGCTGGAAAACTGCCGTCTCCCCAGAAGCTGAGAGCCGGCGAGGGGGCTGCTAACTCATACACAAGGCGTGGTTTTCTTCTGGATTTTAGGATGCTGTGCGTCCTGGCATCTGTAAATTTGAAGTCTGCTGTAATTTCTTTCTCTTCCTATTTACGTTAGCACTGATTTTGTATTTTTTTCTTAAACAGACCTCTCAGCTCCAGGCCCCAGGGTGCCTGTGATCCCGGCTGCTGTACGTGCCTGGACAGCCCTGTGCGTGCTCCAGGCTTCCCCTCCCAGCCGCCCATTCCTTCTCAGGCTGGGTGTGTCCTTCTCTGGTGGAAATGAGCTGGGACTTTGTGCCCCCTCAGGTCCCATTGGCCCCTGGTCCCATCCCGCAGCCTCTCTCTCTGTGGTCTCAGGTTCTGCCTGAGGGAGGCTTGGGATGCCGCACGGAGGGGCTCCTGCTCTAGGATGGTCTTCAGGATCAGGAGGGGCTGGAGCCCCCTGGCCAGTCCCTCGTGTGTCCACTCCTGCCCACCCTACAGAAGACCATGTGCTTGGCAGGCTCGGGTCACTGGTCAGTGGTCCCACGGCCCCTCGGTGCTCCCACCTGTGAGTGTGCTGGGCCCTGGGCAGGTGTGGACGACGGGTCACCCTGGTGCCTTCCTGCCCCCTGGGTCCCCACCCACATCTGGCCCCTCGCCTTTATGATCTTCGTGATGCATCCCCCGCCGTGCCCCTCCTGTCCTTTCTGGTCACCCTGACGCTCCACAGCCTCCTCTTGCTGTCCCAGGGGCCCCTAGACCTTGGGAGCCCTGCCTGCAGACGTAGAACCAGCCGGCACGCACTAGGCTCAGGTCTCGGACTCTGCACCCGTGCCTGGCGTCCTGGAAAACTGCCACCTCACCCTCCCTCAGCCACGGGCAGGAGCAGGACACGCGTTTGGAGTTAGATGTTCCCACTAATGTGGGAAGTGGTCTGGCTTTTTACCTAACAGATCTCTCTTCTTACATCTTAGAAACAGACACATGCACGACCTCATAGAATCCTTAGGACACACGAGGTAAGAGTGCAAAGTGCCCCAAGGCCTGGTGTGCATGCTGTGCTTGTAAACACAACGGTGCACACAGATGTGCACACACACACCCCTTCACATCACACCACACACACTGTGCGTGCACGCAGGAGACACAGCATACACACTACACGCCCATGCACACAGACGTGCACACACACCCCGGCACAGACCACATGTGCACACACACAGACACACATCACACGCATATCTCCTAAGTCACACACATGGCACAGGAACACACCTGCACACACGTGCACAGATAACACACACTCACATGTGCACATATATCATGTATGTCACAAAGCACCGGTAACACACCCATGATCACAGACCCCTACACAAGCACACTGTATTTGCACACATGTTTATACCATGTGCCACACACGTGTGTTTGCACACACACGTGCATACACCACACACCACGCACACACCAGCCACCCTGATTCACAGCCTCCTCTCTCCCTGGCGTCGACTCCTGCCCCACACATCCCTCCCCTGCCTTCCGTCAGCTGTGATGGTGGAGGTTAAGAGCACCTCTGCTCCCGTCACGCCCTGGGTGGCTGGACTTGGCGGGACCTCGTGTCCTGGGGCCCCAGCTCTCCCGGGGCCTCACCTCCTGCTCCTCGTCGGCTCCCGTGGCCTCCCTTCTGCTGGGAGCCCGTCTGCCCAGCCCGCTCCCGCTGCCCTGCCCCCTGGTCCTCACTTCCCACATGCCCATGGGATTGGGGGTCCCGGCCTTCTGTCCTTTCCGCAGCCTCCTTCCTCGGCTGACCGTCCCCCTGCATCCTCACCCCGTCCCTGGAGCCGGGCCATCTCCCGGCCCTCGATGTGAGTCATTGGTCCAAACTCTCAGGAACCCCTGCTCTGGGACCATCTAGCTCCTCCTGAATGCTCTGGGCCAGTCCATGCGGCTCACAGGGCCCCGCCGTCTCCAGCTCACCACCACAGAGCAGCCCTGGGCCAGAGGGGACTTTGGGCCTCCATGGAGGGGCCTTCCAGCATCACTGGGACACAGCCAGAGCCGGATCTCCAGGAATCCACCCCAGTGTTCCCTGCCTGGGCTCCCGGGTTTCTCCGAATCTGCCCTTGCCTCTCCTTCCCTAGGTTTGGGGGTCCCTGGGCCCTCCTGTGCCCTCACTTCTTGGGTGCCCTGCAGAAGTCCCTGTGAGCCCTTCCATCATTCTTACAAAGTTCCTTAAATTCACCATTTTCCTACCCTGTGTTCCTGCATATCTGAGACCCTTCCCAGGGTCCCTGGGAATGGCCAGTTCTCCCCTCCTCTGCTGTGTGCAGGGGTGAGGTCACGGTAGGGATGGGAGGCGATAATCAGCAGTTACACCATGAGGTTCCTGCGTCGAGTGTCCTCCTCTCCCGCGAAGAGGCCTCGGGGGAGGGAGTCGGGGTCACAGGCCGTCCCGCGTGGCCCTTCTGTGTTTCGGAGCCCAGACGCCAGGCCCGCAACTTTGCATTTACAGCTCACCCCTCCCACTTCTCCCCCTTGTCATTTCACGTCCGGCTACGCTGTCCTGGGTGCAGGGGTGAACACTATCTCTTGAACTGATGTCTGTCGAGCCATTCTCCCACGTCCTCGGAGCTGCTTTGGTGCTGGGAGGACGCGGTGGAGGGGGCGGGGAGACCACAAGCCCCGTGTCCCCCACGCAGTCTGCGGGGGTGGCGTTCCGGGGTCGTTGGCACTGATGAGAGGCGGAGGGCAGGGGTAGCATGCCGTGGGGCCCTGCTGGCACCCCTCTCGTCGGTCCTAGCAGGACTCCTGCCCCCACAGATGGGAGCACACTCGTGTCTGGAGGGAGCTGGACCAGGAAGCGGAGTCTCCTGCCTGTGCTCCCATCCCAGGAAGGCCGGGCCTCCAGTGCCACCAGGCTCCGGCTGTGCCCGGGCGCTTCCCCGAGACAGTTCCTGCAAGAACACAATCAGGAAGCAGCGCCCTCCACACACACACTCACGAAGCTGCCCCCCGTGCCCCTCGGTCCCCGGGATCGGCCTCAACTCTTTACCAGCCGTGATGGCTTGCAAACCTCGAATTCATTCTTTCATCCTTTTTGTGCGTTATGGGAAAATGCAGGAAACGGAGTTGACCGTGTTGAACCATCACTGTTCTGCAACATAAGGTTTAGCAGCAGGGAGCGCACTCCAGCGGGGTGCGGCGAGCACCCCCGGGGCTAGGACCATCCCTGTTCCGAGTCCGCAGTGAGAATGCAGCGTCTCTGTGAAGCACAGACTCCAGCCGTGTGCCCCCCGCTGCCCCTCTGTCTGTCTTGGACTCTCCCGCCGACCCCGCCGTGCGCAAGTCCCTACCCCTCGGCCCCCGCGGCGCCCGTGCTGCGCCGCAAGCTCTCCTCTTTGCTTTCTCTTCCCAGAGACGCCCTCTGTCCTCTGGGCCACGCCTGCCCGGTTTGTTCTTACTTCTGCTCACCCCCTCTTCAGTCTGCGATTCAAAACCCCAGTGCCCGACGCTGTGTCAGCGCAGAAGGTGGGGCGTGTTTCATGGGTTCTCCAGAAAGAGCCGAGGGTGGGAGCTCTGGCCTGAGTCCGGGGCAGGAGAAGAGTCAGGCAGGATGGGCTTCTCCTAGTCTGCTTTTGTTCTACTCAAGCTTCAACTGATCGGATGGGGCCCACCCCAGGGGGAGGACTCGCTGCTTTACTTAGTCTGTTCGGTTGGCCAATGCCTCCTCCGGAAACACCGTCAGGGACACACCCGGAGCCGTGTGACCAAGGATCCAGGAAAGCTGACCTATAAAATAAACACACATGCGGCCATCGCTCCTCTGGGAGTCTCTCAGTCTGCCGGGCAGAAACGACCGTGAGTGAGTGCTCACCCTCACACAGGCGCCGTCTGACACCGTGCGGCCGCTCCCCGGAGTGATACTGCACCATTTCATGAGGGGTGATGTCGCTGGCCAAGGGTCCACGGTCACCATCGTGATGGGGCTCACGGCAGGCTCGCTGGACCCCTGAGCGCCTGTCCTTCCCCGTGCGTGACCCTGACTCTGTAGACAGCTATCCACGTCCCATAATAAACAAATCTTAGTTTCTTGAAGGAAAATAGCTTATTCTTTTAAAACAAGACAAAACCAAAACAAGGACAATGAGCCATGGCCCTGAACACTGCAATTCTGGGCGGTGCTGCTGAAAACTAGACGAGACCCTCCAGTGGCCCAGCGGCAGGCAGGCTTGTCTCCCCACAGAAGGGGAAGTCAAGGAAGGCTTCCTACAGGAGGAGGGGTTTAGGACCTGATGAGCCCCGGGGCATTGGTGCCAGAGCCCCACTCTGAGCCCATGAGGCCCCCAGTCTGTGGCATGGTAAACACTGGGCTCCGTGTCCTGTGCTTGGCTTAGTGTGCTGCTGTGTGACCCGGTCTCCCCAGCAGACCAGCCCTGGCAGCTCCACCATCCCCAGCTTCAGAAAACCCAGTTCTGCAATGGCTTTGGCCCCACTCTCAGTTTTGGGGAGATTTCTGAGACCCCCAAGTGCCAGCCCCAGCTTCGTGACCTTAACCATCAGCTCTCAGCTGGCTCAGTGATCTGTGGGCATAAATGAGGCGCCAGCAGACTGGTGTGTCTAGCCCCTTGACTGCAACGCGGGCGCGCTTGTGAGTTAGGGACGTGCACACAACAGGACCCGGGGCCTCTAGAAGCAGATGGACTGTTCTCTACTTGCACAAGTGGAGTCATCTCCGCACTATGCTGGTGGAAAAGGCACGACAACCATGATTTATGCAGCATGGTCCCGTTTATTGAAGACAGAGCAGCGCCCTGCGGACGCATGTAGGACCCGTGTCCATGCGGACTCTCTCTGGGGACACACGTAGGACCCGAGTCCGCGCGCACTCTCTCCAGGGGACTCCACCCAGTCTGCTGACCAGCTTGCCCTTGGAAAAGAGATCCAGGACAGTTTTTATTCCATATTTCTTTGGAGTGCTCCAATTCTTCCCCGCACTACCCAGCATTTTAACCTCAAAATAAGCTCACATGTAAGGTCTCTGATAAGCTGAAGGTTGGAGATAAGCAGGTCTGTACCTTCAAGCCTAATTTTTGGCGAGCTCCCCCCAGCCTCCTGGCCAACTCCCCACGTGCCAGCGGTGATCCCCCACACCCTGAACATGGAATTGCTCCATCCCCTTCCCAGAAAAGGAGCTCTGCCCTCCCAGGAGCCCTTGGTCATCAAGCTCGCTGTGTTGAGGGCAGCACCTGGCCCTCGGAAGCTGGTGCTCAGAGGGACCACCACGTGACAGACCGGTTGGCTGGCAGAGGCCAGAGATCTGCGGAAGCCACTCAGGCCGAGCGGTCTCCCATCCAGGCTCCACTTTGGCCGTTCCTGGGTTCGGGAGAACAGACCCACTTTAAGCCTGTGCAAGTGGATTTATTTGAACCGACTGCTAGGAGGTCCGCAGCTGTCCCTTGTAACACCTCTGTAACCATTTAGGGGGGAGGCAGATGCCTCCAGGGCCGTGGGGGACACAGAAGGCAGGAAGGTGTTATTCTGAGAGCAGCAGCCGGTGGGGGAAGCATGGCCAGGCTCGGGGGGGGGGGGCGCCCCCTCCTGGACCAGACGACGCGAGCCAGGCCCTGTCCAGGGGTGCTCTTGAGACGGCTCACCGGCCTCTGGGACGACCCCCAGCACTGCACTCAGTGACTTTATGTCCAGTGCAGAAGTCAGCCCCTTCGGTGGTGGCAATGTCACCTAGCACCGTACAGGCCTGTTTCTGCACTTTCCGGTGACCTCTGGACAGGCTTCTCCTAACTCCACACAGGCGCTGACACCCTCACTCCACCACCTGTGCCCACCGTGCTCTGAATGTAGTGAGCACCCGGTCCCACCGTGCTCTGAATGTGGTGAGCACCCGGTCCACCGTGAGACCTCCTCCCCGGGCCACACATCTGCTCCACGGGCTGTCACCAGGGTCACGGCTCCTGGTGGAGGTGAACGCCGTCCTGGGGGCTGTGGGATGACATCTGGTTGTGGCGCAGCAGGTTCAGACCGTCCCTGCGCCAGTCTGCTCATGGTCACCCTCGTCCCCGCTGGTCCCAGAAGGCATTCTGCCCTGGGGCCATGAGAAGTGGAAACCAAAGACCTCACCATTGATCAGGGCGAGAGAAATCATGCAGGGCCCTGGGGTGGCTGCATTGAGTGTGGGACTCGGTCCTGCCCTCTCGGCACGAGCCAGAGCACGGGGAGAAACCTGGGCTGCCAGGGGCAAAGCAAAGGTGGAAGAGGACTTGCCCCAAGGGCGTGGCCCAGGGACGCGTGTGAACATGGCCACACATGGGAGCATTTGAGCCCCGAGTTTCCACTAGAACTTATGAGAAGCTGAGTACCCTGGGTTCCCGCCACTCGAATCAGTCACTCCTCTGCTCCTGGGGGAATCGGGGTGGGGGCATGGAAAGAAGAGGGGCTTTCTCTGCCCCACAAATGTTCTGAGCCTTTGGAGAAGGGAACACTCAGACTTAGAACTTCCAGGGAGTCCATCTACTCTCAGGCCCCGGCGTGATTGCAGATGGTGTTTTGAAAGCCGAGAGCTGACATTTCTCTGTAGCAGGCCTGGTGGGTCCGGGGCTGTGCCTGTGGCTTCCCCCGGGGCTGGGGGGTGACATATGCGTGTGCTGAGTTCCCGAGTCCCAATCCCGGCTTGAGCTGCCGACTCCTCAGCACGTGAACCCCGCTGTGCCTCAGTTTCTTCATCTGCAGAAGGGGTGGATCGCAACAACTACTCTGTAGGAGTCTAGTGAGTTCCAGACCAGGGGGGCTACGATACTAGTGTGTGGGCACCCCGAGAGCTCAGGTCCTCCCACTGCAACCCGAGCCTGGCCACCCGCACGGGTGAGCGGTGCCGTGGCACCTGAGGCCTGAGCCCTACTCCTGCCAGGGCAGCGGGACAGAGCTGGGACGTCACCTGCGGTGCCCCACGTCACGGAGGAGGCTGGCTGGATGGACACACCTTCCGATTTTATGCACATAAGCATCTGGTGAGATAAATCTACAAGATCATCCAAACTCTGGCTGTCTGTTATTATTATTATTTTTTAATGTTTTATGTGTTTATTTAACAGTGAGAGAGCAAATGCACAAGCAGGGGAGCTGCAGGGGGAGGGGCAGAGGGAGAAGCAGGGAGCCTGATGCGGGGCTCGATCCCAGGACTGAGATCATGACCTGAGCTGAAGGTAGACGTGTAACCGACTGCCCAGGGGCCTGTACCCACTACTTATTTGAAAGGAAAGTTGTCTTTAGGGAAGATTCATGCCCCGGGTCTCCCCCTTCTTCGTCCTTCACCTGCTTTAATACCGAATGTACGGACGGTTTGCAGTGGACGGTTTGCAGAGGGCTTGGCGGCCTCCATGGAGCGTCCCAGGAGGGAGGCGAGGGCCGCGTCTCCTGAGCACCTGCCCCGGCAGCATCACCGCCACGCGTGCTGTGTCCACACGACCCCCGGCTACCATTTCCTCAGGACTTTTCTGTGACCCGATTATCTTCGGAATTAAATGTATTATCCAAATGGTAAAGTGCGTGTCCACAGCCGACATGGGAAGGCGCTGTCATTCAACACATGCGGAGGTGACCAAGCTGTGCGGGGCTCACTCATTCCGACATGTGTCTACACAACCGAACAAATGAATACTCTCTCTATTCCCGAAGGAGGGAATGCACAGTCACCCACGCACGCACACGCGCACACGCACGCACACGCGCACACACGCAGGCACACGTGCATTCTGGATTGAAGGTGGTGCATGCATATGTGTAATTATGTATTTACACTTGTACCCCCGGGCTCTGTGCTGGGAACGCAGGCCAGGGGGTGGTGCTGGGTCCGGCCGGTGCAGAGGGGACGAGCCCGAGGGGGGCTAGCGTGAGACACGTGTGCACGCGATTAATGACAGGGAAAGGCCGGCTGAGATCCTGACGGGCTGGGCCCTAGCGAAACGGGCCACGAGGATGGGATCTCCTAGCGAAGGACTGGGCTGTGGCCTGAGGGGCTCTAGGTGTGTGGACCGCATCCTTTGAAATGGCAAATGGTTGTCCACGTGCTGGCGGTGCTTCCCCTGTCCTGGCCTTCATTTCCCTTCAGTTCTACCTGCTCAGTCCGGCTGCCTCGGGCTCCGTTTGCCAACAGACCCGTGCGTCTGATGCAGCCGGAGAGCAGAGGCCGACGTGCGGAGGCAGACGGGCACTGGCTCTTCCGACTGGGCTGTTGGGGCTGGGGGCGGCGTGCGGGGGAGATGCCAAGCCCTGTGATCTGGCTTCCTCCTCTGAAGTTTCTGGGCTTTGAGGTAAGACAACACTGCATTTGGAGCAATGGGCGTTTCCTAGCTACGGCGCTGAAGGCCACGGAGCAGGTGTCTGTCCTTTCTCACATATTAACCGAACTTGCAGTTGACTCTTAATTTAAAAACACCAATACTCCATCGGTGTGTCCTGAGCAGGATTTCACAGTATCATGACCTGCAGACGGCAGCCTCCTGCAGAGGATGGGTCCACAGGCGCCGTGCAAACTGCTGAGACCCCGGCTGGAGGGCGGTCCCTCCGGGGAACGGGAGAGCGGGAGTGGGAGCCAGGCAGCGGGAGACGAGGGCCAGCCCGGGCCGCTCCGTGCTGACGCTCCCCGTCGGCTCTGAGAGCAGCTCTCAGGCGTGGGACCGACGCGGAGGAGGCCTCCTTTGCCGGATGTTTTACCCCGGGACAAAAAGTATTCGTGTCCTCCAGCACCCTGCAAACCCCCAGTCGGACAGGCGGCATCCAAAGGGCACCTCTTGTCTCCGTGTGAGACCGGAGCAGAGTCAGAGAGGGAAGAGCTGGGCACCTGCACACGTTGGCCTTGCTCCGGGCAGCCAGGGGCAGCCACGGGCTGCCGGCATGTGGACATGATTCAGAACTGTGGCCACTGGGCTCAGAAGTGGACATGTTGGCCTTTTGCGGGCCGACAAGAGGAGGACTCGCGCTGAGCAGATGTACGTATGGGTGAGGTTTTAGGGACGGACCAGAAACCACGTTTGCGAGGCCCGTGGTGCCTTGTGACAGGACAGGACGCCTGTGTGTGCTATGTCCACCCTGCCTTGGTTCTTCACTGAGTTGCTTGACTGGATCGAGGACCTCTTCCTCCACAGCCAAATGTTTTACACATTTATATTTGTCCCGTGCCGGTGTTCCAAGTCTGTCTGCGTGGTGAAGCCGGTGTCCTGTTTCTAACTGCGGGGACTGAGGTTGGACACTCCCCCCTCCATCCAGACACTGACCCCCACTGCACGTGTGCGCACACACACACACACACACACACACACACACACACACACACAGTCTGCTGCTGGACAAACTTTCCCCGCATTAAACATCAGAACCACCAGAAGGAATGCTGCATGTGTGGACCCCAGACTGAGCCCAGTGTGTGCTGGGACCCCAGCATGGCTGTGCGCTCCACGAAGCAGCGCCCTGTGACCACAGGCCATTTGCAGATGTCTACATAGGGCCACGGGGCTGAGGGAGGGAAGACCCCCTCCAGCTGCAGAGTACGTGGCCTGGCTGGCCAGCGCAGGAAGGACGGGGTCCGGCCATAAGGACTGGGTTACAGTGCCCTTCTGTCAGGAGCAGGGGGTCCCAAACCCTTTCTATCAGATGGGTGGGAAACTGGCCCAGGAGCCCCAGTCCCCCTCCCCCCCAATAGCATGAAAGAGAGCAGCATTGCTTCTTCCAGGGAGAAGTGGCATTCGACACAGTAATCAAAACAAGACGGGATGAATCAGGCTTAGACATGAACTACAACAGAAGGAAAGTGCAACCTCTCCGACCCCTTGAGCTGTGCATCATGAAGCCCGTAGCCCCGTCACACACCCTACACCCCATCACACAGTCTACACCCCATCACACACCCTATACCCCATCACACACCCTACACCCCATCACACAGTCTACACTCCGTCACACACCCTACACCCCCGTCACACACCTTACACCCCCTCACACACCCTATACCCCATCATGCACCCTACACCCCATCACACAGTCTACACTCCGTCACACACCCTGTATCCCCATCACACAGCCTACACCCCATCATGCACCCTGCACCCCTGTCACACACCCCATACCCTGTACCCCATACCCCAGGTGTGGTGAGAGAGTAAAGGACTCCATGAATGGAGGAGGATGAGTTGGAGGCTGCCCCAGATGTGGCTCCAACAGTGTGAGCCCCGGGGGGCTGGGCCAGGCAGGGCCACATGGGGGCCTGGGGGTTGCCACGGTTTGGGAGGCACAGATGTCCCCTGTGGGGAGTCCTGCTGCCCGAGGGCTCTGTGCGGCCGTTGGATGGAGGGGAGGCTCCCGGGTGGGGAAGGGCTGTGGGGCTGCCGCCTGCCCGCAGGAGGTGCAGGGCTCAACAGAGGCATGAGAATTGCAGAGTCTTAAATACTAAAGTTGATGACTCCTTTGCTCTTGAAAAAGTGGAATCTAATTACCTCCTTGTCAGTTCCAGTAGCCGTTGAGGAAGAGAAAAGGGAAGGAGCAGCAGAGGAAACAGCAGCCATAGGTACACTTGCCGAAAGCTCAATTTTCAGGTTCTTCCTGGTGGTCATATTTCTTTTTCCTCCAGAGCATTTCGCTTACTTCATTTATAATAAATAACCCCTAAGTACATCCTGTATTTGCTCACAAGACAGAGTCAGAAATCATAAGAAAATACCACAAAGAAGAATTTTGTCTCAGGAAAGTATATCTGTGGGTTTCCAGAAGCACGACTGGGCGCTCTCATTCCCAGTCCGAGGCGTCATTTAAACTCCGTGGAGGTGTTTGCCTGGTGGAGCCCCTCCGGCCTGCAGCCTCGCGACACATGCGTGCGTGCACAAGGACACGTGTCCCCTGTTACTTCCCATGGAGAAAGATGGCTCTGGCTTGGAAGATTAGGTTAGTGCACTCGTGCCGGAAACCCCCAGAGCTACATTGTTGCTTCCTCAGCCTCCAGATCTGTGGACACAGCGTGTGCTGGGAGGCGAGGCTCATCGAAGTGATTCTGCTTTGCCCCCTGGGGGTGCGCTCAGCCATGGGATGACCCGGGCGTCCAGAAACAGGTGTGCGGGCTCCGGGGGCTTGCTGTTCTAACACCCTCCCCAGGATTTCTTTCCCATATGCCTGGGTTCAGAAATGTGGAAAAAAGTAGAACAAGAATATAGAAACCACAAGTGATTCCGATTCCTTTATCAACTTGAGCGGGTCCGTGGTGGTGAGGTCGGCAGGCGCGTGCCGAGCAGGGTTCCGAGGTGTGGGGCCGGGTGGGGGGACGCAGGCTGGGTCCGTGCCTGCCATCGGTGGGGAGGGAGCGGGCGTGTGGCCACGTTTGTCTTTCTCGATGGGCTCTGTTGGGGGGAAAAGCAGGAGAGAAAGGCGCGTCTCTAGAAAGCATGAGGTCCGACGGACGCTCCCTCCCTTTGAGAAAGGGCAGCTTCCGTTTGGCAATCCGTGCCCGCCCTTGTCTTCGGAGGAGCGATGGCCCGTGTTGGAGCCGTCAGCTGCAGGTAACCCCGCGGCGACTGTTCTGTGGACGAGAGACTCAGCCGTCTCAGCGGCGGGACAGAAAAGGTGAGAGAGGGGACCCCAGCCGGCGGCCTGTGCTCGTGTCAGCGAGAGGCAGTAACAGCAGCAGCTCCCCGGGACCGAAGAGCACAGCGCGGCCGTCCCCACTCCCAGACGTTTGTTTCACTTATGTGATTCTCACAAAACTCCCTGGGCCGTCGCCATCATCATGCGACAGGAGCAAGGAGACTGAGATGCGTGGGGAGAAATGAAGGGCCTGGGGCCAGGTGGACCCACGCGGCCCCGCCTGAGTCCGCCCTCCCCAGCCCTTCCTCCATGAGGGAAGGACGAGGCATTCCTGTCCTTGCCACCCAGAGGCCCCTCACGGCCAGTGAGGAGGCTCCAGCACAGGATGGCTGAGACCCCCGAGCAGGTGGCACGTTCAGAAATCTTCCAGACAACGAGGGACAGCAGTGAACACACAGCCCCTGGGACGCATGTGCGTGGGACACACGCCCCTAGAGACTTCAGACTCCTGTGGCCACGTGGGAAACCGTGGGCTTGGCACATGTTGCCATGGCTACAGCCTACACTCCCGATGGGCTGATGGGCCTCTCTGGGCCAGGGTCTCTGGTTTCTGGGCAGCGAGTGTCGGACGGAGCAGAGGGCAGCAGAGGCGTCCCTCATGGTGTCTGGAGCCCAGAGCAGGACGGTTGCGGAGGCCCCCAGGGGCACAGGTGGCGTTTGTGCGCCCTCTGTGTCTGCCACGCCATGGGCCCCGGAGCAGAGGTCTCTCTGGGGCCCTCATCCGTGACCCCGTCTGCTCCTGCAATTTCTGGGTCACAGCTATGCCATCCTTGTCTGTTGTGGGGACCCCCAGGCCAGGCCTCTTCCTTTTTCAGTGGCTGGAGGGCCCACCTGGTGATGTCCCATGTTCCCTCTCAGTGGTCCCTTGTCTCCTCCCAGCTCCTACCCAGCTGCCCCCTCAGACCCACAAGGACCGGGGCTGCTGCTTCATGGGGTCGCTCTCATTACATTCCTGTCTTTGGCCACTCTCCACCCTGAATGTCAGATGGCATGAGAGGACATAAACTAGCTGGTCCCAGGTGGGTGAGGTGTCCTCTGTGCCCTCCAGTAAAAAGGCTCCCTCTTGTCTCTCCTGCAAGACTTCATCTGCTCCGATGTCCGTAGAGTCTCTTCTGAACATCTACCCCATGACTTTGCTTTTCCTCTGACTTTGGCTAAATGATGGGTCTCTGAGGTGCTTCTCAAACTTGCACGAAGATAGGGATTTTCTGAGCGATTTGTTCATTGTGAGGATTTCCAGGCCCTACCCAGCCCAAAGGATCTGCGTCAGTGAGCTGACCGTCCCCCCCGGGATACGATCTGGACAACACGGTGAGGGAGTGTGTGCCCGTGCTCTGCCGCTCCGTGTCCCTGGCTGTGGAAATAAGGCCGCAGACGCAGAACCTGCTGAAGGCGACTCTTGCTGTTACTCTGAGGTGAACACATGCTTCCTCCCAATCCCTGTCCGCCGGCACCCTCGGAACGTGGCCCGATGTGGGGAGAAGGTCCTCGCAGATGTCCTTAGTGAGGATGGAGTCCTGGAGATGGGCAGGCCTTTTCTCCACAGGACTAGTGTCCCCCTAAGAAGAGGTGACACACAGACACATGTGAGGGGACATGGCCACATGCCAATGGGGCAGAGGCCACAACGATGAGTCTGCAGGACCTGGGGCACCGAGGTCAGCCGGCAACATCAGAAGCTGGGGGACGGGCGGGGCTGATTTCAGAACCTCCACAAGGGACCGGCTCCGCGGACCCGGGGGCGCCTGGCAGTGGCCTCCAGAGCTGCGAGGGAGACGCTTCTGAGCGTGTAACCCCTCAGTGTGTGGAAATGCGTTCTGACAGCCCTCGGAACCGGAGACTGAGGTTTGCTGGACTTGTGCGTGCAGGGAGGAAGGAGGGAGCATCACCGGCGGAAGCTGGAAGGCCCTTGCCCTGTGTTCCTAAGGAACCAGTTTGCAGAGAGACCTCGTTTGCATAAGGGAATTCCTACCAGCAGCTGAAACAATGTTATTATTGTCACTAAACTTTGAAAAGAGGGACATCAAAGCCATCAGAGGAAACACACGTTTGAAAAGAGACTCAAGTACGCATTTGAAAATGGGGATGGCAGGAAACCCCGAAAGCCTGCATCAGAAAGACACCCCACGCCTGGGGACAGGAGGGTGTCTGTGTTCGCCCAAAGTCTGCACCTTTAGGCTGTGGGGCATGGGGTCCTAGTGGGGCAGATCCTTCCCTCATCCATGCA